>NC_044056.1:19275396-19637896 GCF_902167405.1 Gadus morhua
CATTATGTATTACTATCTCGTACTGCTGGTGCATCTGGCCAAAGGCAAAAGTTGAAATGCATCACATAACAAGTGAGAAGTTATAAAAAGATCAATGAGTGAAATGTCCTTGAATCAATGATGAAAATACATTTACACAATCAGCGATATTAAACCATTTTCTATTTTAATATATTTGATCTCAGAATTTTCAGGCTGAACTTCAGGTGCAAGGTATGTTCAAGTGTCGTGTCGGATCTTGTTTAGGGATTTTGTTGCTCTGCGTGGTGGGAAAACACATATTCACCTGCATAAGACGATCTCAGCCATGGCGCATTTTATCTTCCTCCAGGGACATCACAATCTGATGTCCCTGTAACGGCCGACTTTCCAGGTACACATGCAGGTCGGAGCAGTGGTCACACGGGATTCTGCTGAAAATCATTCAACCACTGATTTTTTTTGCCATGGTTGGGGCCAGGCGAATATTTGATCCTCAGTGAAAACAGCGACCCAGCAGACACTCGGGTAACGGGGTTCCTCCCATGACCCTACCGATATTTATACACTGGCAAGGGCTCCCCGTCAAAAGAACGAAATAGTTACCCTGTTGGTGTAGACACATGACGCTCTCACTTGCTCACTTCTGTCAGACACCGATGACAACTGATGTTTGTTTTTGAGATTGGTACGAACGTCTCTGTTGGCAAGGTGTCTTCTTTTTGTTTTCTTGTCATAAAAATTATTTCCAAATTGCTTATTTCAGTTGTTGTTTGTGTCATTGTTTATTTGAGTCCAAGCACACCGTGTCTGACACCAAGGGCTCCAATTAGCAACCTATTCGTGGCCAGGATATTTATACTGGCCGAAGCTCAGCACTCTCCTTGGGAGAAAGCCTAGCCCTGACTATATAATAATTAGATGGGGCCCCCAGAGTACTTTTATACTAAAGTTAGACCAACATTGGAGAACATTAATTACACTGGACTGATAAATCAGTCATCAGCTTGCTGTAACATGATTTCTTCAGCCTCAAATAGATAGACACACACACACACACACACACACACACACACACACACACACACACACACACACACACACACACACACACACACACACACACACACACACACATACACACACACACACACACTAACACACACACACAGACATACACCCTATCAAGTCACTTTCGGGAGGAAATGGAATCTGCTGCACATTGTGCTTGGGCCAGAGGTTTGATTTCATTCAGCGACCCGTTCTTCTCCCGAGTCCACTTCCTCAGTGACACGGACAGGGCAGCCACCCCTGTCCTCCCTTGAGAGAAAGATCATCTGTGTCACAGGGCACCAGCTATCCAACACAGGAAAGTGCAATGGCCGGTTCTACTAATCCGGGAATGTCTGGCCGTTCCAAGGTCACTTGGTGAGGACATAGCATAAACAATTCTTTTTTTTACCTTTTCATTTGAATTCATTGCAGGCATATCTCGCAAACTAAAAATTAATTTTTGAAGTGTTTTGTGGGAAGCAATCATTGATTTAACTGTGACTGAAGCATAACCGGCATCTGCTCCATAAGCAAACACACAACACCAAAAAAGAACTAAATAAACCCTAACAAATGGGGGAAAAATATATATATTATAAAAATAGAATTACTGCACACTGCATTGTGCAAAGTATGATGGCTGCTTGTTAATCCGATTGGGCAGCTCTCTCATTGGCCGTTTCCCTGACATGCTTACCAATCATTAGGGTTGTTGAGACCCAGTCAGCCATAAGCAGGTGCAACAGTTAAGCCGGTGTGAAACAAGATGGGAGCTGGAGATGTGTTTCCAATGTTAGCAGTGTCTCCGAGGTTAGGGCCGCTAAGGCCAGCTGAGGCGGATCATAATGGGTGAATCAATGTTACGTGTAACATGATCTGCTTCTTCCAAAGGCAAAAGGGGGGGAGGTGGAAAATCAATGTGTTGAGACGACCCAGCCTATGTAAAGAGACTACTGCCATCAGGCCATATCAGGCCAATAGTATTACATTGTCTCCAATGCAAAGCGCATACGTATTCAGCCATCCAGCTTGTAGACCCGTTTCAATATCAAATGATTTCCATTGGTTTTGTTTTACGGGAGAAAATACAAAAAAGGAACCGCATTGTTTTGGAAGGAGAACCAACATTTTAGCAGATACTAATCTCCGCACAAATAAAAGTGCATGCCTCTGCACATTTATTTTGGTCACTACTAGTAATACGTATTTTTTTAATTCAGAGCTATAGACTGAAAGTGATAGTTTATGTCTTTCAATCATTGGATGAGAGTGGAAAGCGTAATGCTAAGATATATAAATGGGATTTTTTTTTATTGATCTACCTATTAAAGCTGCTGTATGTAACCTCTCTCTCTCTCTCTCTCTCTCTCTCTCTCTCTCTCTCTCTCTCCGCTCTCTCTCTCTCTCTCTCTCTCTCTCTCTCTCCGCTCTCTCTCTCTCTCTCTCTCTCTCTCCCCCTCTCTCTCTCAAACGATGAGGCCGTGGGGGTGTGAGTGCGTGACTGTCCATTTAGATAATAAACGCAATAAACAGGAAATCTAGCCCTCATTCCAAGGATGCACCAACAATCGAAGTAGGGTCAGAGGAAGGGCAGGGCTATTGCAAAAGTCCCTTCCCTCAGCGCAACTTCTATTATTTGCCGCTGCCGTGACAGCGTGTGTGAGTCTCAGGGAAGTGAATGGCCTTGGTCTGAGGGCCGGCGTGGAGCCTTTGTTATTACTTGGCCATGCCTACCGAGCCAGCCTGGCCACCCTCTCCCCTGGACGATTGAATATCAGTGTTTGCTTAATCGGTGGTGTCAGTGAGGGATTCAAACGGGAAACGGAGGCGATGGCTAATGGAGACTTCACAAAAAGCAATTTCAGGCTCTTTTGCTCTCCCCTAGCGTCGGTCCACACAGAAAGGGACCCCATAAAAACTGTCTTCTGATCTGCGGTCTTTCGATTATGGTTATATTGATTTCGGAAATGCCGTTCAGGATCTGAACCGATATTCAATCTCTTGCACGCTGCTTGTCCTTCTTCTCGTGCCTCTTCTCATTTGGTTCGCAGATCCAGTTATTCTACTTTTCAAACAACTTCAACAACTTCCCCCCCTCCCCCAAACACGCACCCACCCTGCCTCAATCACCAGGACAGGAGGACGCTGAATGAAGATGACTGGTAAACGCTTTCGGTGATCAACGGCTTAGCACTCACCATGGTATCGGTGTGGATTTCTTTTATCGGCCAGTGCTGCAATTTTTATTTTCATTCAAAGTCATACAAAATAATGTTGAATCTCTGAATTTAATACGACAGCCCTGATGTTTGAAATAAACAGGGGAAATAACCACCTCCGGGTGTAAAGACAAGATCAATAACAGGAATTACTACAAAACTGCAACTGGCACGTCATGTAGATGTCTAAATGTCCCTAAATGTGTATCCAACAAACTCTTCTGTTTACGATGGCTATGGAGAGCTGTCGGCAGCGAGTTTGCTTCGCAAACAGCAGTTGATGTGGCAACAATAAATGTAATATATGACTGCAGAGCAACAGAAGCCAGATCTAGGGCTGGGGACTTTAAGAAGTGATGTCTCACAGATGAAAATCCCGAATTCCAAAAACAGCAATCTCCTGTATATTCATTCAGGCTTCCCTAAAGCACTGCAACGGGCTGGATGCTCACTTTGCAGACTGCAGTCTCACGTCACTGACTGAGGCACAAGGTTTCACACTATATAATAAGATGGTTTCTAAATTGAGCCTATGCGAAACCGTTTGACACCGTCAAGCTGTTAATGTTTGCACTTGCCCTAGGATCTTTTACCATGCTCATGATGTCAGTGAGAAATAGTTTTAGATTGGACACGTTTTGCTACCGCTGTTGCATTGTATTGCTGTGTGAGCAGTTTTTGTCTGTATATGTGTATGTGAGCGTGGGTGAGTGTGTGTATGTGTATGTGTGTCTAGTGTGTGCATTTGAGAAAAAAACTGTTCAGAATTATTTGACTCATATTCTATTTATGCATAATCTTACCACTTAATTTACACAAGTTGTCACAATTGAGTACTAGAGATTAAAAAAAGCGATAAAGAATCAAATTCCCTAATGTTTCGTTAATGCGTGAACTCACGCAGCACCAACACACAACACTCTATCCAACAGTTAACGTTGCCAAGACAACCATGCAAACATGAGCTGCATTAGAACCGAGGAGGATCGCTGTGAGTGATCTCCAGCTACACTGTATATTCAAAGTCATTAACAATTTATTGATCATAAAAAATGCATTAAAAAAAACAGCCTTCATAACGTATTATTTTATTTATAACACGAGGGTCCCGATTGTCTTGCCGTTCAGACTTTAAGATTTCCTGCCCTGGATCAAAATACATGACTATATTGTGTCATAATACATGGAGTACGTTGGACCATAATGCATGGACTATATTGACCATAATGCATGGACTACATGGACTATAATGCATTGACTACATGAACTGTGCTACATTAACTATATTGACCATAATGGAATAAAAAGGCCATAAAGAAATGTACGGACTACATAGACCTTAATGAATCCATTTCACTATTGGTTCACCTGTAGTGCTACCCATTGACTTTCGCGGGCGATGTCTCGATGTGATGTGACGTGATGGCTCTCTCCTGCGCAGAGGATTGTGGGGCAGAATAGTCTGCAAAGCATGCTGGTTTGCGTACTGCGAAATGCAATGTGGTACAACATCCTTGTATTTTTGGCATACTGCGTTTTTTTGTAACAGGTTAAAAAGGTAAAGGCACTCAATCAGCGAGAGTATTCCTACACGGCAACGTGGAGCACGAGGCCATGCATCATCATCATCATCATCATCACCGCCCCGTGTCCTTCCTCTTGAGGAGCCCCGTATCAGCCACCTAGGTGGAGGGTGGCAGCCACCTGGGTTGCATGTAGCAATGGAATTGGCTACATACGACTCCATGGGCAATAAGGTAGGGACTTCCTAGACCCAAATGCATTGACTACCGTGTATATCACGCCCTGTTGAATTGTCTCTTCAAAGGTCTTTTCTGCTTTCCCTTAGCATGGGCTAATATGGATGAAAGTGCAACCTCGTGGGACTAGCAGTCGCTACACGCTGCTACACACACACACACACACACACACACACACACACTGAATTTATATTGAAGAATATCTTTAAATTTGAAAAATTTGTTTATGAGACATTTAACATATTTGCTTGGTTTGAGACGGACAGGGGCAGACCGCGATGATGAATTTGGTTTGATGTTCAGCATCTGCCTTTCTCCCTTCCTTATCCCTTTAGCCACTCAATGAGCTAAAGTGTCGCTCATTGAGTGTCACACAATGTCCTGCGCTCATACACAAATCAACGACTTATAACCAAGCACAATTAGTTGTGTTTAACATTGAGTAACATTTTAGAGACATTGATTTAAAGAGACATTTAATATATTTTGTGAATATCCGAATTATTACTTAGGCTATATAATATATACAGGCAGAACACAGTTATATTTCCCATTGGTGCTGTCATGACTTATCTCCTTTACTTCCAGCGAGGTGCTTCTCTCTGAAGAAGCTGGGCTTAGGTACCTGTTCTCAGACCTCCAGCTTTACCATCTCCTTCTCGGGCCACGCCTTCTTGGGCCACGCCTTCTTGGGGCGTGTCACTTTACGTCTTTTAATCTCTAGTGGATGGGACTTGCCTCTTTATGTTTAGCGCTTCCTTTATCCTGCGAGTCGTTTTGTCGAACGCCTGGGCTGTATCCATGCTCTACATGGACCAGGGGTTGGCCACCTATAGTCACAATTGTTTTTAATAGCACGCACGCACACACACACATTTTACGGTTCTACTGTCCACGCCCCTTCATCTGATCAGCAGACGAGCATTAGCTGATACCGCTAGCTGGCAAGTGAACTATTTTGTTCTATTACATTGAAGTTGATGATGGCTGTTGCAGCCTTTTTGGATGAACAAATTCGTATTTATTTCACGAAAGGACGGAGCTGTGTGCGTACTTTGCTGTCAAACCGTTATCCGTCAAACTTCAAGTGTATGACGTCCTTTTGAAACAAGACACAAGAAGAATTTGGAAGACGAGACGGATGGAGTTCATTCAATCAAGACAGCGGCCCAGTGCGAGGAGCAAAGCAGTGTTTTTACAACCATATGTGCCGCCAAAAATCACGCTACAGAAGATGCGCAGTGCATTGCTAAACAAGGGAAGCCATTCTCCGATGGAGATATATAAAGGAGGCTTTCCTCAGCGGTTCAGAGGTTATATCAAATGGATTTTCAAACAAAGTCACAATCCTCTCCAGGATTAAAGAAATGCAAACTCTTGAAAGGTGCGTCGCTGTTCAGCATAGCTGAAAGCAGGGACAGGGATCTCAATAAATCGGTGAGATTGAATAGATTTTCGTTTGTGCCCTGGTAATATTAATACCTTTGAACACAGGTGAAAAGAGGTTGCGTGTGTGTGTGTGTGTGTGTGTGTGTGTGTGTGTGTGTGCGTGTGTGTGTGTGTGTGTGTGTGTGTGTGTGTGTGTGTGTGTGTGTGTGTGTGTGTGTGTGTGTGTGTGTGTGTGTGTGTGTGTGTGTGTGTGTGTTTGTGTGTATGTGTGTGTGTGCGCAGACGATCTTCCGTCACTCTAGACGGGGAGACGAGAAGCCACAGCAATGGACAGCCAGTAATAAATAATAATAAATCAATAAATGCATATCATGAAAGTCGTAACAGGCACAAGGGTCAGACTCATTTTGAAACATTGTTGAGGTAGCAGTGGACCACCGGTGGCCTTTCCCCTGACATAGTCCCTAATGCGCGTGGAGTACTGACCTGGAGTCTGCGGCTGGACCATGATAGCGATGTCGGGCAGGTGCAGCAGGATCAGCAGGGAGCCGGCTCCCAGCAGCAGGAGGAACCATAAGGAGCAGTACAGGGAGCAGAGCAGCTTCATCCTCCCCACGGGCAGCAGCCTCCTCCTGCGACACATGGCCCCCGGCGGCCTACGCTCCGCCCGGCTCGGCCCTGGACGGCGTGGCCAGCACCACCTGAGACACAGAGGCACACGGCGCAGACAGGGGGGTGAGAGCCGGAGAGCGCAGGGACACACAGAGACACACAGAGACACACAGGGACACACACAGGGACACACAGAGACACACAGAGACACACAGAGACACACAGAGGCACACAGAGAGTGACACACAGAGACACACAGAGACACACAGAGACACACAGAGACACACAGAGACACAACCGGCGCAGACAGGGTGATGAGAGCCGGAAAGCGCAGGGACACAGAGAGACACACAGAGACACACAGGGACACACAGAGACACACAGAGACACACAGAGACACAAGGAGAGACACACAGAGACACACAGAGACACACAGAGACACACACAGCGCAGACAGGGTGATGAGAGCCGGAAAGCACAGGGACACAGAGAGACACACAGAGACACACAGGGACACAAGGAGAGACACACAGAGACACACAGAGACACACAGAGACACACAGAGACACACAGAGACACACACGGCGCAGACAGGGTGATGAGAGCCGGAGACGCACAGGGACACAGAGAGAAACAAGGAGAGACACACATAGAGAGACACACAGAGACACACAGAGAGACACAGGGAGAGAGACACATAGGGAGACACACAGAGAGACACAGAGACACACACAGAGACACACACAGAGACACACACAGAGACACACAGAGAGACACAGAGACACACACAGAGACACACACAGAGACACATAGAGAGAAAGACAGAGACACACACAGAGACACACACAGAGAGACACACAGAGCCACATAGAGAGACACACAGAGAGACACACAGAGACACACAGAGAGACACACAGAGAGACACACAGAGACAGACACAGAGACCCACACAGAGAGACACACAGAGACACACACAGAGACCCAACACAGAGAGACACACAGAGACACACACAGAGACACACACAGAGAGACACACACACAGAGAGACACACACACAGAGAGACACACTCAGAGACACACACAGTGCGAGGTAAGACAGACGGAGATGCATAGAGACGGCGACGGAGTGACACAGTAAGGAGCGAGAGAGAAAAACAAATCCGAAAAGGTGATGGATGAAGTGATAGAAGTGATGGCGATGGCTGGCTGACGGATTGAATCAGTGCAGGGTCAGTATTCATTCGATATCAAATGTAAGGCCATGGTGTGCGACGGAAGGAAACAAACACGCCAACCTGTGCGGACACCTCATCAGAATAACACACACAGACAGACGACGTGGGCTTAACCGGTAAACAAAGCCTTCACACAGGGCCCTCTCATCTCACCAGGGCGGCCGGGCCCGGGCGCGGGGAGCCACAGAGAGGCTAACAGCACACACACACACGCCACAGCACACGCACAAGAATTACAAAGTTCCTGATGAGTAATAACAGGAGGAGCAGATGGAGAGGTGGTGGATCCTGGAGCGGGGACAGGGAGCGAGCGCGTCACACTCTGTGGTGGTGAGGCGCCCGGGCCAGAGCACAGCCGCGTCTGTGCCAAGAAGTAGGGCTAGAAATATAGGACGGCCCAATCCACCGAGGGCCGGTCAGAGGCGAGATCGCCACGGCAACAACAACATTCTTCATTTCGACTGCTTGTGACTAGATGGAGAAGGGGGGGGCACTAACTTGGTCTATTGAAATCTTCATCGGTTTCCTTTTCCTTCCGTTGTGACGGGATTCGACTTACTCTTAAAGAGAGGTGATAACATCAATTCAGACCACTAAAAATTGTATACTAGATATATCGAAGAATATACTTACACACAAATAGCCCCTGCTGGGGAATGTAACGCCCCAATTAAGATGCATCGTTTTGTGCCACTCCATGCGCCATGACCCATAGCATACAGTTCAGAGCCTAATCCAAAGCAGCAACCGTCATCATTGATACCATCCTCACCTGCTCTAGGTGTTTGCAAGGAGGATTCACTTGCTCGGATGTTAGCCCACTTCCTCCCTCTTGCTTAACACAGATAAGATTCCCAAATGAATCGTAGAGAAGATTCTGCTGATGGAATTACCTTGACGGTTCAATTTATTGTTGCAATGTGCTACCGAGCCATGATTGTAGTGTGCAGCACACCCAAGGTAAGCATTATCCACTGGATATTCACAATGAGCAGGGGAAAAAACACTGTGGGTGGTTTCCACTGAGTTGTCAACAGCAACAACAACAACCAAATGGGCCCAGTGGGCTTGTCCTTTAAAAGTTGGCTGACAGACACAAAAGGTCAGCAACGAATAAAGAGATGCTTGTTCCCACCTAATCAACTCAATGACAGCCTCTTCTGAAGTGATCACTTTTTTCAGCTGGTAGTCAATACTTACTGGGCAATAAGAAATCATTGCTCTGCTCTGGCTTCTCGTGATGAAAACGCCAAATCATGTTACAACCGAAATCTGTTACACTAAAAAAAGGTTATTTGTGGATAAAAGCCCCAGCTTAGTGCCTAAAATAGAGTTCAAATGTTTCTCCCGCTGCTTCTGTTCTTGCACATATCCTATTATTTGCTGAAACGGCGACCCACTTCTCCCAGAGAGTCTCGCTTGAAACTAGCTGAAGGGAGGTCTTTGTGTCTGGACGGAAACCAAGCTCCTTCTGCGAGACATCAGACACCCTGAGATTGCAAATCTCACCTCCAATAGCTGTCATCCACGACAGGGCTTAAGATCACCCTCAGCAGACATCCTCCATTTGGGATCAGTCACACACACCCACACACACCACGCACTCACGCACGCCCGCGTGCGAGCACACACACGCACACGCACGCATACACACGGACCAGCTCAGAGAACAGACTGGGAGGTGAACAACCCTGGCTTGCAAATCCTGCATCCTTTACACACAGGGGTCTATCTCTCAATGTATGTGAGTATAAATGCATATATATATATATATATATATATATATATATATATATCCCCTGGGAAGTTTCTGTGCATTGTCTTTACTTATCTCTGCATGTGTGTAGTGTGTGTGGACGCATGCATACGTGCATGTGTGTGTTGACTGTTTATATTTCCTGTAGTGGAGGATGCTGCTGACTGATCTGGTGGGCTGCTTTGTTCCTCCAGAGAGCAGGCAGAACATCTGCTCCTCTGGATTCCTGTCAAAATGTTCACTACCAGAAGGTGTATAGGCACACATAAACACACACACACACACACACACACACACACACACACACACACACACACACACACACACACACACACACACACACACACACACACACACACTCACACACACAATAAGCATTCAATACATTTCTAATTTTATCCTGGCACTGCAGCAACATTCCCAAGAGAGAGAATGCGTCATCAATAAGGCACCGGGTTACTAACTGCTTTTCAGACACCTTTTAAACTCAACACACCCCGACCTCTCCCTCTGGCCAGAGCTTCTTTGACGGACTGACTCTCAAAACTCCATTTTGGATACCAGTTGGGCATTTTGTCTTAGCATTGGCCTTACACTTTCTAGTGTACAGTGTTCATCCAGGTATCACAATCTAAAGTAATAGGCCTCCTGAGACCCGGAGGGGGGGGGAGTTCAGGACAGACAAGGGGCTCTGTAGTCTGCCGAATAAGAAAGCTAAGCAATGGACCAGCCCAAGGAATGTTTAGCAATCTATGGAGCAATCTGTCCGAGCTTCTATCCGAAATCCGACGAATAACGATGGGAAAGATTAACAGAAATCTGCAGGGAAGACTTTGCTCAAGAGAGAATATCGTTATGACAGTTATTTAATCTGATTGGCTGGTGTTGTTGACACAACGTTAGGCCGTGCTCATATTTGGAAATTGCTCTGCCTAGGCCAGACATTCCAAGGCCTGATATTCATTAGGAAACAAAAACTTGAGTGAACGGTTTCACAATGATTTATAGCCAATAGAAACAATAGTAAGAAGAGGGATTTCTACACTGCTTGTTCTTAGTTTGGCCTTAAGGCGTCTTTACAAATTGCACTTGCAAATTGCATAGATATAAAATTGTTTGCATACCACAGAACAATCTCAGCAGAAGTCCAAAATATGACTGGCATAAGCCGCGTTTGAGATAACTAGCAGGGTTTAAACTCTAGAGCAAATATTCCCAGACGATTCCAATATCCACACAGAAATCAGATGGCGTCACACAACCAAATATCTCATCCTACTTCTGGCCGAGACGCACGGCTGACCTTTAACCTCAATACGATTACGTTACGCCAAGCCCAGGTAAGAGACGTCTCGATTGGCGGCGATGAAGATAGTGCACACGGAGCTCCCGCGGCGTCTAGATCATCATGACAGATGAAGACGTCAGACATCAATAGCCGTCTACACAGCTCCCCCCCCACGTAGACCCGCCGTTCTCCCGCCCGCTCGTTCTGTCTGGTAACTAACAGACACAAACACGCCGCCGTCAGGACGCACCATCAATCACGGGCTGCATCCACAAATGCCAGCTCCCCGAGGTCTCTCATCAACACTCTGAAATGGGAAACGATTGGTTGCATTGAACTGCTGCGAGTGCGCTGCGCTGTATCAATATTGTGACTGCACTGAAGTCACTTCACGGCGGGTTCGGGGGGTATGGAGGGGGTTCAAGCTGGTAAAGCGGCATTTAAAGTTAGCTTCGTAAAAAAAAGAAATTGGAGCCGGAAAGTTGGAAGACCCGTAGAAAAATCCATTAAAGAACGGCAGCTCATCGCTACAGCAGCCGCCCCGCACGCAGACGGGTGCTGCCAGAGGTCCCCTTTGAGGAATACAAACAAATGGAGAGGATTGGGGTGCAGTCGTGTTGCATTCTTCGTCCAGGGCCTACTCTGTTTTTGACAATTACCTGAATCTGTAGTCTATAAAAGGTCCAAAGTAATATAAACAAACTATTTTCAAGCAACATGGTCACTCCCTCATCCGCCTGCGGCTGCCAAGTTTCCCTTTAAAGCTGACCCCTCTCATGGGTCAAGGACACACTGTTGTGACCCACCTGAACTGTAGCGACAGCAGTCTGCCACTTAATCCTTGGTTTCCAGGCAACTGCTTTAATAAACCAAACACACATGAAGGTTTTTTTTAATACATGCTTTCCCATACATACGATTATGGTTTCATCAGGGAATGAGAGACTAATCTACTTAACACACAATGAGGGGATAGGGGCCCTTTATTGTAGTAGAGGAGGTGGCTTATCAATTCATCGGATTTACAGATTATAGGCCTATTGCTGATTATATTTCTGTGACTTTTTCATTTGGTCCTTGTTCTCATCGAGCAGATCTAGCAATATATTTCAAGAGTATTATTCCGTTAAAGATTAGAAGCAGGGCGAGTGTTTGTGTGTGTGGAGGAGGGGGGGGGGGGGGGGGGGTGCTGATGCACGATTGGGGAGGACAGCTACATCTGATGCAGTTACAATGCAATGCAACTCAATAATAATCAGTGTTAGTTTTTCACACTATGCTAAAAGTAAAAGAGAAATTAATGTGATATTGTTAGGGGTGAATAGAGTAATGAATGTGCAATTATTACCCAATAGCAAGTGCAGGCATCTCAGAAAGTAAACAAGTGTAGTGGCTGCTATAAAAAAATGAGTATGGCCAACACAAGTGCGAGTCACAGTAGGCCTAATAACCACCAATTTGTCCCATTGTTTCTGTCAGAACAAAGTTTCCTCTTAAAACTGCGTCATGCCTCCTCTACCCCGAACACATGGCTGGTAATGGCCGGTCTATCATTTATTTATGCTGGATTAGATAATTGGATGTTCGTTGTTTTTTAGGTCTGTGACTGCCACGGATTCTGGAATTCTTCATCAGCGTTGGATTCAGTGGCAAAGCTAGTCCATTTTTGGGTAGGCTCAAGCCCACCCAAAAACTTGCTTTAGCCCACCCTATCGTTTCGTCCTCAAAACTAATATTCTACCGTTTTTATTACGCAAGCAATGAGAGGATGGATGCTTTATACTGAACAGGCTCAAAAGGGCTAGTGAAATCGAGCGCAACCTTCCTGCAGCAATCTCTTACCTCTAAGCGTGCACCTAACATAGTTTCTGCTGTTTCGTCTGTCAAAGAGGCGACAGTCTTTATCAGAAAATCCATGACCAGTTATACATGACCAGGTAATAATTAATTTTTTAAAACCCTGACATTTTCTGTCAGATGTCTATAAAATGACAGTTGACCACAAGGAGATTCTATCTATGCCTCTTCTTGAATTGCTTCATGTTTTAGTCGGCAGAGGCTTGTAATGGTGCGTAGCATGATAAGCATGATAAGGCGCAAAGAGCAGAAAAAGTAGACAAGGGAGCTAATTTTCAGTTGAAAAAAAACGCTGGCATTACTTTATCAGCTGAGGGCGTTTTCATTGCAAAAACAACGTGAGCTAATCAACAAGAACAACATGTTTGAAACATGTCTTAAATAGACGATGAACATATATATTTTTTTGTGAAAGGGAATAAGCTGATGAAGCTGACAAGTGACCAATGTTTACTGCATACAAATATTTTTGAATTAAATGCAAACCCCAGTGAATCATTTGCTCTCGTTTCTCTGTTTTGTCTTGTTTAAATGTTAAAAAAACTTGGAAATTGTTTTAATTTGTTGCAGATGTTATCTCAGCTCATTTTATTAATCTATTTGGATAATAAGGTGATTGTATGCAATAATTGCGGCTGTTGCAGGGCATTGTATATTGTCAACCCAGTCTCACGGAAATATGTGACACTGTCACCTGTCACGTCATTGAATGTATTCATTCGTGATCTGGGACACGTAATTTCAATTTCTTCGTGCCAAAAGCACAAGTTTCTAACAATATGACAACTTTGGCCACCCGTTCCTACTTTCACCTTTGATTCTGAGAAATTGTGACAATTCACGGATATATTTAATGCAGTCCGCTGCTCTGTAGGCAGACCGCGAGTGTTTGTGTGTGTGTGTGTGGGGGGGGATGGGGGGGGGGGGGGGGGGGGGGGTGACGCACATTGGGAGGACAGTTACATCTGATGCAGTTGCAAGGCAATGCAACTCAATAATAATCAGCGTTTATTGTCGGACCAACGTTAATGTTTCACACTATACTAAGTAAAGTAAAAGAGAAAAAGAGAAATTAATGTGATATGGTTAGGGGTGAAAAGAGTAATGAATGTGCAATTATTTCCCATTAGCAAGTGCAGGCATACCGCCTTCCCTAAACGTTGTTATTATAAGCCACTTTAAACCTTATCGTCTTCAAAGCAAGTTAAAGTGGGTGAAATCGAACGGTTGTTTAATTTATTAGTTTACTTTGATTTGATTTTGAAGACTACAATACAAGACCACATGGCATTCCCAACAGAGTTGTAGAGGGATGGGGCACTACCTCTGATTCGATGCGACATGGTTAACAGTTTTTTCACTGGTAACATTGAGGAAACTACAGGATTAATAATAGACATCAACATATCTTAATGATAATTCAGCGTTTATCCAGTGTTCTCCTCCCAGGCAAATACTAAGATCAACTTTTCCTTTTTGTATTTCATGGTGGAAGTAATTAGCATTCCTAACCAAGAATCCAGTTGCTGTGTCCCACCCTCGATTCACCGGCTTCCTAAAGATTACTGGCTCTCATACTGAAAAGGATGGCCATGGCATTACGTTTCCATCATTCCTTTTTCCCCCACCAAAACCATTTTGGTCTACACTACTGGAACGCTATGATAGGTTAGATAAAGAGCGTCCATTATAATCGGTTTGGTCTATACATCCTGCCAGTTTAAGCTTGGTGGTGATCAAAAGGGAAAAGCCTGATTCCTCCCTTTTCAGCTTGAAAGCCCACTGAGGTGTATCTGCAAGCTGGGCTAATACTGCTGTATCGGTAAGAGGTGTGGGCCAGATTATTCCTCTGTGAGTTCTAAGAGGCTGAGCACCACCTTGCAAGTGGCTTGGCACCTCTTCGGGAGGCCTACGGGTCCCTCTTCCCTGTTAGTTCTTACCCACCGCGTGCTTAGTGAGGCACGGTGCTCATAGCTCGGTAATATCAATAATGTTTTATTAGTATTGTAATAAACACACGCAACAAATCAGCCCGCTTTGACATGATCCTTCAGTGAACACACCATTTCCGCAATTAGCTGAGATCAATGACAATTAGCCTTTGTCCGTGGCCCTAAGAGAATAACACTGAATGGTTAACACTGAAAACTCAATGTGCCAACCACAGTTCATTTGCATGAAGTACATTTAGTGCGCTTCTATCAAAGCAAATTCCAACCATTTTTATGCACACACCGACAGCGCTGTCAACCACTCAAGGCTACAGCCAACCCATCTGGAGCAGTTAGGGTGAGGCCTCTTGCCCAGGGACACCTCGACACCGCTAGGAGGAGCCGGGGATCAAACTAGCAACCTTTCCGTTTACAAGTCAACGCGCCCTACCTCCTGCCCTACTGCCGAGGTCCACCATGACATTTCACAAACTTATGCTGAAAAGTCAATGCTCTTACTCGGTTTCTCCCCTGGTGGGGACCGTAGGGGCCCTTTAAATCATCAGCACACAGAGCGGTTGCGTCGGGTGTAAAAGGGCACAGAGACCCAACATGACGTGCCTAATTGCGCGGCGGCGGCGGCGGCGGCGGCTAGCTTCAAACCACTCTGCGGAAGCACAGAAAGCCATTAGCCCATACCACTAAGAGATGCAGCGTGAGTCCCCGGAGTCCTGCTTCTTCTGGAAGGGAGGAAGCCACTGCACACATCATCCAGCCGGAGCTGGGCCTGTTCACATGTGCCCATCCCAGAGGAGGGAGGTGCATTATGCCCCCCCCCCCCTCCCCGACTCCCCACAGAGGTGGGGAGCCGGGGAGGGGAAGAAGGAAAGACGAAAGAGTGTATTCCTCCTTTTTCTACTTTTTCTATACATTATTAATGGTTCCTTCGCACAAATGTCTCCCCGTCGGATATCATTCGACGTCACTGTTGAATAATCCAGAGCATGGTTTATTTTCTCATTAGCGTAGGAGCTTGGAGATATGGTTTCCTGGCCGAGAGAAAGAGTAGACCTACAGTGAGATTAGAGGGGCTGTGGGTAATTGAATCCTTATTCGTATCAACTGAAGAGTACAGCTCAGAAAGAGCCTAATGGAGATCTTAACCAGGGGGCTTACATCATTACCATTGGTTTTGTTTTCAAAGGATGAATGAATGCCACACCATCATACCACAGGTTTGAAGTGTGTCCTCTTCTGTCAAAAGCAATACAAAAAGAAAGAGCAACCCTCAAGCGATTTGTTAGTGCACTTGCTGAAGGCTCAAAACTGCAGCAAATATATTTGCATATTTTCAGATAAAGAATACCCCGGGGATGCCTTCAAACTGTTGTCACATAAGCCAGTAGTACCAGTAGCAAATACAGCATTCTGAGCTCACAGAGCAGCTTACAAACAATGCACACCAAAGGCTGAATATCGTTTATTCACTTGGTCTAAACTTGTGAGCAGAAGATTACCTGCTAAAATAGTATTGTACATTACGATGCTAACAAATAAAGGGTGAAAATATACCATGACAGTTACAAGTGGCAATGAAAATGTGTTTGAACGTAGCCATTCATGCTGTTGTGCTTGTGTGTGTGTGTGTGTGTGTGTGTGTGTGTGTGTGTGTGTGTGTGTGTGTGTGTGTGTGTGTGTGTGTGTGTGTGTGTGTGTGTGTGTGTGTGTGTGTGTGTGTGTGTGTGTGTGTGTGTGTGTGGGTGGGCGGGTAGGGGGGCTGGGGGGCTGCGTGCGTGGACTGCCATAATGTAATGTGTGTGTGCGTGTGTGTGTGTGTGTGTGTGTGTGTGTGTGTGTGTGTGTGTGTGTGTGTGTGTGTGTGTGTGTGTGTGTGTGTGTGTGTGTGTGTGTGTGTGTGTGTGTGTGTGTGTGTGTGTGTGTGTGTGTGTGTGTGTGTGTTTCGGGAGCACAAAGCACCGCTTCCACCGTCCAGAGTCTCTGGAGGTGCTCAGGACAACCGCACTATTTATAGCTCGAAACAGAGAAATAATTCAGTATGATCGCAGAGAAGCTCATTCAGCCTCCTCCGTGACAGGGGAGATGAGGGGAAATTATAAGATGAACATCCAACCACTGCTCTCCCGCTCGAAACGTGACAGGTGGGGTGTGATATATTTCTGATCGACACCTTTTCCATCTGCCGTGGCGTCCAGGGGAGGACTTTCGAGAAAGATAGAGGAAAGTTCAGGCGACCCGCGGAGGGCTGACTTATGATATTTAATACATGCCGTCATTAATATTTCCGGAGTGAGAATCTGCCAACAGTGGCTGACCAGTCTCTGAATATTCATGTCACACTCCATCGCGGCCTATCATTTCCGATAAATTGAAAACACGATGTGTACTTAAAACGTGCAAAAAAAGTATTTTGATAGATGTTGTGAAACATTTACTAACCCGAAGGCAGGCTGTTGGCGAGAATACCCCCTTCAAAACTTAGGCTACTGACGAAAGTACCACCCCCCATTGGAATGAAGCAAGACCCCATTTGAAGTGTGCTGCAACACACCAGGCTACCGTGGGGCTTCGTCCAAAAAGTCTAAATAAATAATACCACAATTACCTGTGTAGAAATCAGCATGGACGCTGCCTGGAGAGTTGATCCGAGTGCAGGAAAGTCAGTCCCTGGCGATGGCTTATCGTGACTGGCTCTGCGCTATCGGAACTACAGACTGGAGGAAACCCATCCACGAGCAACATTTGCACACTTGGTAGGTGGTTAATATTTAACCGTATGCATCCATTTGGTTAGAAACGTCTGTTTTAGCGAGAGAACTGGCAAAGAGGCACGAACTTCCAGCAGGAAAGAGTTTAGATATACTGGCTGCTGGAGAGATGCGAGACAGTTGAACCAGTAGCACGGAGGAACAGCTACTGCGGAGTGCACGGCGGGGCGGTGCATGATCCAATGCGCGTGTGTTGATACAGAGAGCGGGAGAGAGCGTGAGAGAGCGAGAGAGAGAGAGAGAGAGAGAGAGAGAGAGAGAGAGAGAGAGAGAGAGAGAGGGAGAGGGAGAGAGAGAGGGAGAGGGAGAGGGAGAGGGAGAGGGAGAGGGAGAGGGAGAGAGGGAGAGGGAGAGGGAGAGAGGGAGAGGGAGAGGGAGAGGGAGAGAGATACAACAGCAGAGAGGAGAGCTGGTTCTATTTCTTGCCTTCCACCGGCGGTCCCACGGGAGATCTGGGCCGCTAGTACAGTCGACTCTGCCAGGCAACAGCACACGACTTCACAGGAGCCATACAAGGGTTTTTGACACAACGTTTTATTTCAGCTGTTGCAGAAACGATGCGATCGGGAAAAGTTCTGACACACACCTGCTGCAAGGCATACAATATATGCTTATACAACAATGTAGACATATGTTAATTATAGCCCTTAAACAACAAAAGTAAATAAATAAAAGAATACAAGAAACAACAACAGACGTAAAAAATATAAATTAATGCATGCATATATTAATGTCTGTTTCCATTCCCAGTTTGTCGTATTAAGGTATTCCTATCATGTAGCCTACTCAAGTAGAAACTCCATCGAGTCTGTCCCAGGTGTAGCTTGTATTTTGTCGCCCTCTGTGCATGTTCAGATCAACAACAACGATGCCCGCACATGTCCGTATCGATGGGCGGGCCAATAGGCGTAGCCTACGACAACAGCCTGGGACCTCTGATTATTAAACAATCGTTTAGTGGTGATGGGCTACAGAGTGAAAGTCCAGTTGTCCTAAGTTCATTAAATTCCACACGACAGGCCTGAGGGGGGAAATGATAGATTGTGGAGCTCTGGTTTCACGTATTGATTGATTGATTGATTGATTGATTGGTTGAACTCTCAGCGTAGAGGATAATCCTTGTTTTCTTTGCCATTGGCTATTGTTGTGTCCGTCATTACGGGGGTCGAAGGGGGTTGCTGACCTCGCTGGAACACATATTGTCTCAAAAGTAATAAGGAATAAGCGCATGGCGGCCAAGCATCCTAATGTAGGTATAGGCATGCCACATTATATTGATCCCATGAATGAATAATCAATAGTAGACCTATCACATCCTTCTGTTTAGTCCATTTATCACCACAAGCATAAATATATAATTAATTACTATTTGTTGTCAATCTTTTTTTGATCGTTTTTGTGCTGCAGTAAGACGTATCACGGTCCTGCAGCTTCGAACGGTTTCGTTTGTTTGTTGGTTTTTAAAAAGTAGCCTATCGTTACTGAGCTTTTACACTAGACTGAACAACAATGCAAGCGGTAAGAAAAGACTAAATGTATTGTTATTTATCCTTTTATTTTATAATTTTACAATCTATCCTACATTTTATTCGCTGAGCAAGAAGTAGCATAGACCTAACATGCACATGACCAGACATTGTTTTCAAAGGTTAAAACCTTTTATCCTCACGTTTTCAATGAATTGTGATGTAGGATTTTGTGATACATTTTTTGTTTCATTCCTTGAATTTGAGTAGGCCATAGCTATGTGTTTTACCGTCTTTAATTAATCAGAAATATGATCCCTAATTAACTCATCAACACACTGGAGGGGGGTTGTTGTAGGCCAAGTCACAGCTAGTGTTGTTGTGTCTCATCAGCCTGAAGGGACTATTGGTTCAGGGGCCACACTCTACCGGTAAGGCATCCTGCCTAAACCCTCACTATAAATCGCTTTGGATGAAAAGGGTCTGCTAAGTATTAAATAGACTTGCTCCCCTAAACCTACCCATTCCCATGCACCTCCTTGTGTGATCACCTTCTGCCACAATTTAATATATTAATTTGGATTATTTCTCCCTGAGCCCAGAGAGCAAAGAGGGAGGACTTTGAGTTCGGTTTGGCTTTGGTTAAAATGCCGTACTGCTCAGCCAATAAGCAACCAGCCCGGAAAAAGAGAGCGTTAAGGCTGGCTGACGTGCGTAAAAGAAATGTCATCCAGCCAGGCACTCCCACCCATCAGCAGCCCCTTCTAATGCATGGCCTGAGTGTGGAACAATACAGGGCGGTCTACAACACAATCGTGGAGCCCTCGGCCTCAAAGAAGCGGTCTTCAACACCAGAGAACAAGTCCACCGTACTGGGGAGAGACTTGAAGTACAAACTGTGGATGGCGGTGGACCGGCCAAAACTGGAGGAGGTCACGGCTGAAGATGGGCGCATCGAGATCAGAGTGGCGTTCGACCCTCTTCTCCATCGCCCAGACATGCACACAGACTGACTGATTATGTTTGAGGTGCAAACATGTATTGTTTCTTTTTAAATAATCTAGTGTTGGCAAACCAATCCAAACCCTCTCCGTCAATTGCTTTTCACGGGATAGCCTATAATCACCAATAGATTAAGCACAGCCTTACCCACTGGTCAGGCGTATTTATTTGTGTAGTTCTTCAACAGCGTTAAAGCCTAAAGCCAGAACAGACTGTCACAACATAGCACTCTGCCTCTCTTTCAAGAAAGGATTAATATGCTTTACTGCTTGATTTTAAAGTTAAAATATTAACGCTGAATTCAGGTCAATCTTTTTTGTATTCTTCTGATGGTGGAGCTCTCTCATCTCGTTGTGGTTCTCTCTCAACCGCTTCTTTGGTCAATTCCCCGTGACAGCCATTTCCTGCATTCAATGCATTCACGACTTGAAGAATGATTAGGCTACTTAATTGCTGGTAATGAGTCACAAACCACGTTCTAACATTTTTAGCAGAGAAAAAACTAGACAATAAAAATATTATAAAGGTATGATATTTAAAAGCAGCGTGTCTATTTCACACAGGTGAACATTACATTGCAGGTTATACATTGTGGGGGATATATATATATATATATATATATATATATATATATATATATATATATATATATATATATATATATATATATATATATATATATATATATATATATATATATACATATATATAGGCAGCTATTCGTCCTGTGTTTTGAAACTTGTCGTAATTTGCTCACGTCCTTTGTCATTCCTCTTCGAGCAAAGCAATAGTCTGACACGGGACAGGTAGAAAGTTGGTCCGATGTAAATGCCGAAGTTGGGGAATACCGGGAGAACACACAGGAGTTGACATAGCTCAAGATTCAAATCCCCTTTGAGGTGAAATTGAATGACAGCCAGGAGGGGGACCATCAGCACCAGAGGAGCATACGCCAGTAGCGCTGGCACCATCACGGCCAGAACATTTTCCATAGCCCTCCTCTTTAGTGCCCCGTTGGTTGCGGAACCCCCTCCTGGTCCGCTCTGACGAAGCACACGCACGATGCCCACCAGACAGAGCAGCATGAGCAAGAACAGCAGAGATATGCTGAGGGCCAAGTACACGATCATGGAGTACACCCTGTGGAAATAGGCTAGCAGCGCTGCGGCCAGGGTGACGACCCAGGCACAGGCGCACATGGCGGCGCGGTACTCCCACTTCCCTAGATGCATGTAGGCCACGGGGCGCGCCACGGCCAGGTAACGCTCCACACACATGAACGTCAACAGCAGCGGGCAGCCCACCAGTTTGGGCATTCTCAGCGCGTCAATCACTGAGAGGAGCTGCTCGGAGAGTAGGCCTATATAGAGGTGTTCGTAGATTTCTAGCGGTAAACAGAAGCAGGACAGCATGTCCAGGACGGAGAGGTTCAGGGCGAGCACTTCAGGGTGGGACAGTGGCTTCTTGGGACTCAGCAGAATCCACAACAAACCTGCATTAGCAAGAAGGCCTGTCACAAGAAAAAATGACTTGAGTCCTACCCACACCATAGTTTCGATCTCTGCTTGACACTGGGTAATTATCCCATCAAGGCTACCCATTGCAAAAATGTGAACCCAAAAAGACGCTGCGGCGCCATCGTTACTGGCAACCAGGGATCCATTGCTGTTGGTTGAGGGAGACGATGCTGTGCTGTTGTTTCCCATTGCTCAAACTGAAAATCTGGAAATTGCACAGAGAGATAATGTGTAACTTTAATGCAAATATTCCAGTGACATAGAAGTCTTTACATTGAAGGACAAGGATATGTCCTGCAAGATTGTAAACAAAATAAACAATTCTTGATATTGTTTCATTTTCATTTATGAAAAGTGTCCAATGCAAAAAAGGTCCAGTTAAATTTATTTATTTATTCAAAAGTCAAGAGTTGATTTAGTGAACTTTTTGTTAAAAAAATAATCGAATACTGCAGGAAGGCAAAGCAATTACTAACCTTAGGAGACCTGGAGTGGGTTGACGATTTCAACTGAAAAACACTGCGATGTGTTCTGGATTTTCTCACTATAATGCGTTTTTTATGGCGAAAGAAACCCACCATACCCTCCCATTTTTAGTTTGCATATACCGCGGATGGACCACTGGCCTTCAGAGCCATGGCTTTATGTAAACATTGCCCATATGGAAGTTTCCCGCCAGACGTTGTTTACTTTGCAATTGTTCCGCAGAAATTAGTGGGCAAACTCAAATTTGTAACATTTACATTTTTTTTCCAGGAAAGTCATTCTAATGAAGGATAACACTTTGTCCTTCGAAAAAAAAGTTTGAATATGGTACATTTGGTCATCCCTATTTGTATGAATATAATACATAGGATGAATGTGGCAGGCTTGTAGGCCTAGTTAAATATAGTCAAAATGTGTGCATGGTTGGGAGGATGAACTTTAAAGGAATCCAAAAACAAACAAACTAAGCCGAACTGGTGTGTGTGTGTGTGTGTGTGTGTGTGTGTGTGTGTGTGTGTGTGTGTGTGTGTGTGTGTGTGTGTGTGTGTGTGTGTGTGTGTGTGTGTGTGTGTGTGTGTGTGTGTGTGTGTGTGTGTGTGTGTGTGTGTGTGTGTGTGTGTGTGCCTCCTGCGTGTGTGTGGGTTATGCAAACATACACATAGCAGCCGAATGATTGACAGGACTGGTGGTCAATATCTCCTGGAGCACAATCTTAAAAGGAAAAACATCTAAATCAAAAGTTAGAAGTAAATGAGATGTTTTCTTAATATGAGAGAGTAGTAACAGAGATTGTCACTGAACTGACGGCCACTTAACAGCACCCTATCCTGTTCCTCCATCCCTCACAGGATCAGATGTGAACTGATAAAGTTTCACTAATTGAATCATTAGCACTTTTTTTTTTACCAGGACCTGTCTGATATTGTAGGCTCTTTGTTAAGTAAAAGCTTCTTCATAGTCAGTGAAAATGTATTTGTTTCAAACAAAATTGAAGTCTTTTTTTACAAGTCATCAAATCTCAAGCTACAGTGAAAACTAGTGAGAATCATTGAAAACAATTTTATAGGCTAGTTAAAATATTTTTGATGTTGAAATTACGAAAGACATATAGGCCTTCCCGGAAAATACATCTTCATTCACATGAATTTGATCTTGTTGGATCAAAAGAGTACAGAGGAGGATTGACAAAAACACTGTTAGCGGTTCTAGTTTTGTCATTGACTTACTCATTTTAAGTAAATCGAAACCGAACAGTATAATGCGCATGCGTGTCACAACATTGTTTTGTCAATGAATGGTTGATAAATAAAATAGAGGGAGCCAGCCCCCAGTAGGCCTATCACCATTCCAGGAAAGGATGAGGTCGAGAAACCCGACCGATACATGCAAACTGATGGGTCGACTTCTAATGACACGCAGGCATAGTGAGCATTATAGAGTAAATAACATTGCGCAATAATATCCCGCCGAGGTGATTGCGGTCTGTTGCCTCCAGGGACCTATTATAGAAGGTTGCCTCTCTCCGCGTATCCGCGGCCATATTTGACACGTTTCCGCGAATGGAAAGTGGGCGGAGAGTAAATCACAAACAAACTCCCTCTTTTATTTATCTATATATTGTGCGGTGCGTTATTCTTCGAGTTACCATTATTCAATACTTAATAGAACCGCCTAGAGATGGAGGAGCTATAGTACTAGTTAACGCAAATAAGTTCGCTTTGCAGAAATACTCGGTTTTTACTATTTGTACATAGTTTGTTTAATATTTCAGAAATGCAAAGAATACAATCTTTCAAATTGGGTTGGCAACTTCTTAATTCAGAAGCAAAGCATTTAAGCATTTCACCATCATCTCTTCGAAAGTACAGTCATGTGAGTGCAATCCTATAATTTGAATTGGGTTAATATTAATCGGTCTATTTGCATAATCACTGTTGTAATGATATGGTTGTCTTTGCATAGTCACAGGTTGTATTGTACCTCATTGTATGGTTAGTAGTAGCCGACTCAATACTTTGTTTGTGAGCAACTTGATTACCGCAATGCCGTTGATCATTAATATTCTATTTTGTATTGATGTGTACAGCCTTTAAAGTTGTTGTAAATTGTAGAACTCTATTATTCTCGATTATCAAACTTCATAAGTAAAAACAAAACAAAAACAGGACTAATATTCAAGCCTATGCAAACAATGACATTAAAACTCCAATGGACTTTGCTTGAGCCATGTCTACTTGCACAGACTAAAACGTCTATAAAGAATATGATTCCTCTCCATAGGGTCCTGGTTCCTTTGGTCTCCTCTTTGACATTGATGGGGTGCTAGTGAGGGGCAGAACCCCCATACCTGGAGCCAAGCAGTGCTTCAGGAACCTAGTGGACCGCAAAGGGAGGTACAAGGTGCCAGTGGTGTTTGTCACCAATGCCGGCAACTGTATGAGGCAAACTAAAGCCGAGCAACTGTCTCATCTTCTGGAAGTAGAGGTGAGTAACATTAACGTTAGCCTAATTCTCCTTACTGCTGTTCTGCATGTGTCTGACCTCTGCATACACTGCCGTCTCCTCAGGTCTCAGCAGAGCAGGTCATGCTGTCCCACAGTCCTTTGCGAATGTTCACACAGTTCCACAACATGTGTGTGCTTGTGTCCGGACAGGGTCCCATAAAAGAAGTGGCGGAGAAGTATCCTTTCCTGTTTCTCTTTATCCAATACAAAAAAGACCTACTTGTTTTTTTGTATTGTATATATTTATTTTTATAGTGTTGAACTGTTATTCAGGGATGTGCAACCATTTTCGCGCAAGTAAACTACAACGACCTTGTATGAGTAGTATGTTTGTTTAGTGTTTGATATCCCCTGTTGTTTGACTTTAAACAACCAAATTCCAGTTTGGGGTTTCAAAATATCATCACTATAGATATGCTGAGAGACGCATGTCCACTTTTGGATGTTGTGGACCACAATAGAAGGCCCAAAGGCTATGTAAGTATACCGGTTTAAATGACCAATGTGTAGTACTTGTAACTTCAAGACCTTGTCTAAGACTACCTATCTTGCAGGTTCCAGAAGACAAAAGTCTACCTCAAATAGATGGTAGGTCTCTTTATAACAGAGTTGAATTAAAATCCGCTCAGATTTGTCAATGTACCTGTATAACCAAATGCATGATATTTTTATGAATCTCTCTTGCCTTCCTCTGTACGTCACACCAGCGGTCATCCTGTTTGGTGAGCCAATCAGATGGGAGACCAACATCCAGCTCATCATCGATGTCCTTCTGACCAATGGGAAGCCGGGAAGTGCCCTGGGTCCTCTGCAGTACCCTCACATCCCAGTCCTAGCCTGCAACATGGACCTCCTGTGGATGGCCGAGGCCAAAAACCCCAGGTAAGCTGACCAGAGGACCCACAACTCCAATCTCCACATTCCTCCTACAGCTTAAGCCTAATCAGTTAACTTAGGAATGTGTCTTGTCACATAAGTATTCATCTTGGATCCAGTCAACCACAAGGGTCAGAGTTACGCCTTGTTTTCGTTTTGGTTACATCGATATTCTCCCAGAGAAAACTAATTTGTTCTAATGGATTAAGCTGTCATTTGGGGATTTTAAAACAGTTTTTCTGCATTGGCCCGTCTACTGGTGTTGATTTGAAACCTTTACAGACACTTCTTAACAGCATTCTTTACTCGAGACAAGAGAGGTGGAAACAAATACGTAGTGAAGGAAATGCCCCCCTCACCCAGAATTGAGTCTGCCATGAGACGTTAGATTAAACATCTAACGTCTGACTTTGAGACTGCACAGACAATCACTGATTACCAAGAGGCCATAAGAGAGGCCGTTTTGCATTGATGCCTCTCCGTTGTTATCGATTTAGGTTTGGCCACGGTATGTTCCTGGTATGCCTGGAAAGCGCATACAAGAAGATAACGGGGTATGACCTGCAGTACGAGGCTCTGATTGGTAAGCCCAGCGTGGTGACGTACAACTACGCTGAGCTGCTGGTCAGAAAGCAGGCAGAGAGTCTGGGCTGGACGGGCCCAGTGGAGACACTCTATGCTATTGGGTAAGCAGAGACGGCCCACCCCCCCCCCCATCCCCCGTTTTTAAACTGGAGATAATAGCCTGCTTGACGCACACCTCCTTCAAGTCAATATCGAAATGTACCGTTTACATTCAAGATGGAAGAGTGATACAAAAATCCATTCCTGCCGAGAGATATGAAGTGTCATGAAACGTGTCAACTTAACCTTGCTCGTCCATCAAATATCACCACTCCAAAGGCTCCGGGGAAACCCAATGTGTTTTAAGACACGGGTATCCAACCTTGAGATGTCTGCATTTAGAATCAAGCATTGACGCTCTTATTGCTAAAGGACAAAGAACTACATTATTTGTCAATAGTCATTTTTGCGACCATTATGCTTTCCCTTGCTTTGGTAGAAATGGTTATCAACAAATATAGCTCTATGGCAAATATGGTGTTTTAAGATTAGCTATCAGAATAATTGGGATTTAAGAAAGGCCTGTCTGAGAACAGCCGTTTTCCAACGCCGCAGTCTGAATTTGAATCCCCCCCCCCCCTTCCCTTCACAGCGACAACCCAATGGCAGACATATACGGTGCCAACCTGTACAACCGATACCTCCAAGCCTGTCAAAGAGCCCGGACGCGGCTTCAGGCCAAAGGCTCCGGGAAGGAAGCGGCGACGTCCGAGGAACCCCCCGCGATGACCTCCAAGGAGCTGGGAGGCGTGTCCGGGATGTACGGGATAGAGGAGCGCCTCCCGGAGAGTTGCCGCTCCGTACTGGTGTGCACGGGCGTGTACAGCCGGGACCAGCAGGAGCTGCCCCCGGACCCGGACTGCACGGTCACGGAGCAGCACGTGTTCCACGGCCACAGGGACTTCCGCTTGGACCCCAGCCTCACACAGCCGTCTTTTCTGGTGCAGGACGTGAGGGAGGCGGTGGAGCTGGTGTTTCAGCAGGAGGGCTGCCCTCTAGAGTGATATCAGGGCGCAGAATCTCTCTATGTCTGGGAGCCAGCCAGGCCGGTCAACCCTCCCTTTTACTGCCAACCTGACCTGTGCCCCCTGGCTGCCGCCCCGAGGCCTTGGGTCTTGCTGTTCTTTTAGATGTTTTATGTAGCACTCATGTTCTGGTGTATGAGCTTCCTCAGGATGGGAAGCCTGGAGCTGTTGAGTCGAGTTTAAAGAAGGTGCAATAGCAACAATGGCCTGCAAATCGTCAATATAGGTCAATATAGCTTACCGGTACATGCATTTTCTATTTTGAGAGTCTAAATGTCTACTATGGCAATAAACTTTTCCATTGTTACTTGGACACATCGTCGTACTTCACGTATCCTTTTTATTTTTATTTTAATAAATTGTTGATGGATGTCCTTGCAAAGAAGTGTGTCAATGTGAAAAGTTGGAAAATGGTACATTTGGGAAACGACAGCCATGCTTATGTTCTTTTTAATATTTAAAATACACGGAAAGGAAAGGAAATGATCTGATGAAATGAAAGTAATGAAATGAACAGATATATCATAGCAGTGATACTGTTTCCAAAGCCACTCAAGCAACGTGTTCATCTTGATTTCCCTGAACAAGTTTTTCCCCACAAAAGAACACATACAGTATGTTAATTTAATGTCAATTATAGCGACAAAAGGACCAAATAAAAGCTCTTTTGTTGATAATCTTCAGTATTCCTTATGTCAGTAAAAGCAATCGTTTCACATACCCTACACCAAATAAATAAATCATTTCAAATCGCATCTCCATCCCCTGCCCACCCACATTCACACATACAGCCCACATTTGCACTTACTCCCTCCACGGTTCAGAAACGAGCCACTCAACCACACCTCCAGAGACACACTGCGGTCAGGGCCCTGCAGCCTGCGGTCGCTCAACACCCACACTTCTTCTCCAAAGAATCGCCTCCCACAACGGGATGCGATGAGGTCCCGCCCAGCCCGAACTGCGGAGTCTCCGGGGCCAGCTCGTTCGTGATGGGCATGCCGTTCTGCGCCAGCAGTTCGCGGGCCATGAGGATGAAGGCGGCGTCTACGTTCTGGGCCGCCTTGGCCGAGGTCTCCAGCGCGGCCAGCACGCCTTTGTCTTCGGCCAGGGTGCACGCTTCCTCAAACAACACCTGCCTCTCGTCCTGGAGGTCTGACTTGTTACCTGAGAGATAAAGCCAAGCGGGAGACAGAGATGGATTAGAGCGCATCCCGGTGAGCAAGTACACACAGTTGGGTTCATGAGATCAACATTTTACTTTATGTCAGAAGAACAAGATTCACTTTATTATTCCCTGTGGGGTAAATCCTCCTCTGCATTTAACCCATCCTAACTTGCTAGGAGCAGTGGGCTGCCAGAAACGAACTGCAGTTGTGCTCCTGCTTTGCCTCTATGGGAAGGGCAGGAGTGTTATCCCTTACGAGATTGAAACATCCCAAAATGTAAGACACCCAATGGGCCTTTTGCTCACCGATGAGTATTACCACCACCCCGGCGGCTCCATAATGTCTGATCTCGTGGATCCAGTGAGGCACAGATTCGAAAGTGGGCCGGCGTGTGATGTCATAGGCTACCAGCGCCCCATGGGCGCTGCGGTAGTAACTCTGGGTGATGGTGCGGAAACGCTCCTGACCGGCCGTGTCCCAAACTTGCATCTGAAATGAGAACGAGAACAATGAGACACCTGTTCAACATGCATTGTGATCCTCCAGTTTGTAAGGAGATGGGGGACATTTTCTATATATGAAGGTTTGATTTGAGTTGTGCTTGAATATACATGGTGTTTATTCTTTGTCCACACATCTATCTTGTAAGTTCTATTTCGTACTGGGTCACTTTAATCGTCGCTTTTCGCTCTTCCTTTTGTCAACTATACTAATCTATTCTTCACACGCCTAGAAACCTAACACAGCAGTCGGTGTCTGCTGAAGGTAGCTCTGGGCCGCTCCCCATCCTCAGCTTGCATAGTGAATTTTAATAACTGATCATAGCTGCTAGGCTATTTGCTTTAAAGGAGTGAAAACCCAGAGGAGAATCAAAAACTACAATATTATTGCTCCTATTACAGCAGATACTCTTCTCTAAAGAAACAACCTAGAAACATGTGCATCATTGAGGACATGCACGTGTATTCATATATACATGTGCATACCTGTATACACATATAATGTTGCTTACCTTAATCCTTTTGCCATCGATATCTAGAGTACGAACAGTGAAGTCCACACCAATGGTATTTTGCTGGTTCTCTGCAAATATTCCAGACTTGAAACTTTGAACCACGCAAGTCTTGCCCACGTCGGAGTCCCCCACCAGGATGATTTTAAACAGAAAGTCAAAGCTGTCCTCATGGTCCGGCTCTGTGGACTGCATCGTAGGACGAGATGCACAGAAGAAGACACCAAGACTTAAATGCAGGGACCAGGCCTTCTCTGGCCTGAAGCAAAAAATAAATAAAAACTGGTTCTATCTTTGTTGTGTCAATACTAAATATGACTATGTGAACAAGCCGCAGTCACATCACATCCACCGACAGTGTTTGAATAATAATATTCAAACCTTTCCAATTGTTGGAGTTGAGGCCACCCCATTTGAGGTTGAATCCAAGCCAGCGAATGTGACAATATACAGTGAATACGCTTCCGTTGACACAGAAATGCATACAAATATTAAATATAAGAACCACAAAAGAAAACCAAAGTTGTTATGTCCTGTGTGCAGGGGCCTTGCTCTTGTTAATGTTCCCTGACAGAGAAGCAGATGTCCTTAAATGTCCCTCCTAACGTCCTCTTGACATATTTCCAACTGTTCAGTTATTCCAAAAAACTGGATCCATTGTCGTCAATCTTCCTTCCATTAACTTTACAAATAGTCCATTGTGTTGATTAACACAGCCGTTTATGACAGAAAAAAAAGGTTACTGTGTCCTCTTGCTTCACCTGCCCTCTGTTTCCTTCCAAAAGTAAAATAAGACACGCCTCCCTACCTGTGTGCTTACACTCGATACCCAACGGCTGGCCCACCTGCACCACTGCATCTTGGAACAGGAAGTTCCAACACAGGGCCCTCCTTAAGGAACCAACGACTGGAGAAGGCACGCTTAAACTGCAAACGCTTAAAAGGGTTAGAAATGATAGACTCTGTGCAAAGACCATACCCGTGCTGCTGATCTTACATCGTTCCCAATAGTGGTGTTCATCTACAAATGTTTATTTTGTGAGGTGCGTTGTTGGAGACATTAAAAGTGTTATTTTTACAATGTGCTAGCTAATGCTCCTTCATTCTGCAGACTAGTAACTGTAGGATTGTATGCTGATTACTCAGAGTGGTACAAGGCTCACAACATAGACATCCTTTGATAAACAACTTTAACCACACCTTGTACGCCTGAAGTGCTTGTAACTAAATGTAAACATGACGCCTTGGTCTCACCAGCGGTCCTTTGCACTCTAGAGAAAGGTTAAATAAATGACACTCTCTTAAGATCAACCAAGTGTGCGACCATGCATGCCATTAATAATATGCATAGCTGTGGACAACGAACTAAGTATCATTTATAAAACTTACAGGCAAATTAACTTTTTTTTTTTTACAAAAGATAAATCTATAAATAAATCAATCAAGTTATATTTACCAGTCAGCCTTCATTGAATGACTTTGGTTATGGATGTGCACATGGCAAGAAGTAGAACGACACTGAATGTTAGAGACCCCCGCGTCTTGCCCCGCCTTTGCCCACATGCTCTGTTGTGTCGTCATCTCAGCCCACAAAAGAACAAGTCACAGCAGGAGACAAAGCCCTGCCTGAGTGTGTGGGCCATGCACTGGGTCTGCCCCATCTCTTTGCTTTGACCCAGACGCCAGCTCCCTTCGTTTGTGGGTGAGAGTTGGCGCTGCCAACATAAAGGCTGTGGTTTAAAAGCACGTACATCGAAGTACAAACAGGATTTATTGTCTTAATCCAAAGGATCAAAGTACAACAAAAGTGATTTCATGTGTTTATAAAGTCTATAAAATCTAGACTGGATGTTATCACACATGTCCTATCAGTCAACACACATTGACACTTATTATGGAAACAGCATAAAAGCTGTCACACTCCATTATCCAATATACATACAACGCAAATGTCTCAACTAGGCGAAAGTGGAACACACACATTTGGAAACCGGCAAATCATTAACAAGGCCTTACAGTGTATACAACCGCTCAAAATATTTAACCTTGACCCAAGAAGGCTTCATTAGAGCTGGTACATTATTAACAATCCTCTGGCCACGGTCCCCATGTAGTTGATACTTGATAGGGCGGCCCTGTGCGCTGTAGATTGAGACTGTCTGCATGTCTGTCTACCTCTTCTGCAGCAGCTGTGTCCCACTAGCACCATTTCTTAGCCTTGATCTGGTGGCGCTGGAGCTGAGGCGCTTTGTGGGCTGGCTGTGGGGTCTCCGTTGAGAGGTGTTCTTGGCGGGAGGCTCTGGCGGTGGGGCGTGTATTGGCTTCCATGGGACTGGGTTGTAGAAGCTGGGAGGGGGGTAGCCTTTGTCATACGGACCTGGAGGCACAAAATAAAAACACACTTTAGGAAACTGTCCTTGAACAGGCACGTGGGTATTAATGGTAGTAGCCCAATCACAAGCATCAGAACATGCGTTTAATAAAAAGCACATTGCATAAATGTTCAGGCTAGTACATCTACATCAGGAATGAGTTTGTTTTAAAAAGAACACAGATCACGCTGCGTGCGTGCTCCTAGGAGGTCAGTCTCACTCTTTGGATGAAATGGTGACTTGGTGTTGGGACTGGCTCTGGTTTTCGCATTAGAAGTGGCCAGCCACTGTTGAAAGCGCTCCTCGGCTGCCTGTCGCCGCTCTCTCTCCTGCTCCTCTCTCCTGTCAGCCTCCTCCTGCCACAACAACGTTGACATTTCATCACATGAATTGCCAAGATAACAGTGCTGTGACATCCAGATGCCACATCAAATCATCAGTGACTCAGCTTCAAATGAAGAAGAAGAATAATACAAAACAAATAATGCCCGGGCTCCCCAGACGTGGAGTAGGTTAAGAAGATGGACGGATGGGTGACAATTGAGGGGGAAAAAAACTAAATGAATTACTTTGTCCTTATTTTGCTTCTGCAGTTTCTCTTGGTTTTTCCTCCGTAGCCACTTTTTGTATTGTTCCTGAGCTCTGCGTTCAATCTCCCTCTCTTTGGCTTTCTCCTTGTCCAGCTTATCCTCCTCAGCGCTCTGCTTCAGCTCTTTCTCCTGCTTCTCCTGTGGGGAACACAGAACATTTTCGGTGATGACTGCAGAAATGCACTAGATCATCACTATAAGTAAATGTGATACAAAGGCAAACACTTCAACCCCCTTTGGTTCGGGGGTAGAGTGAGTGTCCTTACCTGCTCTCTCTTTGACCTCAGCCATTCTTGGATCTTCTCCTCCACCACAATTTTCTTTTGTTCCTGTGCCCTCTCCTGTTGTTCTATTTTCTCCTGCAGTAAGCGTTCCTAATGCAAGGAATGGGAATAATGTCTTTCACTGTCATTTGGAGCACATTCCCAAACTGTCCGCATGACTAGACAATTTCAAAGTATCGATCAATACATGTTAACTCTGCAGCATAGTCCAACAGCATACACCACAGAAAGAAAAACATTCTGCAAAACAATAATGAGCGACTTACCTCCTCTGTTTTCTTTTCTAATTGGAGACGGTCTTTTCTAGCTTTGTCCAACAGCCACACCTCCCAGGCATTGAGCCGAGGCGAGACTGCACTTTCCACAGTTATCTTTCCCTGTGCTTTTGGCAACTCACATCTGAAACATATACAGACACAACAATGAATGACGATAATGACAAATAATGTTATTGCTACAGATGCTGTTTCTGTTGACAAGGCCACTAGTCAGTCACACTTGATTCAAGCATAGCACTTGGATACTGACCTGTTCTTTTATAAGCTTAGGGCAAGTGGTTTCCATTTCTATACTACAGCACTTTACAGTACTCCAGATGCACATTTTATTAGTGCTTTTTCTTTTTTTTAAAGCTCAAATGCATTCTACCGAGTCTGACGCCACAATAAAGTGAATTACACTGTGTTGAAAATACCTGACAGGTGAACTGGCACGTCTAGGGATTTCCCACTGCGTGGATGAGGTATCTGTTCGCTGTGGATGCTCAGTTTCTGAATCCAAGTCTTCATCACTATCAAAGCTGTCATGGTAGATTGGTGAGAGGAGGGAGTACGTATCGTCTTCCGATAACACATCCGATCCACTTAAGACCTCCGCAGTTTTGGATACGTTGTCTCTTTTGTTTTTGTTCTTTCGAGGGGTTGAACTGAAACCCTTTGAGGCAGAGGAGGGGGATCTTGGCATCACACCTGCAGACATTGCAAGCTGAATATAGCTGCAAACCAATGAACAAAGCAGACATGAATGAAATACATTAGTTATAACAGCTACTTGCAAAGCTCGAAACGTAAACACCATTGCAGATATGTTTGTTAAATAAAGCACACAGCAGCAAACATAAACTGTTTTAATTGAGTTAAATGCTATTAAAAACTTAACTTGAACTAATCTTGTATACCATAGCTTTCCAGCGAGGGTAAATAGAATAGACTTAGCATCTTAGCTCCGTTAGCTAGCACCAAGTTTACCAAACGCGTTTTGAGTTGATCAATGTCGAATGCTTTGAAGCAACATAAAACGCAAATGTGAACATTGCTTTGAAGTCATCTCTTGAAAAGTCCTCTTTTACATAAGTTCTTACCAATTCACACGTGCAACTTCGGCCCTATAAGAAGCGACATAAACAACTGTAAAGTTAGGTCTCCCACAATACAACACGCCCCTACGCGCAAACCGACGCTGGTTCCGTTTCCATAGTGATTCAAACGGACTCCATCCCGGGGAGTGCGGAGCCCGTGACCTGCTGCAGGCCGGCTGCACTCGGTAATGGATCGAATGAAAGTGTTTATTTCTGGTCCTTATGTTATTGGCCTCTAAGAAGCCATTATGTGGCTATCAGATTGTGATGATTCAATGTAAAATATGGTCCAACCCGACTGGATATTGGTAATGCCTTGAACAGCCATTAATTGTAATTTTATTTTATTAGTAGACCGCATTTAATGCTTACATTATTGTTAACAAAATATGTGTTAACACCTATTAATTCTGATGGTGTATATTCACATACAAATTATATCAAACTGAAAACGTTGATATAGGACCTAAACATACATTTATTTTATTTTTTGCTTTAATTATGCTCAGCAATGACTTCAACAACAATGAGTTTCCCATTTTTGAATTGCAAATACGTGAATACCATGCCTTGTATTGTTATTCAACCATCTGGTATGTATTCCTGGCCAGTTATCCAACAGTTGAACTGTAACAAAAACTTCACATTGTCAACCTAATGAGCAGCACTTCTTCGAGGTCAAGTCAAAATGAGATGTTACACTGGAAGATCACTCTCACAAAGTGGTGTAACATATTCTTGGTTAGTGTAATCACATCTGAAGTGGGAGGCCAACATTTTGCGTATTATCCCTTTCTTTGGTTAAACAATGTATTTCCAAATATATATAATTTTAGAATTTGTACTGATTGAGTTTAGAATAAAAAGTATAGAAAATAAAAACCTTGAAGTATGTTGAATTTAATTTATATGGTTTCTAATCACAATACTATTAGCATCTCAAATCATTTTACAGGTATAAATGTGGCCATAGGTCTAACTCCACACAATAAAGCTACACAGAATGATGACACCTTGAACGTGCTGAACACAGATGGAGGTCTCAGTTCAATTGTCAGCTCCCCTTCCAAAGCATTAACAGTCACCTGTGGAATTCCATTCCGGGGTGCCTCAGTCAGGGTGTCATCAGCGAGAGCTCCCGTTCCGATCCCTGTCCGTATTCCACCCACTGAGCAGAACTCGTAACGGCCAAGCCCAGCGCTCCTCACCACCCAGAGGGCATGGTGGCAGGAGACCAGCCGCAGGGGCTGCCAACGGGTAGCAAGAACCAGCACCAGCGACGGCTCTCCAAAACCCCCCATCAGGGGGACTGGAGACCCATCCGGGACCGCAACACAAGGCGGAAGTCCGGCAAAAAGCTCCAGGCTATCATCTGCATTCTCCTCGTGGAGCTCTGCGAGAGGTTCTCCTTTTTTGGCATCGTCTGCAATATGATGATCTTCTGCACGGTGAAGTTGGGCTATGGGAACTACCTGGCTGCAACGGTGAACCTGTGCTTCGTAGGGGTCAGCACCCTCACCCCGGTCCTGGTCGGCTGGTTCGCAGAAACCTACCTGGGGAGGACTAAGGTGCTCTACTTCTGTGCCTTCCTTCATTTCTTTGGTCAGTGGTCCTATTTTAAATTGTCAAATACAGTATATTTTTTCAACTGGCATTGCATCATTGGAAAGTGTTTAATATGCTTCTTGATAGTTAGAATTTACCCTATTAATCAACCTGGATTTAGTGATTTCCTTTCTCGAATTTCCCATATGAATTGATTACAGTCCATGTTATTTTAAGAATAACAATTCTTACTTGGTTGACTGTTCAACATGTCACTCATTTGAAAATGGTTAAATCGGTGGCAATTGAAGTCAACAGACCATCAACTGTCCCAAAATGTTTAGATGTCTGTAAATAACCAATGTGGCCCGACTTGGCCTGTGCCCCTGTGCTCTCTAGGAACAGCCATGCTGCCTGTTGTGGCATTCCCCTTTGAAGACTTCTACATTGACACCCACCATATGACCCACCAACTGAACCGACGGGAGCAGCAGATCCTATTCTACACAGGCCTCCTGGCCGCTGCCCTGGGCATCGGGGGAATCCGGGCCATCCTTTGCCCGATGGGGGCCTACAGTCTGCAGGGATACAATCAACACCAGCTTCTGTCCTTCTTTAACTGGTTGGTTTGGCTGCCCTTGGCACAAAAAAAATTAACATATGTAACTATTCACTATTTGTGTGCCTTTTTCAAATTACGTACTAACAATAATTTTATACCTCACAATCATCATTTGTACATTGTTTTTTTTAGGTTCTACTGGCTGGTCAACTTGAATTCCACCATTGTATTTCTGGCCATCGCCTACATACAGCAGTCCGTCGGTCAGAATTTGGGATTCCTCATCCCCTTCACCTCTGTGCTGCTGGCCCTGATCGCCATCCACATGATACGTAACAACCTCACCTTTAAGCCAAAGAAAGGTATGACACTGACTGAAAGAGAAATAAACACATATGCATCCAGCACATATTCGTGTCTGCATACCAGCTTACAGGCTCACTCATGCATACATACATGTACAGCACGTGAATCAAAAAGCAGGGATCACAACAAACAATGAATCCGTTGCTTTGTTTCTCTCACAGGGGGTTCACTTCTGACCACATTTGGAGTTTTTCTCAACTCTGTTAAAATGTGCTGCCTTCATTCTCGACACCTGAGTGGAGATGTCACGTCCTGGCTCGACCGGGCAAAGGAGAACAATGGGGGACGCTACAGCGAGACCCACGTGGAGAACGTCAAAGTGCTGGCCAGGCTCTTCCCTCTTTACAGCCTGCAGCTGCTGTACAGAGCCTGCATCACACAGGCAGGTCCATGGGATCACGTCAAGGCTTCCTTTGTACTCTGTTCTAATTGTAGTTTTGTACAATAAGCAACTGTCTACTATCTTGATCTACTTTGGTGTGCTTGATGTTTCTGTTGTATTTATTTTCTATATATATAAATATATATTTTTATTTCATTTATTATTATTATTATTATTATTATTTTCCCATTTACAGCTTTGTAATCTTTTTTTGAATTCCTGTAACTGTCCTGTAATTGATCTCCTTAGTTCCCCTTCTGCTAATGAATTACATCTTATCTAATTTTCCTCTTTCATTGTGATTTGACTATTTATTTACAGGAATTAAAATTTTTATTGAATACTATTTAAAATTCGATGCAGTAAATATGTATTATTTTATACATTGCCTTGCAGATAGCTTCAGGCTACTACATCCAAACCATGCACTCCAACCTCCACCATAAAGACTTCCTCTTGCCCATCGGTCTCATGAACGTCATCAGTATCCTGCCTCTGCTGCTCCTGGCCCCACTCATAGAGTGTGTCACTACCTGTTACCTCTCTGCGGAGAAGGTTCCCCTGGCTCCTGTCAAAGTCATCAGTAGGCACCTCGTAAATCCCTTCATATCTACACTAACAAATAACGATTTTCTTTCAAAACCTTGTTCTGGTATTTCTCCTTCTTTTCTGGGAGTCCAACCCATCTATTGCTGAGTATTCCCTCCTCCCAGTCCCACCCCTCTCCTGTCTCTCGCCGCAGCCCTGGGCCATGGGTGTGCAGCCTTGTCCATGCTGGTGGCAGGTCTGAGTGAGCTGCACAGAAAGGCCTACCCCCTGCTGGAGCAGACTCTCTCAGGCAAGGTCTTGTTGGTTTCATCCATGCCTTGTTTCCAGCTGGCTCCTCAGTACATCCTGCTCGGTCTGGCGGAGGCGCTCGTCACCCCGGCTTGTGAGTAGAACCACCTTCAAGAGGGAAAGAGACTGGATCAGATTCCTTTTTTCAATGTGAATATGGTCTTGTCTCTGTTTATTGATACTTGTATAGTAGTGTATGGACCTATCTAGGTGTTTTGTTTTTATTTAATACCCTATAGTTTTCCACAGTGATGCACTCAGTTATTTATTTATGCAATCTTAACAGTACAGATTGTATTGTTAAGATGTAATGCCTTATAGGTTTCCACAGGGATGCACACAGTTATTTATGCTATCTTAACAGTACAGATTGTGGTATTGTTTATTATTCTTTACAAATTTCTTATTGCGTTAGTTTGTAACTCTTGTTTTTTGTTTGTGCATTTTCCTCACTGTATCCTTTAGGTTTTAATTTGTCTTTCTGCTATTTTTGCAGCACATCAAAGTTTTAATGTTCTGTCATCCCTGGTAAAAACTTCTGCATTTCTAGCCCGTTGCTAATAATTGTTAATGCCTGCCTTATAATTAAGACATAGACAGGCATTAGGCTAGCAAAAACGACTAGAGGGTCTGACTGCTTCCCCACTCTTTTCATCACCCAATAATTGGCAGGTACTCTTATATCTTTTCAACTGACTCCTAGTCACATCAGAGGGATCTCCCTGCACTTCCTAACTCTGTCCTATGGAGGGGGCTGTTTCCTCGGGGCACTCATCACGCAGCTGTTGTATTTTATTTCAGGGGGTAAAGTAAAAATGTATTATTTACTAAATTATTCAAGAATATAAATTGTGGACTATCACAAAAATAATGTATTAATGAAATTCACAAAACGATGGATGTTGCCAAAAATAATTAATAGCTCTCTTTAAATCATGTGGACTCAATTCTAGGGAACTTCTACCCATCTTTACCCCATGAAGGAAATCTAGAAAGGTTTTTCTTCTCCTTGGCCACATTAATGGCCATAAATGCCCTGGTGTTCTGGAAGATATCCTACAGGTATATCACACCACCTGATACCAATTCAGCTAGAACTAAACTGGTCCAGTTCCAATGATGAGCTAAGTCCTGCATGCTTTTCTGTTTATTTTTGTCCACCGAAGGTACATAGACTTGAGTGTCCAGGGCAGGGCACTGACAGTCAGCCCGCTGGCTGAGAAGTTGCTGCGCTACAAGGCCTGTCTGAGGTTTTATGACACCGTGGAGCACTCCTACGCAAACGCTTCCATTGAATCCATCTTGTGAATCATGAATTCTCTATGGTTATGTAGTGCGGGCGCTACAGAACCCTATAGCTCCAACTAGTTGTTTGACATGTGTTGTTGAAATTGTACTTTGAACATTTAGGGAGACTTGATACTAAACTTTTTTTGGGGGGATAAAGGTGTGATTTCAATTATGGAACTGTGTTACTTTCAGTCAGCCCAGGAGACTGCCATACTGATACAGAGAAACTGGGAGGATATTCAAGGGGGAATCAAAGAGGCAGAGGCTAGTAAGATTGTTAATAGTTCTACAGTGGTGGGATGACAGCAGAACAAGGAAAAAGAGAGTGCAACAGCAATGCAAAGCTAATGCACAAGACCAAAAAAGCAGAAGTCTGTGTTTAAGATACATTTGTTGCTGTTTTGTTATATTGTATATTGTTATATTATATAAGTAAATTATGTATGACATTATTTATGTTAAGCTTTCAATAAACGAACCTAACTTATTCTGTCAATGCCTCATCTATATTGGTATATTTGTTTGGTTGTATTTTTACCTATTTTAATTTTATATATGAAGGCCTATGCTACATTGTATATGCAATTATAATACCACAATTATTAATGAAGAGACAGAGAACTTAATTAATACATTCCTAACTCTACCACGTCTACGTGATAGTTGCTCACCAATATTGGTGAGCAACTATCATGGCACCTGGAAATAGTTATAGCATCGGCTGGCAGCCTACATTTTTAAAGCATAATTTGAAACGAGCAAAACGCTTCAGATTTTGCTTATGTTCACCCGTTTAGGCACACGCCAAGGAGCGGAAAAATGTGACATGCGAGATTTCAAAAAATAACGCGAGATGTATGTCGTCACCTAGAAACAGTGCAAGTGTTTGTTTTTTGTCTGGATACCACCGATGCTACCATTTCGTATAGCATCGTGCTAGATGGATTTACCGCATCCCATCAGGAAACGTTTAGAAGATTTCTCCCGAAGCGTGTTTAGTGATCCAAGCAGGACTGAGCTAACCCCCGAAGACCATGGCACATTATTGGAGCCCAGTGAGTGAAATTTGAGTTGTTATGCGCTAACACACATTCACTGCCCTCCTTAAAACATGTAACAGTTAGTGTGCCCGGAAAGTAACATAAGCGTACTGACCTATTATTCAACTGTAGAGCAGTTTCATTGGAATTTCACATTTGTTTGGGTTTTGATTATTCCAAGGCAAACAAGTCGTATCGAGTCTACCACTCCAGATGTCTCTGTTCTTCAACATGTGTTTCTTCCCCTTGTGGTGGATCTGTGAAGTTGTGATGCTTCAGCTTAAGGTAAACAAACACGATTATTTCCGATCCACAATAAAATGTGTATGCTTCCTAACATCAAAAACAAAGTTGGTAATGTATAAATATGTATTCTGCCCCTGTTACGTAAAGCTGTAAACTGCCTTTGTTTTGAAGTGATTGCATTTTCTTTCCAGTATTCTGCCCTTCCAGACTACTACAAGTTCATACTCGTCACTGTCATTGTTGTGATGACTGTGATAGAGGCTATACGACTCTATCTAGGCTATGCCGGGAATCTACAAGAAAAGGTAAAACAAACTAATCTCATACGTTGGCCCTGAAGTGATCTAGGAATGTGATTTGGTTGTCCTAATATTTTAGAATATAGAGACAACGGTTTGCGTTACTTGGCTTATTTCTTATTTAATATCCCTGGTTCTTTTCTCTACCTTCTTTAGGTTCCAGAGCTGGCCGGTTTCTGGCTGCTGAGTATCTTGCTGCAGTTTCCATTGATCCTCTTCCTGCTTTTCAATGAGTCCATTATTATTCAGCCCCTGGAAAGAGGGGTTCACATAGTCCTTAGCCTCTTTCTCCTCACACAGGTAAGATTGCATGGCTCTTAAGATTGTATGATAGCAATAGTAATCCGTTCCTTGTAGAATTTCAGAAATATTTTACACATCATGTAATTTAATCTTTAATGTTATTTGATTAAGAATGTTGGTTTATTTGTTCATTTCTTTGAAATGGAATAATAACTGATTCAGCAGAAGACCCGAAACATGAATCACAATTACATTTAAATTAATCTTTCATAGTGGGGGTGTAGGAGAGTGTATTAGCTAGCTAGGGTGTTGGACTCCCAGCCTAAAGGTACTGGGTTCGATCCCCCAATTAGATGTGTGTAAGCTCAACATAAGTAAATATACTAGTTGTTTTCTTTCTCAGTACTTCTCACCAATGCATTAAATTGGGGATCCTCTTTCTGTTGTCCCCCCACAGGCTGTGTCTGGCTTTTCAGCGCTGCGCGAGATGGTCAGACACACAGAGAGCCAGTTCCACCTGCGTCAGTTTGACTAAATGCTACATTTTTTAAACCATTATCGAATGGAAAAAGCACAATACATGGCAGTAATTATTATTAATTGTATTCCACAAAATCTGATGTCAAAGAACAGTGTTATTTGCTTTTAAAAATATATTTTTATATTGAAGTCCATTTGTGGTGTGCATTTGTTTGTGGGCCGCTGGGTTGGGGTGGAGACACAGTGGCGGTTATAACAACAGCAATAGCCTGCTCATGCAGGTAATGCTCACTATTTAATCATCATATATATCTGCATAAAACTTCCTGTGTTGGGTTACAAATAATACTTTGAATATTGTTGGGCAGATCATTGAAATTGGGCATGCCTTCATTAAAACATCATCAAAATCATTATTATTACATTACAGGTTAGGTATCTACCTGTATATGAATATCGTACCAATACGACATCACAGGCATTACATAAGTAGCAACTTCATTTTCCAGTGTTCCACCTTTAAGTTATTTGTTTAAATTCTATGAACAGCAATTTCTATCCACGTGTAAACAGTGACATTACAAGAATTAAAAAACCAAAAGTTCAATATGTGGGGGACGTGTTGGGTCTATTGTCTTCCCCACGCCACCCGTGCACTTTGGGGAGTGGCAGGAAGGAACAGAACCTCTCGATGTCTGGAGCAGTCAAGCTGCCCTGTCTGTCTGCCCCACTGTGAAAGAATATTTTTCCCTGAGTGCAGCAGCCGGGCTTCTGTTGCCTGTAGAGAGTCGGCGTCACGCCAGGGAGACGATGGCTGATGAAGCCTGGATTTCCATACGCTGAGGGTGTCGCACCGAGCCGTTGGCCAATTGGGTCTGTCACACATAAAAAAAGGTACTAATCACCAAAGTTATTGCTTCTTCAGCAACACTGGGTTACACCCAGATCCTATTATTTCTGATCTTCCCTGATGTTTCAGTGGCTAGTGAGGCTCTCCCGGTCTCTGTTCACTAAGCCCACCGGCCCGTACCCCATTGGCCGCCGTTAGGGTGGCTGAAAGGTTCAGAAAATATAATTAAAAAAACAAGTTGTAGACAGACAGCATTTGTAAAGCCATGCAAATATATAAAGATAGATACATAAATCAAATATATCTAAATTTGCTACATTCAGTTCTATATTAATGATGAGACGCCTATTTCATGAAGTTTGGCCATCTTCTGTACAGTTTTAATAAGTAATGGAAATGTCACCTTTTGAGGGAAAGACTCTGTGATTGTATGGGGGAGAATAGGTGATATTTGTCGAAGGGGAGATGAAGGATGAGTGATCCTCAGCTGGCAGGTTCTGCACCGACACCCTGTTGTGCTGGGAGACCCACGGCTCGTTGCCTCTGACGGACAGTATTTCTGGAACCACCTTGAACTGGATGCCAGAGTGAGGCCTGCCACAGACACACAATCCCCTTCAGGCAGGGCTTCTGTTGCTCTTCTGTACCATGATCAATTCTGAGCTTTCATTAGTACTAACAATTTGTTCATTTAAATATTGTTTATTAATCATAAAGACCTGTAGGTAGTCGGTGCACGAGGAGCCTGCTGCCTGCCTGAAAGGAGGAAAAGCATCTGTCTGAATTGTACATCCATTTGTCCATGTTCTATTTACTATAAATTGCTTCTCAAAGTCACTCTCCAAAGTGACAGAGTGTATTCAGAAGATGCAGGTAATTATGGAGCAGGGAGGGGCTGGGTATTTTGCAGGAGGTTTTACCTCCTGGTAGGTTGTGGCCACGTCTTAAGGAAGGCATGCTGACACTCACTTCGTAGGCCTTTCAGGTACAGCGACGACAGCAGGGACCGCTGCTGTGTCTGCCGCTCATCCTCGGTGAGGGCTGACCGCGAGGGCAGCATGGCACTCAGGTAGAGCAGCTTAGTTGTACACACGTGTCTTTCTCTTTGGCCCTCTGTGTCCAATAAGAACAATGCAAATAATAAGAACAGAAACATCTATTACGTTATTTTTTACGCATAATATACCAGAACTGAACTAGAATCTTGTTATAAATCTATAAAGTCAAATCCTTTTTATATTTTGAATCTGTAAATTACTATGCTGAATTAGAAGATTAGGGATTTAAGTGGTACAGTGTGTGGATGTGTTTAAACCCGATAAAAGCCCCACTTTAATCAGATGGAATACAAGCAAACATGTTTACTGTCTACTTTATCCACCTTTCCCTTGCCATTCTTCCATCCTCTCCAGCATTCTATTGCCAACTTCTGATTTTTATAACAGTCTCTTACTCTACGTTATATATATTTAATACTATTTCGATTATTGAATTATTATTATATTATAAAATACACACATTATTACTGATTTCATGTGACAAACCCCCAAACATGAGGCAGTGTTAACCTGCCCTTCATGCCTAGATGAGCCCTCACACTGACCATGGAGCTGGCTACCTGTATGAGGCTCTGTATGACAGGTCCTGGTCCTGGGATGCATGTATGAATGTGTCCTCCGAGCCTCCACACTTTCGTGCTACAAAAAAACAAACTAGATCACTAAGTCTCACATCACAGCAGAGATGGACAGAACAATCATTGAAGTCAAGGGTTTCACATTCTCATGTCGTTATTCTCTTTCAAGGATTCCCTATTTTTTGTCCGGTGAAGCACTGAGATAAGCGTACCTTGACTGGCTCTCTGCCCTGCCACAGGGTCACGTGACCGATCTCCCGTGCGTTACTGGATGGCCGTGGAGGGGACACAGACGTGCCAACGGACTTCACAACAGAACCCTTGAAGAGTCACAGGAAGGAGAGCTTGTGATGTGTGCCTGCGGTTGTTGCTATGGTTCTGTGTCTGTGTATCCTCAGCTAACTCTGATCCCACCTTCTCTTTCCTTTTTTGTGACACCAAAGTCTTCTCCGGGCTCCTTTCCTTCACCATGGCATCAGGAAGTGGAGTTGGCATCTTGAAGCAAACACAATAAAAGACCAATCACTGATCACACTCCTAACAGCGGACCACGGCTGAAGAGGAAGAAGGCATGTTTAGCTGTTGCCATGTCTGTCTCCTTTAGTTTCTCTCTCAATGTTTCTGACAGCACGCTGCGGTACCTGGGCCTGTGTGTTCTTCATGACGGTATCCTGTCGCAGTTTGTTCCTCTCTCGGCGGGTCAGCCGGTGTTTCTTAGCCTGTGTAGAGCAGCGGTGTTTGCATGGCGATTACCAAGATGTTTAGCAAACGGAATGACTTCAAGTCAGCCACTGATCACACAATGAGGTTGGATGCATATATCTATTTATACTTATTTGTGTACCATAGTGCCTTGCTTCAGTAAATGTAGCGGCAGTCCATCAGATTCTGAGCTATCTGAGCCACTGGTGCTGTGGAATCGGATTAACTATTATTTGCATCGAATGTTACATGAAATATAGAAGTATATATGACAATGTCTCCTTCTCGGCACATTGCATTCTATGGAGAAATTCATTGTCACCTGGATTCCAGGTCGTAGACAGAGATGATGGCGTTGGAATCTTGGCCTGACCGCTTGCTGGCCCTCTGCCTGAGCAACGATGTCATCTCAGCCAGACACAACGCAGTCTGAAAAACAACAAACACACACACACACACACACACACACACACACACACACACACACACACACACACACACACACACACACACACACACACACACACACACACACACTATTAAAACTATTAATGTGTAAGGGCCAGAGACCAATAAAATAAAGTAAACCAATAAAATATAAACATAAAGTTTATACAAGCATGCCTATACTATACTAAATACCTGACAGAGAGAAACTTTAATTTTACTGATGGTTCATACATAGCCGCTCAACGCTGTTCTCATCAAGTCACCTTGGTGGTATCCGGGTCACAGTAGTCCAGCAGGGTGTCACAAAGGCAGTAGCCAAAATACTTCAGGTCCTGTGTGGTGAAGTGGGTCCCGCTCCGGCCTCCTAGGGTCCAGACACTTTTTCTTACATTTGGTTTGCAATCGCTCAAAAAAACCCTTAACCTACACAGAGCTTACCAAAGAACCGCGACATGCGGAGATAACTTACCCAGAGTTGAGCCTCCGAAAGTAGACTCCATGGTATAACTGTTTCTGACGCCCAGCCGCCACATGACGACCCGCCCCGTCCCTTCTTTGCTCTTCTGCACCCGGAACTTGCAGCTCCTGAATGAGAACTGAGAGGCACTCAATACATTAATACTGACTGACATGATTGCATATATATTTGTATGATTTGTTTTTGCATTATGATGGGAGTGAGAAAGACCGAAAGGTATGGGAGATAGAGGGGAGGACATGCAGCAAAGGACCACGGTCGGGAATCGAACCCGGGTCGCTGCGATTAGGACCGTGGCTTGATCGGTACGCACCACCCAGTGAGCCACCGGGGCACGCCACGAGTGTATATTGACTCCTGATCATGAGGAACTTGAAACCACGGAGCGTCGCACACATGAAGTCTACATATATTAAAGTACTTTTGTGAGCCTTTCAGTGAAAGCCGTGATGGAAAACGCAGAACCTTACCATGTCTTTGGCGTTTTTGCTCATCATTAGTGGGAAGACTCTCTCGTTCAGCTGCAGAGAGGGGTCGTCCCGGTCGTTACAGCCGTACATGAACACGTTGTTTTTACGACTGTGGCCATGGAAGTCACAGTAAAGAACCACGTCCGTCTGCGCGGTCAACCTGTGGACACCATAAGAAGTCTCACCCGACCCACTCGCAAAACACTCCCAACGACCGGCGTGTGAGTGAGGCCGCCTGTGGCTCACGGGTGTCCTCGCCTCACCTTTTCACCATGTTGCGCGTGTGCCACACCGTGGGGAATGCGTTCTTCAGCATTGTCCTGTAGTTCCTGTTGAGGTCCCTGCCGGCCAGAGAGCAGCGGTAATTCCCGACCACCACGCCGTCGGGGTTAAGCATGGGCACCACCTGCAGTGGCCGGGAGGAGACGGCAACACACTCGGGTCAAAGAGGGCGAAAAAGGGACACGTCTTCCAACGGGAAACAGGGGCGTTTCTACGCCTTCTTCCATCACCTTGAAAACAAACGTGTCCCTGAGCAGACGGGCGTCGTCCGAGTCGCCCAACAGGAAGTCCAGCAAGCCCTCCATCATCCAGGAGCCGTTGGTCTCCCCGGGGTGGACCCGGGCCGTCACCACCACGGCTCTTTTGGCCCTCGTGCCCTCGGGGCCTCGGCACCGCTCCGGGGAAGTGATGGTCAGCACGTGCACGGGGTTCCCGCCCAGACTGTGGCACAGCACGCGGAGCTTGCAGTAGGCAGCGGTTCCGGGGTCGGAGGTGAGGCGGCTCAGGTATCGCTGCAGGCGGGAGTAGGTGTAGGGGTAGCAGTGGGCCAGGTAGCACGTGTCGGCGTCGTACGGGAACTGGCAGGTCCAGGTGAGCGAGTGCAGGGCGGGGCCTTCGCTGCTGGGGTTCTCCAAGCTTGTCTGACGGGAGAAAGGATGTGCGAAATGATGTTTTTGTTAGGCTGACAGCAAGGGGATGTAGCTCAGTGGTAGAGCGCATGCTTTGCATGTATGAGGCTCTGGGTTCAATCCCCGGCATTTCCAAGATGTGGATTTAAGACAAACAGGACTTGTCTAGAACACTTTCTTTTGCATTTAAAAAAACTTCTTAAGACCAATTGATTCCATGAACTTCTCATAGTTTAGCTTTGGCTCTTATGTTGAACCTTTTTAAATTATGTTATTATTTTGAACTAAAATATATATATCATTTCGTTTCTGCTTATTCATTTGTTTCCACTTTATGCTTTTACTGGCCTTTCAAGGGCTGAGTGTTAGCGGTGTAGCCCTTTGAAACTGTAAATGTGATTCAGGGCTATACAAATAGAATGTGGTTAAGGTGATGGGGCATCTTGAGCTAAAAAATGAGCAGGCTTACATCAATCCATTTGAGAACAGAACGCTCATCTCAAAATTCCTTGAATTGCACTGAAAGTTGAATAATCTAATGAGCTTAGTTGATGCAGCTGAACAAATGTAACCAATCACCACTATCTACAAATTAGTAATGGATAGCACACTGTGCTTAGCTTCTGGTATAACAAAAGATTAATCAAACAATTGAAATCTCTACTTCAGAGGGCTAGAGATTCCCCATTACACTACAGTGTACACTAACAAACCAGCCAAACAGCTGCTCTAAAACGATGAAATAATAAGAAAATAATAGCGTCAGTAATAATGGGAGCAAGATGTGAAGCATACTTAACAAAAACAGACTTTTAGCATTGGCTAAAACACATGATGCCTCTGTGTCCAAATGAGCGTGAGGTGACTTGTGAGCCCAAAGGACCTGCCCACCTGAGGGTAGTGGCGGTAGTACTTGATGTTGGATCCAATGCGATGCCAGCCCATCCCCTGCTCCTCAGCAGCTCTCTGGGAGTACAGCAGAGGTCTCATCCCCTGGGAGTACAGGCTGTGGCCCTTCATCAGGTTCACTATGGTGAAGCGGTAGCTGACCCCGGCCTTCATGCCCCTGACCCTGAAGTAAAACCACTGGGTGTGCTTGCTGGTGTACATGTCTGGGCGCAGAGTGAGCTCATAATTATAGGCACCCCTGTGTGTGGGAGTAGCACAACAATAGGGAGAGAGAGGGGAGAGGGGTAGGGGGAGAACGAGAGAGAAAGAGATTCAATTACCCTAAAGATTTGTTCAATAATTAATGGAGTAAATAGCTATTTAACTGAAACCACACACTAAGAGTTAATGGAAACAAAGACATACACTTGAATGGCCTTCTGCAGGTTTCCACTCTCAAAGCGCGACTCAAACTCGAGGGGCGGATCCTTCAGACACATGGTGCAGGCCCTTCCACTCTTGATTGGGCCACGGCTTCCCCCAACACGAGAGCATGTGAAATACGGCTTCTTAGTGGCTGAGGAAACAATGTGATGGGGGGATAAGGAGGGCAATTACAGACTTCATTAAAAAGTCAGAACTCTGAGCACTGCTATCTACGTTATCCAAAGTGGATTTTGGTCCCGGTGTTGTTGTTGTTGTTGTTACATCTTGAGTCAATAGAAAAGCAGGCTCGCAATATCTGAGTCAAGTTCCTTTTACTTGCAAAGTACAGGATTGTGATTGTGATGTGAGCGTGTTTTGGTCGGGCACTTGCCAAGGTCAATGCAGTACACCAAGATCCCCCCCTCCTCCCCCACTAGGACCGGAGCTCGCTCCAGGCCCGTGGGGTGGTAGAAGGGCTCGGGCTGGGGGGGGTCCCAGTCTGAAACAACACATCCAACAGCAGCACTCTACGAATGATTGGCATTGGAGTGATGGTCTTTGTATGGATATAATATGTACATTTATGAATTGGTTAACGAAAATATTAGACTACTGATGGAACTACAGTTGGTTTACTGGTGGAAAATGGACGGTATAAAAGGCTTTATTAAATCTATTAATTTGTATGATTTCTTTGACTGTTCTACCTGAAGGTATTGAGCTATGTCCAACTTATAATTACTTTGTTAACACCGGAAGGAAATTCAGGCAAGAATAGAACCAATATTGTCGTCATATCATAAATAATGCTCTGTTGATGCAAATATGTTGTCATATCTTAGCAGCGGCCATTGATCAGTAACAGCAACACTAACCGATGTGCTGGATGATGCCATCAATGACCTCACTCTCCATTGGCCAGCGGACCCCCTGAAACGGGTACCCGGAGGAAGGGAAGGAGAACAGGTCCTGAGGCTCTCGGAGTTTGAATTTTGGTCGGCCGTCATCAAAGTCAACCAGCAGCTGTCTGGTTCGAAAAGCCTGGCTTATTTGAGCGGACCCTTTATAGAAGTGCAATCTTAATCAGCTTCATCAAAACATAACCCAGCAAAACAAGATTTGTAACATAAATAATATAATAAAACATTATTTTGATATGTATCAAAGAAAACTTCTGACATTGTTTCATCCATAGTGAATCCTGTTTAAGATCTTCTGAGATGGACTGCTTTTTTTCAGGGTTTTCCACAGGGTAATCTCTCCATTGCCTGCTGGCCAACAAACTGCTCTGAGAGCTGTCATCTCTGCCTGAATGAAATACACATAAATGCAATGCTTTTAAATCGCTGACAATACTATATTTCACGTCTTTTGATCCCAATTTTAACTATAGAATATATTATTAACCCTTACCCAACCCTATTTTGTATTTCATTGCTTCACGGCTGAGATGTAGAGGTGGATAAACAGCTATGTGTGCCTGTGGATGCTGGAGGTTTCTAAACTCACTGGCAAAGTTTTGAAGACGATGGAAAACAAATCTTTCGTAATCGTCTCCGTTCGTGTTCTAAAAATGGGAATGTAATTAATCACTTGATTGATGTAATATTTAAGTCAAGACTAGATAGAATCAAGGACAATGATACATCGTCGGTAAAGTTACTCACCAGAATGTATTTCTCCTTCATCATTTCCATGGCGAAGCCTACATTCAACAAGCTTTCGAGTCAAACCATGGTTTCTGGATGTTTTTTACAATTATGTTTATACGAAATACACATTTAACTAAATCTCAAGATAGGAATCCGCCTTGAAAAATAGCCCCGGACACAAGGCCCTTCTACACGGCAGCGGACCAAAGCTAGCAAAACAATCTTTTACTAACTATGTTGCTTAGCAACCACATTGAACAGCGATGTTACCGTGGATGTCGGAAAGAATCCGGCTCAATATATAAATTGTATAAATGTTCATGTCTGGTTAGTCTTAACAACCAATTCTAATTAAGCTCTTATTGCTTTTTTAACATAAAACAATCAAAGTAATAGGCCTAAATGGCTTAACTCAAATGACATTTTAAAGAAGTTTAAAAATAAATAATATAATTAGGTTCAAATAAACTGAAACGTGAATTAAAAAATGTGTTTAATAACTTTTTACAACAATGTACAAGTTGGGGGACACCCTCCATCCAAAACATGACTGCCCATTGACTTCGGTTAGAAATAATCTATGTTGAGTAATGAAAACAAATAACTCAATAAAATGGAAAATCCATTCAACAGATTTAGGTGGCCATGTCAATTGTGTGCATATATCACATACTGAGGATAAAGATAGGTAATTTGGCACATAATTCACTCTTGTTCATCATGCTAAGAGTAGAAAATATCAAAATATAACTGGCCGTCATGGGCAAAAAAAAAAAGAGATAAGAATACTTAAAAATATATTTATGTTGAGTTCTGTTACATTAAAAAAAGGACAATTTAGATTGCAAACTGCAGTCTGCAACTCGTATATCATATCGGGTTTTTTGATGCAGAGAAAGAAGAGTAGATGAGTCCCCATCATTAGTCCTATATCTTCAACACGGACATCTTCATCGACCACAACAGTATTCTACATCTTTTATTCAAACTATTAAAAGTATGGACAAAATGTCCCCAACATCTGTGGAGGTCAGGCATGAGAGCGGAGCATTAGCTTGCAGTGTATCCCGGAGACAAAGCTTCACATGCTATTCGTCTTCTTCCTCTTTTTCAGACGTTCCCGCCAGTCTACAGGGAGAGCCTCAAAGTTGGCATTCTTATTTGATTTCCCTCTGAGGAAAGGAGATTCAAATGAACAGTTAGAATATGAACATTAACGAAAAAGCAATAGACCAGATGTCTCCAGAGAGGCTGATTCCCTTCAACAAAATGGCCAAGGAAAACACGACATGGTTTGCATCAAGAGGCAGATTCGGTTTGCCTTCTTTGGAAATATTAACATTGTTAAAGGGTATAATGAGCGACATGAATGTTTTTTCAACTTTATGGAGAATGCAGGTTAATATCGCTCTGAAACCACATACGGTCATAGTACAAATACTATTTTGGCAGATAATCTTTAATCTCGTTCACGGCACTTCATGTTAAAGCTAGAATATGCTTGTGTGCAAGACTCCTGTGAGTGAGTAGCCTCTTACGTCAGCAGCATCTGAGACTTCCACTCCTCGATGGTCCTCTTGTTGAGCTGGTCCCGGTCCTCGTCGCTGGAGCTGCTCTTGTCCTCCTCGTCCAGCTCCTTCTGGATACTCTGCCACTTCTTCACCAGCGACGGCATCTTAGTCTTGGTCTTTTTCGACTGAAAAAAAACAAAAAAAACGCTGAAGAAACACAATTGAACAATACGACTTGACTGGTGTGTACAATACCGGGCGATGAGTTCCCTTTAAAAACACAGCACAAAAATAAAAGTTAGAACAGTGTCGTAACCAACCTTGTCCTTTTTCAGCTTCTTGCCCTTGTCGGTCGGCAGGGCCTTGGCGGTGGAGGGCTCGGGGGGGGGCTGGGTTAGGGGGAGAGGGGGCTGGACGGGCGGCGCGGGCGGAGGTGGGGCCACGACTTCAGCGGGGATCGAGGGAGCACCGACCGTGGCCACTCCCCAGTAGGCGTTGGCCGTCATGACAGAAGCTGGAGATGCAGGGGCACGCATTCAATTCAAAACATTTCTGACAGCTGCTCAGAGACTATGCCGTTTAAAACGGCACGCCTGGACAATTTTGCAGTGCTTGAAGGAATATATATTTTTTTTTTTCTACCTGCGCTGACGGTGTTCTGGGTATAGAGAATAGCGCCGCTGCCAATAGTGATGGCCTTGTTCAGATGACCGGCCTTTCGTTTCTGGCCTTTCCCAGAAGAAGCCGAAGAATCCAGGGCCTGCGAAAAGACAAAAAAAACGATACATTATTTAAGCCTCCTTCACTTAACATGAGGCTCCAATGACGGCTTTTGAATCATCTCTCTTCATCATGCAAACTAATTTCTCGATATTTCTAAAATCCCCCAAAGTAAAAATTAAATAAAATCATCTACATTTAAATCCCCACAGATACATAATGGAATGAGGTGAATCTCAGTCTCCTCCGACAGTGGGGGGCGCGTTCCCCTGCGATGCGTACCCTTGCCGGGACGCAGGGTAGCGGTGGCCTCCCGCTGCCGTCCTCCTCCGTCCCGGGAGCCGGTGGCTCGCCGTCGTCCTCGTCGTCCATCTCCATCTCCACCTCCATGATGTCGCCGTCGCTGTCCGGGGGAGGGGGAGGCGGCGGGGGGGAGCCCGGCGGCGGCGGGGGAGGCGGGGGGTAGTCGGCGGGCGGGGGTGGGGTTTCGGGAGGAGGGGGCTGGGGCTGGGCTGGGGGCCAACACGGCGGGGGTGCGGGCGGGGCGGCGGGGGCACAGGCAATAGGTTCTGCACGGAGGGGATTACAGGGGACAAATGATCATTCACACGCTGTCAACTTTAAAGACATCCCCGACAACAGGCTCCCCCTTGGTTGAGCTTCTATGGGTCTTTGAGAGGCGCTAACCTGTCTGGGTGGCGTTTGTTTCTCCCTGGCTGGATGTCTGGTCATCGCTGGGCTCATCCTGCAGCTCCTCCTTAGTTGGGAAATCCCACCGGGAGACGTTGGTCCGGTCATTCACATAAAAATACCGCCTGTGCTCTCTAGAAGTGGGACAAGAGAGATAGAGAGAGAATACAAGTTTCAATGGTTCGCTCTGTAACTGGCTATGCAGCCTGATGACCCAAGGCAATTCGGGCAGAAAAGCATTCAAGTAGAGACAAAACAGCCACAAGAGGGCCGTGTTGTGTTAAAGGGGTGGTGATATTGACCATTCTTGAGAGCCGAATTAGAAAGCAGGCTGTGGATGTGGACAGTGGAACCCACCTTCTGCTCAAAATCAGATAAATCATAAACAAAATCATCTTTGGTCCTGAAAAGGCTGTTCAAAATAGTAACGACCACAAGTTCACACCGTTGTTGTTGTCCAAAATGTATTCATTTTAGACAACCACTCCCTTCCAAAACACATACACCCAAACACACAGGAAGAGTACAAAGAGAATTGGATATATTGTTGTCCAAAAATAAAAATAAATAAAGCTGAAAATAAAAGCACATGTTAATCGTATTTCGTTTTTTACACATCAGATTATCTACGTTGTGTTTCAAGAGAATAATGAATGACAGGAAAACATGTAATAAGAGTTGGTCTGACCTGCTGGATCCCGGTCAATGCTCCGTCTTCACCTTTAATTGATGCGTCCCTCCCAGGCGGCTGTGTCATCATTGCATTCAGTAGGGGATGGGGGGTTTGCGGTCCTGTAAAGTTCAAAGTCCTCCCACGCAACCAACCCCCCTACCGTAACCGGACATCTGGCACATCTTATTCATGTCCTCACAGTAAAGGACTGGGTAGTCTGTGCTATTGGGAGAGTAGGTCCTCTCTCTGTGATGTTATGTATACAGGAAGACAGGCTGGCCAACAGCGGATGCTCCCTTATTATTATTATATACAATAATAACATAAGGCAGGTTCCCGGGATTGCAACCCAGCGGGTTTCTGTCGTGGATTCTGATCCACTCGCAACGGTTCTGCTTCCTTTCCAAGTCATGATAAACAAAGTCTACAACCCCGGCATTGTGGGTGGTGGTAGTGGTGGCGTGATTTTGGTAGTCACACGTAAAGATTGCCGGGGGATGGGGGTTTAGAGATGTTAAAGGTAAGGAGCGCGTACCTGTCCCAGTGGCAGGACCAGCCTTTAGGGGTGGCGTTAAGTTCGTAATGTTTTATGTGTTGGGCGGCTTCCTGGAGCCTGCGGCGGAGATAGAGTCCGTTCAGAGCCCCCTCCCTCCAGTCAGCGATCCGCGTCTGAAAAGGGGCAAAAGAGGCAAGAGACGTGTGGCCCAAGGAGGAGAGAAAGGAAGAGAAAGGGGAGTGACAAGGAGAGAGGAGACAAAAGGCAGATGAGTAATGAAAACAAAATGCATACCCTTCAGCGGATTATAATGAACATTTTAAATATTAAACACTGGTGGCATATGGCTCTGAGGAAAGTGCCATGAAAGAGAGATGAGACAATGTAGTATTTATACATTGATAACTTTAGCAATTCAGCCCGTACCTCCGTTTGTAGCAGAAGCAGCTGAAAGTTCGAAATGGCCTTTTTGTTTATCCCCAAAAACTCCATCTTGCTGGTTAAGGTGTTTGCTAGTTCTCCAATCTGAAACTACAAAACATGTTGCAGCATGAGGCAGAGGTTTGGGCAATTGTGCATTAATCAGTATTCATACTGTAGATATTTGCAGAACTTTGAGTTCTCCTTACCCTGAGCTCTGGTGTTTCAACTTCGACATCTTTTGTGGGAATTTTCACAACTGATTTGTCCTCTGCTTCGTCTGCCTCCATTTCCTCTGCTTCTTCAGGCTTCTCTGGGGATTTTAATTGAGCTTCAAGAGACAAAAGAAACGACACATAGTAAGAATAATTGGCAGTAGGAACGCACTTAATATCAAAGTATAAAAAAGTGATTTTCTCTGCCCAACAGTTAAAAAATAAGTTACGATAATTCAAAGCACTTTGCCATGCACGGTTTGTAGACCTACAAAACTTCTGGCTACATCTCTTTGCTCTCACCTGTCTCTACATTCTCCTGTATATCGGAGCTTATGCTGTTAGAGTCTGGGCTGGCTGCACTGATGAAGGCCGTCTTCCATCTGGACTTCTTCAGGGCAGCCCCTTGCGAGCCTGGGGCTTCCTGGCTGGTCTCCGAATACGGGCTGGAGCCCCCTGCGCTACCGTCGCCTTCCTCCAAAGCCCGCAGCTCCGCCTGAGAAAGGATAGAGACTCGAGGTAAGTCGAAAGATACCAAGATGGTGGCCAGTCCAAAGTCAAAATGTAGCGGCTCGTAAACGTTTTCTCCCGCCTTTTCACCTTTTTCCTCTCGAGCGCGAGCTCCAGCTCCACGGTGTCCTCCTCCGTCTCCTCCTCTGCGTCAGAGCTTTCCTGCGACTGGTTCTTGGAGCGTGGTTCTTTCGGGGCCACGGGAAGGCTTTCAGAGTCCCGCAGAGGGGTGGATGGGGAGCCCGCCGGGCCGCATGTCTCCCCGTCGGAGTCCATCCCATTCTCCCCCTCCTCAAGGTGGCCCAGCAATCGCTTCCTCCACTTCTCCTCCGCCACCTTCACCTCAGGGGGGATGAGGGCCGCGAGGAGGGAGGCGGCTACACCGTGGCGCTCCTCTTCTTCGCTTGCGACGGCTACGACGCTCTCCATCACCTCCTGCAGCAAGACAAAAGGATCGTATCACTCAATAAATTCTCATTCTTGGCGCCGGTGAACGATAATATGGTGGAATGTTTATATAACCCAAGGGAAAACTTACCTTCACTTTTGCCTCCTTCTTGATAGCTGGGGTGTGGGCAAGAGCAGGTTTTTGTTCAGGATAATACGCTGCTTCCACGGTATCGTTGCCATTGACAGTGGCACTGCAATAAGAGGCGGGACAAAGGACAAGTTCTCAATTGACTATCCCCTCAACATTTCTTTAACTGACCGGTATGTTTAGCCATTTTCTGTTTTGCGTAAAATGGCTTGATATCTTTCAATTATACTGGCGGTTGTTCAGTGTAATTTAATCACTGATCTGGGGTATCGTACTCACTGGGGATGTACCGAGGAATGTGTGCAAGTGTGTCCATTATGATGATTGTAGTGATTGGGACTTGCCTGTTACTGCACTGCAGCAGGCCTTGCACCTGGTTAGCCAGGTAACTAGGTAGTTCCCAGGACACCTCGTTGGTTACAGTACTCCAATAGTAGTAACAGCCAGAGTTGTCGTCCCATACCTCCTGCCAATCTCCCATCTCCACCCCCACTGCAAATAAGGAAAAGGGAGGATGTTTATACACAAAAAATTATTCACAGAAGATTCCGTTGTACACGTCATTTTCCTCAAGCATGTTAAGCAGGCTTAACATGTTTGCTTGTATATGACACTTGTATAATAATCGCAGTAAAGGTTACCTCCAGCTAAAGAGTCCTGGGTGTTGTATTGGAAGTCTGCCTCAGTACTTGGCTGCTCCTGCCCCTTTGTGTGCACTCCCTGCTGAACGTTATTTTCAGGTCTGGGAGGGGTGGGAGATGGAACTACAGGATGAGGTGGGGCGTCCTCTGAATTTGGCTGAGTTGTGATTGCATCAATTTCCTAAACAGAAAGAAAGGAAAACAGTGTTATTCCGTCACCTTAATTGTTGTGCCTTGGGTTTTTTTCTGACATAGCTGACCCAATGAAACATTGTGGTTATTAATCACTGCCAGAAATATCTGCAGGATTCCCTGCAATTTTGATGTAAAAGTTAAATTCCTAGAATCCAATAATGTGTCTATTAATACATACATACCGCCATAAAGTTGGCCAATGTGCTGTCAATATCTGCTGACTGGTTATGCTGTACTTTTGTTGTCTGTTGAGAGTCACTTTCTTCTTCGTCGCTGTCCTCATAGGCCCCAAGTAGGGACAACCCTTCTGATGGAAAACCACAAGTAATGCAATAATTGTCTTGAGCCATTTGTGTTGATCTACGCGAGTATGGAACAAAATCATACTGGCAGACACGCCGATCACTCACCTGTGGCCTTGATTACGGGCCCCTTCATATTCATGTTTACGTTTCCGTCTCCTATTGATTTGTGCCCATCACTTTCCGACTCGTCTGCAAGAAAGAGTGGCTTTGTTAGGGAATAAGGATGACATTAAGGATGTCTATAATGCACTGATTATATGCATTCACATTATTTCCAACTTCTATCGTCTTTACTTGCTTAAATGCTTATTTTAAACAGCCTTTAGCTTCCGCCAGTAGCATAGTTAGCTTAGCTACTAGCATTAACACGCTAACGAAAACATTACGAAGTAATTACAAGCAAGCTGCTAGCAAATCATATATATATGAATCAGGTCGATTGTTAAGCCTAGTCTTGTACTTTTAACACATACCGATTGTACTCTCAAACGATTACGAACACGTGCTCCTAATGTGTCTAGAATTAACTGCTGTAATGATAGCGCTACCTAGTACTGTAACGAAAAGGGCCCTTTCCACACCTTTTATACATTCGCATTTCCAAGTAGAAAAAATAATGCAATCAAGTTTGAAATACACCTTCAAATCCGGAGCCTCCTTCTTCCCTCAAATGAGATGTCCCAACGCGAGTACCAGGCGGCGAGAGCTGCAGTATTGTTCTGCGACCGACCGTTCCTCCAGCAATGCGAGATTTCTTTCCCATCCCTTTTTCCCCTGGTGGTTTGGGGAGGAAGCGAACCCGGTCGCGGGGAGGAGATCCACTGCGGCTGCGCGGTTGCGTCACACCAGCACCAGGGTCACGTGACAGAAATACATAAACTTCCGGTTCATGTGTTTTGTATGCTGTTTGGCTTTGGGGATGCCGCTGAGATGTTCTGAACCCAAGTAATTTGTCACGGCATACCGCATGACGCTAGCAATAGGGCGTCGGTTTGTGTTGTGAGGTCTGATCGCCTGCAGACACGCCGTTGTGAATATGACTGACTCTTCCATGTTCGTTAAAGGTGGGGATAAACAAAAGGAAACGTCTTAAGTACCTCCCACCGGCCGATATATAAGACAAGGACGCCCCAGCTAGCAACTGCCAAAAGCCATCAAACCTCTTGTCCATGGGACTACTAGTGACATAGGGTCGATTAAGAAACTATGGGAACCGCGATGGGGCCGGTTCTGATGTGGTTGCAGGATGTGGCAGCTTTCACCCTCCTCAAAGCTCGTCGGACTCTGCTTCAGGCTCTTTTACTGTTGTGTGTAATAGTTCTGCTTCTCTGGGTGTCCATTTTTCTGTATGGAAGCTTCTATTACTCTTACATGCCCACTGTCAGCTTCTCCACTCCGGTCCACTATCAATACAAGACTGACTGTGATCCTTCCGAACCGCTTCTCTGTTCATTCCCGATTGCCAACGTATCCCTTCTGAAGAACGGGAGAGACCAGGTAATGGCTAATGGCCAACCATATAGAGTCTCTTTAGAATTGGAGATGCCCGAGTCTCCAGTAAACGAACAGCTGGGGATGTTCATGGTCAAGATGTCCTGCTACGCAAAGGGAGGAGAGACTGTTTCGTCAGTAACACGCTCCACAATGCTGCACTATCGCTCTACCGTCCTCCAGATCCTCAGCACACTTTTTTTCTCCCCTATTTTGATGACTGGAATAACTGAGCAAAAGCAACTCGTAGATGTTGAGCTCTTCTCAGACTACAGGACAAATGCATATCTCCCCTGCGTTGGAGCTGTCATTGAGATCCACTCCAAACGAGTACAGATTTACTCTGCTCAACTACGTATCCATGCTTACTTTACCGGAGTACGTTATGTCCTATACAACTTCCCCTTAACTTCTGCATTCCTCGGCGTAGCCACCAACTTTGCTTTCCTGAGTGTCGTTGTGCTCTGCAGCTACCTGCAGTTTATCTGGGGCGGCCTTTGGCCTCCAGAGCAAGTAAGAGTTCGGGTGATGACGGGGAACAATGCTCGTTTTCAGCGAAGAGGAGAATCTGCTCGGATGCGCATGAGGAAGGTTTCCACAGGGAAGGAGTTCGAAGAACCCACCGTGGTCGGATCTTTGAATGAATCGTCTGATGTACCAGGAACTGACACGCTACTAGGGACTTCCAGAATGGACCCCTCAGACATGCTGGAGGAGTTGCCTGGGATTGACGAGGAAGACCAAGGCATTCAAGATCCTCCTAATTCTACCGACCCTGAGGTCCTGTTGGAGATGTCACCCGATCCGAGTGAAACAGTTCTGCGACAGAGACCTGGAGCTTCAGTGTCCTCTTAGGCATGGTCTTTGGTGCATGCAGTTACCCATATGCTAACGATTCCCCAAACTCCCCATCCTCGTTACACAGATGGACGGTGATGGTGAAAGTATTTGTTTTTTTGTTTGTTCATAAGCTATTTTTTTTCTTGTTGTCTATTTAACATTTATCCCCCACCACCAAAACAAGGTTTGTCTATACATTCATTTAAGGCCTCGTTTTGATGTGTCATCGATTTAATTTCATGAGATGTGCTCTACGGGTTCACCATTGATTCAATACTCATGGTTCTTATATTATTTTCATGTCTTCACTTTTGACTTCATCAGATGACAGTCATGCTTAGATTCTGGGGATTAAGATTGCATGCTCGGTAGTTAATTGTCACACCCTCCTTTCTTGGCACCAACGCAGACTATTGGAATGACTGGATGTACTATTTGTACTCCCACTATAAAGCATGTACCAACTTGCAACTAACCTCTCTGTCAGCACACACTTAATTGTGGTGCCTCTTCACACACAGTAAACAGATTAATGTGAATATAATTAGAAATGTCATATTATGTCTATCATTGAGTCTTTCATTAGGATTTGAGGCCTTTCCTATAATAGGTATTTGAGGGAATACAGCTATGAGGTATATCATGTGTACTTTTCCCATACCATACAATACCTGTGGTACACTAGGGTATCCGGTATTACTGGTATATTTCTTGAAATGTCAAACCTAAACATGGTGGATGCTTGATAAATGTTTTACCAACTTGATTTCTTTACTTTGCTGTTACAGGGTTAACTTGGCTATGGAAGTTTGGTTTCTTACGCACATATTTTGTTGTCCTTTGTTTGGATACAGATGGAGAATATAGGGCAAGGTATTGTAATACAATGTTAAATAACAAAGTAAAATAAGTTTGGGATGTCAGTTTCTGAAGAATGCATAAAGAGCTTTTGTTCATAGAGAATACGTTTTGTTTATTGAAGGATGTGGGGGAAATGGAAAGGCCAAAGACGTTGTTTGGTAGTATATTAACACTGCTATTGTTTTAATCTTCGCTGCAAAATGCGATTGTCAATGTGTGCGCATCTCATAAAAATATAAATGTTGTTTATTCTCTGTTCCATAATAAAAGCATATACTAACATAAATCCTTTTACTTTTTCTTTTTTTGACGAGTTGCTAGTTTTCCAATAGCATCAATATGCGGCTAGAATTTCTAGAATAGTTTTTCTCCTATTTACTGCATTACTTTAAAAGCATTACAAAAATTCTGTTTATGTATGTATTTTTGATTTATTTTGGGAAGACCATATCTTCAGGTTAAATGGATGACTTCATTTTTATTTTCCCATGGCCATGGGAAATAATCATAATCAGCATTTGTCCACAAACAGTAATCAACACCTTTTTTGTACAACCTACTTCTTCTACTTGTAACAAATACACTTATATATTTATAGGTGTAATAATTCAATTGAGCCTTATATCCTTTTACAGAACCTATTAGCAGTTTTATTTAAAGCCATGACTGCAATCTATCAAATCAATTATGCATTGGTCTGAATGAGGAGCAGCATGGAGGAACTCAGCCATCACTTGAATCTAATAAATATATCCCTGTACTTAGCCTTTGTGCTGACATTTGATCACACCAAGAAAAATTTAAATAGAACAAAAATAACTCACGCGTTGAAGTCAATATAATAGATATTTGTTAGATGTGTATACAGGTTTGCATGATATACATTTCCTTATATTAGTATACTGAATATATTTTATAATATCTTGGCTGGTCGTGCCTATTGTCTATCCACAATATCAATCATTTCTGTTTCAAATTGACAAATGCAATTTAAGCTATCGTCAGAAAGTGGTGAACATTTAAAAAATGGATCTATAAACAATTAACTAGACACTGCACACTATTAATAGCATAGAAGCATCAACATATTTCCTTCAAAAAGCACAGAGACACCAAAGCCAGACATGCATGTGGCATGCTACAGCCAGGCCATGTTATGAGTAGTTAGATGGTAAAGCTTTCTGCTCAAGGACATCAAAACAGCATATACTGTTCTAAGGCTCTACCCACTGAGCTACTGCAACTCCCTAATTCCAGGTTTCATTACAAAATAATACCATTATCTTTTCCCATATTCTAAGAGCGCTTGTATTGCTCATGCAGAATAAACTGGCCATTCTCTAAACAGTAATCCACTTTAGCACTTGAGGGGTAGCCTTGAACATGCAGTTCTGAGCGTTGCCAGAGCTGGTGGTCAGGAGTTTCTTCTGCCTTATCAGTGTTCTCTATCCCTCATGTTTGTCCTTCCTCAAGCTCTGCCGTCCTTTCACCCGGTAGTTTAGGGATGTACTCGTCTTCCTCGTCTTCCTCTTCATCTGAATTGTCCGCCCAGCGTCCAACCCTCCTGGCTCCATCGGCGATCACAGGGGCGTTGACGCAGGGGTTGTGGTCATAGATCACAAGCTTCAACCCCTGTAGATGAGACAGACGTGGAAAGTAGCGGATCTTATTCCTGTCCACGTCGACAACAGCTAAAAACTGCATTTCCAGTAGAACTGATGGGAACTCGCTCAGCTGGTTCCCAGCGAGCCATATGCTGCGTAGCTCTCCCAGTCCCCCCAGTTCCGGAGGTAAACTTCGGATCTGGTTATAACCCAGGTGCAACGTTTTGAGATTTGAGAGTTCACAAACCACCTGGGGGAATTGGGTGAAGCAGTTAGTCTCCAGCCACAGAGTATTAAGCTCCTTAAGGTCTTCCAGTTCTCTTGGGAGTCTATAGAGCCTGTTGTTGCCCAGGTAGAGTATATTCAGGTGGGTTAGCCTGCAAACAACTTCAGGTAGCTCATCAAAACAGTTGAAATCCAGGGCCAGCAGTTGGAGTTTCCTCAGGCTTTGAACTTCAGGGGGCAAGCTGTTCAGGTTGTTGTCACTCAGGTACAACTTTACCAGCTCCCCAAAGACACACACAGGACTAGGGAGCCGCCGTAGCTGTCGGCTGCTCAGGTCCACAGCCCGATCAAATGGCATTTCTTTTAGGTCTCCCACCAAGAAGCGCTGGCAACGCTCTGATGGAATGAAAGCCATGACACTTCGCAATGCATTTCCCATTCTGCTCAATTACATGCTAATGACACATCAGTCACCTCTACATGAGTGTCAACCGAAGTAAATGTTTGAGGCTATTAAAAGAAGTCCGGGAACGGTCTTCCAACACCTCTCTGAAGATATGTTCTTTGGTGGCATGTATAAAAGGAGGAGAACATTGAAATTAGTAAGACCACAACATTGTAATAATAATCAAATCAATCAAATAAACTAAAGAACTGTATCTTTCCCAAATCTGTTACATCAACTCCCACACTGATATGATTTTATTATTGTACTCTAATTACTTTAAAATCTATTTGATGTACTGTAAATTATTAGCTTTAGTTAAAAGGCAATATAGAATAAAAGTTTATCCTCAAAGACACATACCTTTAATGCCTTTCCAACTGCCCATGATTCTCTGCTTCTTCCAAGTAGACCATGTGTTTGTCTAACTCAATGAGCAGAATACGTATTGTATCCCCTTGTTATGTATCCTCTTGGTAGTTATTCTCTTGTGCATTCACCTCACTCCCTATTGCTCCGAGCTTTTCGCTGACTTTCAAGCGATAGCAACCACTGGCAGATTTCTCCTCCCATCTGTGCCTGATGACTCTTTTCCCCCTCCTTACCCATGGCTGAGGTGTGGGAGAGAGAGAGCGACAGGAAGAATGCCGGTTCCAGAGTGCCACTGATAAGCATGAGAGTTGCTCTGCGATTTAAAGAGGAGCGGAGGTCAAGTCCATGCTCTGCATCCATGACACTGATCTGGGACCCATAAGTAGACCACAAAAAAAACATATGTGCATGACCCGTTGCAGGGGGGTCAGGAGAAGTGTAGGCTATAAGGGCATATTTTCAGTGTCTCTTGTAGAAGTGATGAGGTGTAATAGTGGATGTATAGCACAAGGGAAGGCCTGTGTGTTTTCTCAGCACCATATTGTGATGCTGTTTGAGAAATGCACATGGAGCCTATAATTGGATTCAAACAGGAAATTAAAGTAAACACAATATGAAGCTTTATTAATCATGTGAGGCAAATACAGGTTAATTCAACTGGAAATAATCTTATTCACCTCTGCTATCTCATAATCATTGGGGCTATTTTCTAACAAGAGAACACTGGGCAGGATTTTATTTTCCTTATCTTTAAGGGGACCAGCTACCCCATCTCATCTCACTTCTGTTAACACACAAACTTGTCCTTCTGCTTATCTACTTTCACATTTGGGCCTCTGGCAGGCAATAAGAAAGCTATGAACACAGAAAACATTATGCTTCAACGTTTTATATAGCATTGTCTTTGTAAAGAGTAGACCTATTCATCTATTAATAACAGTACAAACTAATGGATAATGTTAGTGTTATTTTCACATGTGCCTTTAGTAGTAATAGTAATGGTAGTAATATATTCTAATTTAATTGGAATATGTTTTGCATGCATGAATTTTACATTAAATCACACTGAAATTGTACAACGATTTACTTTATCAAATAAATTCTATGATATTATTGCAATTGTGAGTGAGAGAGAATAACACGATTCGACTGTTCGAATATGGAAGGGATAACATCGGGGAATTTTGCGTTTTGTTAACAAATAAAACGCTAAACATGATATCACAAAGCAAATGAGCTTTGTGACGGTTTATTTAAAAAAAATTGACATAGAGCCAGAGAGACGCACACAAATGTTACTGACTGCGCTAACTCGGTGTACGGAAATGGGCAGCAGGTTCTAAGGTCAGAGGGTAAAGGCTATTCTCTGGATTGAGAATACACACAGCCATCTTGGATCAAAAGAAGAGAAGGGAAATTGATGCGGTGAGGATGTTCGTTTTTTCACCAGGATTTCATTGTTTAGAGAACATTAAACGATATAGAGTGGAATATTCGTCTTGGTTACCCCCCCGTATCCGTCCATTCGTGATTTTTGCGAATTGATGAATTGAGCAGCCGACTGTTTGCTGCATCTGTTTAGTCTGGTGCTCGCTGCAAACCAAGCGTAAATGGAGACAAGAAAACGGCAGCTGGCCGTGGATAAATGAAGGCTATGCAGGCCTAGATTAATCTATGATGTTGAAAAGGCTGCTACTGGCTAAATGTTGGTGTTTCTATTTACACGATTGTAAATGGTACGGTGTGTTTTTGAACACTACGCTGAGTAAAATGAGCATTTGTTGGTTAGCGTTGGTGTTAGTCCGCTTGCTAATTGACGTTAGCTATGCTAACGCAGAGCGACTGCACAACAACTAGCATTAGCTGCACTGTGTGCTAAACAGAGTTAGCTCGTTAGTTTGGGAAATTGCATCGTTAAATGGTTATTGCATTAAAATCGTTTACTTTTTAAAGTACTGTAAATGAACTGTGAAAACGGACAGAATAATGCTTTTGGAATAGCACCGCAACTATAAAACCCATTATATAATGAACATAGGTCTCTGTCATCAATGGACCCTTACAATTTACATTTTTTTAGTACATGTTAACGCACCAAAACGTTCGGGGTCTTTGTTTACCTTTTGTAAAGATGTATTGTTAGGTTGAAAGTATCAAAAATATCCGCTCGACCGAAGTTCATTATCTATGAAGATAATGGGAGTTTTGAACCTTTATTCTGTACGTTAAACAACGTTGGTACTAATTCTGTAGTTAAAGCTGTAACAGCCCCTGACTCAAGCATGTTTTTCCTTTCATACAGGTGACGAAGGCATGTTCGGTTCTAGAAAGAAGTTTGTAGAGTTTGTCGAGGTAGTCGATAACGACTTTCCCGATGAAAGCATGTACTACAACCAGCCGTCGATGTTCCCACATCGGACGGACAAGGATGTAAGTTTGGGCATCATTGCTTTTCACTGTTGTACTCATTTGTTTACTTTAGAGTGACCAGTACTTTCATAATATTGTATTTGTTTCAGATGCTGTCGTCTCCTTCGCCATCATCATCAGGTCAACTGTCACAGCTTGGTGCCAGTTTGTATGGTCCACAAAGTGAGCTTGCAAAGCTTAAGTTGTTAAAAAGTAACAGGATAATTGTCATCGCAACAAAATATTTAGTGCGTTAAGACGTCACCTCAGCAGAGGAAGCGGTATTGTGGTTAAGTTGCGATGAGAAACTGGCACATTGCTTGAATCAAAACAAAAAAATACTGCAACCGGGACATGTTGCCGGTAGATTCGTTGGGCCATACTTACGGCTGATCTAACTTAACCAAACAACAGCTCAACCCCGGGCCATCATTCATAGCAAAAATGTCAAACTTTAGACAATTGAACTATTATAACGGTTTCCATTTCCCCCTTTCTTTCTCTTTCTCTTTCTCTCTGTTTAGGCGCCCTCGGGTTCTCGATAAGGGGAATGGGTAACAACACGCCTCAGTTAAATCGCAATTTATCGCAGGGCTCCCAGCTACCAAGTCACATTACGCCCACAACGGGGGTACCCTCCATGTCCCTCCATACTCCACCATCACCAAGCAGGTGCGTGACCACTGCAGGTGTTTTGCACCCATTTCCTTGTTCTAAAGGTGCATCTCCGTCTCCATGTTTGTGGGTGAAATGGGCATGATAGAAGTCTGACGATAACTTCCCATCTGCCATCCTTGAACACGTGAATTCAGACACCTCCATACAGCTTGGAGATTGTGTTACACGGGGAGTGTTGTTTTTTGTTTCTTTGATGCACACAAAGGCGGCCAGACGCACCTGTTCAGACGTGCCTCTATCCCTTCCACAGGGGGACTTTGCCGATGAACTCGAGGAACATGCTGAACCACGCCCAGGTGGGGCAGGGCATCGGTATGACGGGTAGGACCAACAGCATGGGCAGCTCAGGGCTGGGCAGCCCCAACCGCAGCTCCCCGAGCATCATCTGTATGCCCAAACAGCAACCAGCACGCCAGCCCTTCACCATAAACAGGTACGTTGGTCCCGACCCGGCTGTGTGGATGAAAGTCATGCGGAAATGGAGTTATGGAGCTTGGTTTATTATGGGGGACGGGGGGGTATGTTTGTTTGGCAGTGTGCTGTCGCTTAACGGCTGCAATTGGTTGTATAGTAGTTGAGATTCTCTTCTTTTTTTTTTGTGTGACTACAGCATGTCAGGGTTTGGAATGAATCGCAATCAAGCTTTTGGGATGAACAACTCTTTATCAAGCAACATCTTCAACGGCACAGGTTTGTATGTTTTGGAATTGAGTGCGCCCAGTCAAGTCACTTTTTTGTTTTTTCACCACTGTGGACATAATATATTGGTTATCTAATAATCGCATGACGGAGATAAGTGAACGTGTGTAATACAAGTCCGCCTCTTCTATTTGCAGACGGGAGTGAAAATGTAACCGGATTGGATCTGTCCGACTTCCCCGCGCTGGCAGACAGGAGTCGAAGAGAAGGTAGCGGAAACCCCACACCACTGCTCAACCCGCTGGCTGGAAGGGCTCCCTATGGTGAGGCGACCGGCCGGCCAGAGCCGCCTCTATGGCCACGCAACCACCGTTAACATGTGAAACCTGTGCTCCAGCCAGATGGCAAACTGCTTCCCCGGCCGAAACAAAATGTAACTCTGGCCTCCCACTTTCCCTCCGTTTTTTTCTTCAAAAGTTGGCATGGTGACAAAACCATCCACTGAACAGACGCAGGACTTCTCCATCCACAACGAGGACTTCCCCGCGCTACCAGGGCCCAACTACAAGGACCCCACGTTGAGCAACGATGATAACAAAACTGTGAGTGGGGGCCGCAAGTAGAAGCCCTGCATTCTCGGAGCACTGGGGGGGTGTCTTATGTTTTTGTAAAAGAAAAAAAGAAGAATGTATCTAGTGTGTTTGCACCTCTACATCCTATATTCTAATATTCATAAGTTTGTAACTAACTGTAATTGCTTCTCCCACAGAACTTGAACTCTACAGGAAAGAGCACATCCAATGCAGATGGGCCCAAGTTTCCCGGAGACAAGACGGGCTCGGCACAGAACAACAACAATCAGAAGAAGGGCATCCAGGTGCTGCCGGATGGTGAGTCCTCTCTGCAGACTCAGACGCTCCCATTGCATGGCCATATCATGTGGATAATGCTGGAGATGTGTATCCCGTGTACTGGTAGTACGTCATATAGTTAAATGTTTCCTACAGTAGTGGTCAAGTAATTGAGCGAGCAGCAGCGTAATAGTGAATATTTTTATGATTAAACATTGTAATGTTTAATAATTTTAGGTAATTTTCACCCACAAGCAAATTGGTGCATTCAGGACGTATACAAATATAGTCCTATACCCTTCAATTCGGCCGTGAAAGGCTGTTTTGTTAAGGTGTGTGTGTGTGTGTGCCCTTGTGCTAAACGTTTGCATAATACAAAAAACTCTAGGCCGGGTGACGAACATTCCCTCAGGGATGGTGACGGACCAGTTTGGGATGATCGGACTGCTGACGTTTATTCGGGCGGCAGAGACGGATCCCGGAATGGTCCATCTTGCGCTGGGAAGCGACCTCACAACACTGGGACTCAACCTCAACTCACCAGAGTAAGACTGCAGCATCAGCCCAATATTGACTGCATCTCAGCACATTGGGTTCCCTTTTGCGGCTCATCGGCAACTAGTTTCTTTTTAGTACTTGTGTCTGATTGTTTGTGTTGCAATCCTGTTTCTTCGCCAGAAACCTGTACCCCAAGTTTGCATCGCCCTGGGCTTCAGCACCTTGTCGACCCCAAGACATCGGTATGACCTTTAACCCATTAGATCCACACCTGATTGCACCCAATCCCCATTGGAACAGGTCAGATTGAGCCCAAAGTCTCAAGCACTTCTTGGTTTGCAGACTAGTTCAACCCTCCGTGTTTATGTGCCTCGTCTCCGGAGGCCTCTTAAAGACTGCAGAGCACTACAGGGCCACTCTTCAGCCTCTGCTGGCATCACGATACATAGTTAAATAGCCGCCGCTTGTTGCCGAAATGTTTGCCGGCCCTTTGACCGGGTTTAGTATGGGGCGCAGTTTCAATATCTCAGGATAAAAGCCTTGCTGTGGTGTGGCAGCATACTGTGTAATTATGTCACGGTCACCTCAATGTGTGCGCGTCTGTTTTCTGCCTTCAGATTTCCATGTTCCATCGGAGTACTTAACCAATATTCACATAAGGGACAAGGTAAACAGACACACCATGGACTAAACAAATAGTTCAGAAAATGGAGACGTCTATGTAAATACAGACCAATATCTGAATCCCATACCATATGAACTGATCATATTTGTATTTTATTTTGGCAAGTTGGCTTCAATTAAGTTGGCCCGATACGGTGAAGACCTGCTGTTCTATCTGTACTACATGAATGGTGGAGATCTGCTACAGCTTCTGGCAGCAGTGGAGCTGTGAGTACCACGTCTTTTTGCATTCGTTCTTTCAAATCAAACCTGAAGACTACTTTTGACTTCTGGGTCCTAAATAGATTTGTAATACCAAAGTTAAAGGGTGGGACTTTCAATCGATTTGTGGGAGGGATGTCTTTTCAAGTCCAGCGGTTCTCTAGATACGGATGGGTGACCAGTTCCTTCTCCTCCAACCCCCCCCCTTTCAGGTTTAATCGTGACTGGCGGTACCACAAAGAAGAGCGGGTTTGGATCACGAGGGCGCCCGGCATGGAGCCCACACTAAAGACCAACACCTACGAGAGGGGAACCTATTACTTCTTTGATTGTCTTAACTGGAGGAAAGTAGCCAAGGTAACAGGACCGCTCCTCCTCCATCACACAGGGGCTCTCCCGCTCGGTTCCCTCCTCTGTTCACACTGCGACACCATGCTCATACCCGGCCTCTTTAGAACCGCTGACGCTGCAGAGCAGACGTGACCAAGCGGCGTCGTATCACATATCTGTTTCCTCTGTTTCAAGGAATTTCATCTGGAGTACGACAAGCTGGAAGAGAGGCCTCTGGTGCCGACAACATTCAACTACAACCCAGCCCAGCAGGCCTTCTAAGGCCCCGACCAGTACCAGTTACAGCTGTTCCTGCACACCACCCTGTCCTTGGTTTTTATTCCTCGAGGATTCGGCTAATTGACTTTGGGATTTGGGGAGGGGGGAGGGGGGGAGGGAGGGAGGGGGAGGGAGTGGTTGCCACCATGGAAGAGCGGAGCAGAATTGCCCTGCCGTTCCAAAATTACATGCTGCCCAAAACACCAACACTTCTGTTCTGTTTTTAGTACCTTTTCTTCTTCTTTTTTTCTTTTTCTTTTTTTTTTTTCCTCCTGTTTATTTTGTTTTGTTTTTGAGCAGGGTCTGTTATGTTTACATCTCTGGAGCCTTTTGTTGCCCCAAGGCAAGAGGACTGACAGTGTGGCATACTTAACAGAGACAGAACAAGGGTGATGCCTCAGACTTTCCAGCAAGTGTTAAGGACAGATAAAAAGGCGAGGACGGTATCGTTACCAAAGTGCCATCCTCTGAAGTAAAGTAAAAGGGTGAACAAAATGCAATGTTTATTGTTGCACTATATTTAGTAATAAAAGAACACAAAATCGGTTTGTGCTTTTTCATGTAATAACACTCCCACTTCCTTTTTCGGGGGGGCAAAAACAACCATTTTATCCACATACATCCCTGGTCATTTTCTCCAAACCTTCCTGCCGAAATTTTCCTCAAGAACAACTCCTCAAATATGGATTTTCTCTAGTCTGTCTCGAGCTGTCTGACCCCCTTTTGCCTCTCTGTTGTTTGTGTGTTGACTATACCATGGACACATTAGGGACTGTGAGTTTTCATAGGCCAACCAGTCCTGAGGTTAACTACCAAGCGTCGTTTTACAGCAAGCAAAACATTTTCCAGTCTTTGTCACAATTTTGTAATAAATGTGTACATTTATTTTTAGTTTCTTGGCATCACATGAATGAGTATATGGATGTACGAATGTGTATATATGATTGCTATATATATATATGTATGTATATATATATGACATCTATTTTGGAAAAAAAATTGCCCAGCCTTGTACCTCGTTTTTATGAGGAGAGCATGGATGCAATATGTGGATATAACAGGACATTTCTGGATCTGCTGGTCAGGGTGTCGATTAGTGTGGGCACTTGCAACAAAAATAAATCAAAATTAAAATGTTTCAAACAAGGAAAATTACCTTATTCTGGGAGGGTGGGGTGGTAGTTTAAAAAGCGATTACTGAGTTCAACGTAGAACGGCGTTTCATTTTAAGCTGTTTAAACAGCAATATTTCATAGGAAAAGGAAAATTGACAATTTGAGAAAAAAAAATACTCCAGACTGATCTTGTATTTTCTGAAGTTAAGCTTTTATTTGTATTAAAGCAGAAAAGGCTTTCCTGAACAACTTTGTCTTTTCTTGTTTTGCAACGGACAATAACCATTCTCCGCTCATCAAATAGGCCATTTGAATGAACCTTTTCAGAAATGGGAAAAATAATTACACTTAATCGTGTATAAAATACCATCAACTGACTATTTATTTTCAGTTCAACAGGGGTCAGGTTTGGAATCAACACACGTCAAGTCATCCTGTAAATATTTACAAAAATGGTTATTTCTACTCATCCTAAATCAGATCAGTGAATATAGATACAGGTCATTAAGGAGATTGTCTAGACACTAGACAATTCCTTCATTTCAACATGGCGAGTCCCATTTCAAATCATTTCTAATCTGGTGCTGTTTTAGGCTGCATATTATGCGTAATATTTCAGGAAACATTTATAAAAATGACAGTTAAGGGAGAGTATTGATGGAGCATCTGTGCTATAGATATCTCCTGCTTACTGAACAAGCAACCATCTACTCCAAGCAATCATGAATGAATGTCAACGAATAAACTCAAAATCTCCAAAATGGCGCAAACAAATACGGCACCAACACAAGTTCAATGTGCAATTTAAGAACATTCAAAATGTCAGACAAATGGATTCTAATTCATCCAAAAGGCATTGCTTTAAGACAGGCTACCATACAATTATGAAATCGGAATGACCAGATCTAAGCATGGATGGGCGAAAGCGTAGATAATACAGGAGAAAAAAACAATTACAAACCGCCAACATTAGAAATCTGTGCAAAGAACAATACATACAATCAAAGCAATGACATTAATAACAAATAATTGGAAAGTTAAATTTTAGCCACGAGTTGCACTATGAAAAAATAACATTATTGTCAATGGCTACAGGAATGTTAGTATTGTGTAAACAGTCTACTCTGAAGGCTAAAGTCACAATCTAGAAGAAAGATGTTTTCATTTTTTGCCATCCAATGGTACAATCTCACTTGTGATATAACTGAATGCAATAGAGTAAATAGAGTAAAAATAAAATAAAAGCAAAGGCTGCATTGACGTCCAGATGGGTCCGTCCAAAAATGGCGAATCTGACATCGCTGACATGACACGCCGTCTAACGCTACAGTACTCTCTCCCGTTGAAGGTCACTTTGCGGCCGCTTCTGTAGGGTTGGGGCCTACCGACGATCCATCTGCTTTGTTCGATTCTTATCAAAAGGGAAAGAAGAACACTTGTCACGAAACTGTCAAGTCAGGAATCTCACTGCGAATTACAGTGAGGTTCCTTTAGATACAGATAATTAAATGAGCGGGTAGGGGTTAGGGCATCTTGCTCAGGGATTGCTGTTGATAGACTGTGTGGCATTTGGATTCAAACCCAGAACGTTTTGGCCCAACAGTCCCCCTTACCACTAGAAAACGCTTTGTTGACCCCCTCACCTCTATCTCTCTTCTCCTGGATCTCCTCAGCCGCCGTCTTGTCGGCTCTGAAGAAGATCCTGGCGCTGCTCAAGGAGAAGTGCAGGAGCTCAAACTCCTGCAGGGGAAGCACAAGGATGTTAACAGGCTCACACACACACACACACACACACACACACACACACACACACACACACACACACACACACACACACACACACACACACACACACACACAAAGGGCGACTGCACACCTGGAGGTAGATTTCCAGTCTCTTCTGGGTGAGGTTCATGGTCTGCAGGAGCTTCTCGTCCTGGCTGGTGGCCTGAACGCTCTGCTCCTTTACCACTGCGTTCATCTCCTTTATGTACTTGTCTCGGACGGCTTGGAACCAGTGCAGGGAGTCAAACTCCAGGTACTGGTCCAGAAGCTTCAGGATGTAGGCCACGCCTGATGTAAAACACAAGCACGAAGGGCGAAAACAGGGAATTTGTTTTTTAAAAAATGTGGAAGGATTAAAAAGGGTGAGGCTTTGTAGTCATCTTGCCGTCGAGAGTAGAGCTGTGGTAGTAAGGGTAGTGGGGGTTAGCCTAGGGACCATCCTGATCACGTGACCTCACATTCTGTGTCGCTACACAGATCTGTCCGGACCTCTAGCCATTTAATATGGATGTGGGCGGGAGGACTCACCTTGACAGTAACCCCTTCAGACATGCTGCGTGATAAAGCATGCCGCGCCCTTCGGGCACGCGGTTCAGGGGAGAGGCGGGATAAAGATCAACTCTGCGGGTGCATACTCTTGTTCTTGTTAAATAGTTGTCATTGGGTCACTGAATAACATGGCTGGCTGTGTCTACTAAGGTTAACGTTTCTGCTCGTTGCTATGGGCGATGCCGTTACATTGCCTGCATTTTACGTTCCCTGATTGGCCCCGATTAAATAGTCATTTCTGGAAATGGATGCGGAGGGCCAGGCGTAGCCGTGTAAGCCAAACAGATTGTGAGGTCATGTGATCAGGAGGGACTCGAAGGCTGGGTAGGGGGTGGGACGTCCTGGCACCTCACCCATGGCGAAGCCGTCGTCCGTAAAGGCCGCCCCGCTCTTGTTCTTCTTGTTGAGCTTCTCCTTACAGCCGATGGAGTGCTCCACAAAGTTCACCGCCTGAGGAACGGCGTCACAATCCAAGAGAGCATGAGGAGAGCCACACAGAGAGGAAGACTTCCACACACACACACACACACACACACACACACACACACACACACACACACACACACACACACACACACACACACACACACACACACACACACACACACACACACACACACACACACACACACCACTTGCCAGTGGTGGAACGATCATGTAGAAGTTCCGCAGGTGCATGTTCTTGGCGCTCCGGAACTCGGGTGCAAACACTCCCACTAGCTTCTTGAAGTACTCGGTTCCCTCGGCAGAGTTACTGGTGAGGTCCCCCAGGACGGCATCCAGAACACTGGGAGACACACGGGGCACAGCCTCGGATCACAGGCCTCATTACAGCGCATTAGCGGAGCTCCTGATGTTGCTCATTGGGGGGGGGTGGAGTGAACCAGTGACCGATGCGGCAGCATGGGTTTATTATTGGTGTGGTGGTGTGGTGGGAGGCAGCTCTACCTGGCAGCTTTCTGGGTCTCCTCTGACAGCCCCTCTTCTTTCACCATCTCCTCAAAGTTGACAATGTCCTCCAGATCTGGGACAAACCTGCAAAGTCCCATTAACACACAGCTTCAACAATCCATACGTTTTCATCGTAATGAATCCTTAATAATATCCATACTGAAGCTATTGCATAGGTTTTCTGTGTGGGTTGTGCTTACCAGATAATTTCCTATGCAAAGAACGTCAGGTATCATCCCCAAAACATGCTTTTTACTAGCTTAGGCTGAAGCCAAACCATTTTACATACATTCAAATGATTACATGCTCTGTAACATGCTCATGCTCTTGTAACACAGGGAATCCTCCCACCTCTAAAAGGTGCTTGACTGTTGCAAATATCATAATCACGATCCTTTGTGTCAGTATTGAGATCACGATTATTGAATGCGATTACTCATTGACTCTGAAAAGCTCATCCAGTCATTTGGCTTTTAAACAAATGAGAGCATCGTTGTGAAACAGAAAGAGGCATGATAATCACTTTACCTCAACCGTCTTGTATTCATAATCATTGGAGCCGAACTGATAACACAAAGTTAATGGTGTCCCTATCCACCTCTACCACTCGACATGTGGTGTACCTGATAGCACTGCTGCAGCAGTGAAGTCCTCCAGAGCGTATCATACGCACGTAGCCCATGGCGTTACCTGGAAAAAGAAGAAGAGAGGAGACCGATTCATGCTGGTGAGAATACAATGGCTCCCGCAAGGTCAGAGTACAGACTCAAATTCTAAGCTTCAACACAAATTCTTGAAAAACAGATTGTGCAACATGTACACAGCAATGAAAAGCACAATGAAAAGCATCACCGGCACCCAGCAGCACCAGTATGCCCGGCACAACGCCCCAGTGGACTGTGCTCACCTATCTGGCTGATGAGCTGTCTGAACTGGTCCAGGTAGCTCTGGCCATCGGGGGTGATGCCCAGCTTTCGGATGCCGCGGTTGAACTTCTCAGCTCGATCAAAAGGGTACTTGGGACACAATGCAGACACAGGAGCACGATTAAAATCAGGAGGCAGGAAGGTCCTTTCTTTTTTTTTTTATATTTGAATATACACTCTGGGACTGATGCTCGGCAAACACTTCTGCGTTGTGTCGGCCACAGATGGTAGATTTATGGAGCCCGTTTGCAAAAGATAAAGCAACCTTTTAAATGACTTTAAAAGGTTACAACCAAGTGCTGCCCTTGAGAAACTCCAATTGATTTACATGATCATCTTCTAAAATGACCCATACTGCAGATGCATAAGCTCTTCTTTATGCACTTCGTCTTCCTTGAATACATTAAAAGCTACCAGGAATCATTAATACACTGGGATCATTTGAAAAATTGCCCAAGGGAAAAAACGTAGGCTCCAGACAGTAAAGCCTTTGAAGCCAATGAAGTGCTCCACTGTGGTCAGTAAATCACGAGCCACTCAAAGCCGGCAGCACTGTACCGCTTCAAATGGGCTCTGATAAAGCCCCAGCTGTTCACTGGAAATCCACCGTCTTCCCCTGTATAATGGAGGCATTCACCAGTCCCCCACGCCCACGGCTGGGGTCGGGTGCTGCGTAGTGGGGTGGCCGGGCATGTGTGACAAGATCTCGGCCTCTCAGAGCGTACGAGGGGGTCTTGGTCTGGGGGCGGGGGGGGGGGGCCTTTACCTTCTGGTCGGACTCGTCCTTGGTCTCCCTGTAGAAGCGGATGTCCTTGATCAGCCTGGACTTGATGTGCTCGTCGTACATGAACTGGCTGAAGATGTAGAACTTCTTGCGGAGGAACTGGTAGGTGAAGTTCACCTGAGGGAGGAGCGAGAGGGCCCAGGATTGAGATGTGCTCCGAGGTTATAAAGAGACGTGAACCGGCCCACCGCGAGGCCCATTCAAACCCTTCAAACCCGTTGGCCCAGTTCCAGATTTGATATTCTCAGAAGGTTATGTGATCGCCTCCCGTATCAATCTTGAGGATTTCCACACTCTGATTTACACCAAACCGAAACCGCTTATTGAAGTTCAAGAAAAAATAAAAAGATCTATAAAAGCCAGATCTGTGAGCTTTCCGTGAATACATAATTACTGGACTGCTTGCAGAGTAGCGCCACTGCTGCTGCAAGCTTAGCACCGGGCTGATTAGCCAGAATGTATGAGCTTATCAGTTAGTACGTCGTTTATGGTGAGTCAGAAGCGCATCGCTTGCATAACAAAATAGCTTATTGAAAAAGGACTGATTCTTGGAGATTAGTCTTCAGATCGCTGATATTGGTATTCTTCGTTTTTATTCCTAACATCACGGACATCATGTGACGGACAAAAATATGTGTGAAACAGTGTCCAATGTGTAAACGACACTAATCTGCAATAAAGTGTATCTCAATGAGCTATTGAGAATAAGATGCAAAAAAGGGAATATTGAACATCAAACTGAAGTCATCGTCGTGGATATAATTCTGTGCATTATCCGTCTGTCCAGTGGGTAGGCTGATAGGAGGACAGGTATAAAATGTGGTGCCTTCAGAAATGTGTTGTAATATGGGTCCCACGTTTGTTTTGGGCCCCTCACAATGACTTCTATTTGTGCCCCCTCAGATATTATGGTAGCATGTCGACCCTACCATTGTCCATATACTGGAGCATGTTTGAGCCTTTGCTGCCATCTAAAAAGGGTTAAAATCAATAGAGCACAGTGACCTTAAAGGATTATTTAGCGTTTGAACACCGCTCACCGTGGTGTTCATGATGCCGGTGCCGTGGGTACGGATGGAGTTGGCGATGTGGCGGATGTTAATGGTGTTCAAGTGCTTATTGTTACTGGCCTTCTCAATAAAGATCTGTACAAAGAGAACAAAAACATGTCAGGTAAGAATGCACTTGTGTTGGCGGGCACATGGATACAGGGCCGTAACCAGGAGACAAAGAATGCAGACGTCAAGAGGAGAGGTTTTGTAGTATGGGCTGCAGTATTCTCATGCCCTCAGTGATATTAGCCAACATTTCCAGCAACCAGATACTTGTCTTGCAAGAGAAGGAAGGATCCAGGAAGAGATCTGCGCCCACCTGGTTGTTGAGGTTGTAGAGGTAGCGGGAGACAAACACATGGATGTTCCTCATGATCTCCAACACATCCAGTCCCTGATAAGAGAAGCCAAGCGTTTCATTCATCCAAGATGGGGAACTATTAATTCTGGAAACAGCGAGTACAGACTAGTACTATCGGTAGTAGAATTAAAGTGCCAATGTGTAAGACTTGCTCCTCTATCGGTTGCTAGCAGTTTCTAGACCGAACTCAAACGACATTAAAAACACTTTTCTCCTCCTCATACGTCTTAACCTGACCCCCCCCCAATCCTAGTTTGACCCTTTGTGTTTGAGGTTTGCTTTCTTATGAATGCACCAAGGGCTTATTGCAACATGTCATTAGGTCGCTCATACCAACAGCCCAGCTCGTGCCATGGGGCAGGCTGTGTGCCATTACAGCACGCCCCCTACAGTAACTACAAGTTGATTAATCACAAGCACCGGTGTCAAGTTTTCAAAATGCAATATCTGAAGTTGACACGGTCAAATGAGATTGGTGCGATTTTTTCTGTTTGTAGCAATCAGCATGTACCACAAATGTATAAGTCTACCAAATAATAACAATACATGTATAATTAAATCTTACAGAGCAACTTTAAAAGAAAACAATAAGAAAGTAAGAAGAATAAAACAATTACAAAAAAGATACCGAAATGACGTCTATAAATGCACACACAGACACGGTAAAGTTCAGCAACACTTGTTTTGTGTGGCGTTTCTTGGAGGCCCACCTGTTCCAGGGTCTGGCTGGGCAGGTGGGCCTCGGTCATGCTGAGGCCGTAGCGCTGGGACGCCAGGTTCCTCATCTCGCTGTAGGTGGCCCAGTCGTGCAGCGCCACCGTGGTCAGGTTGTAGAAGGTCTGGTCCAGGTAGTGGGTCACATAGGCTACACATCAACACATCAACACAGACACAGGCAAAGACACAAGAGATCAGATCGTCATCTCCTTCCAATCTCACATTCTCGTTGGGTAGACGAGGAGGTCGTGACCAGATAAGTGACTTATAAATAAATCTTCCATGTTATCAACTCATTCTAAACTGATCAAGCAGAAGTCCTTCCAGTATGTGCCAAATCACCCGGTGAATTCTTTCTGATTCTGAACTTATAATGTTCAACGTTCAGTATTCTACAGTAGGGATCAAGCCTCCACCAATCAAAGAAGGTGCAGCATCCGTACCTTTGATGTCCACGAAGCGGTTGAAGAAGCGGACGGGCTTGAGGGAGAAGAAGTGGGCCAGGTCCTTCAGGCCCACCTTGAAGGGGTTCCTGTCATCCAGCTTCAGGTGGGTGTGGACCGAGAGACGCAGGTCCTTCTCGATGTCCTTGCACAGCTTGTCCAACAGGTGCTGCTCATGTTTGTTGTGCAACCACGACATAAAAGTATGAATGAAAAAGAGAAAGGAAAAGAAACATGAGAAAACAGCAATCAATGACATTCCATTTTTAGACATGCATGTTCCCTTGAATCTCAGCTACACAGTGGGCTTGTTTTGTGGCCATCACCTTCCTGGTGTTCATGTTTTTGCGTAGCCCCGAGTTAAACATTTGCCAACCTTTCACGGTGATCTTTCCTTGCATTTGGCACTAAGCGATTACATTCCAATTGTGTCAACAAGAAATCAAAGTTACAGAAAATGTATAGTTTTCATTTCTAAATACCTGCCCTAATTCATTTTATTGAAAGGGAAATGGATTATTCAGATGACGTTGAAGATGACCAAGAAGTTGCAGGGAAAAGTAGATTTGCAGTCGGGTACAGCCAGACTCTTGTTATAGCATAACTTAACAGTGTGTGTGCATGGTGAAGCTGTCTGGGAATCAATTTATTTAATACCCTCGCCCGAGGGGATAGGATTCCCGGAGAGCTAGTGTATATCGCTGTGGTGTGTGGTGCGTTTCACATACAACATTGCTCATTGTAACACTCATACAACGACGGCACTCAAAAAGTGGCCGTGGGTCATAACATATCTGTCTTAGGAATCACAGCCCAAACAGCCTAGTTGAAACATTGGGTTCACTGGCTCTTTAAACTGTAATGCTATAACTAAGTTCTCATATCGGTGCTCGGTGTCGGCAAGTACCCAAATACAAGTACTTGTACTTAAAGAAGGGAAATCGGTGAATCCCTGCTAAACCTGACCGCTGCTCACCTCGTGGAACACGTCCATGATCTCCTCGTGGTAGCACTCCAGCAGCTGGTCACATGACTCCACGTGCTTGGCGTGCAACATGCACGGCACGCAGTCCCTCAGGGCCGTGAACATGTACTGTTTCAGCCAATCACAGAGGGGCGCCGGAGAGAGCATGGGAGGAGTGAAGGGACATAGTTGCAATCATTTAGTATATTTCAAAAACACATGAAAAGAAAAAAAAAATCGTGACTAAATCCTTCCCCAGGACCTAGATGAATGAAGCATGGTCTCATAGTAACACAATGCAGGGTAGTGTAGTAGCTACGTAGCGTAGTAGCTAGTGGTGTTCCAACTACCAGCTGAAATGTACTAGGTTCCATCACACAGCCTACCTTTAGGCATCCTTCAGAAGACCCTAACCCTAACCCAAAGAGTCGGTATGGGGGGGTATCTATTTTTCCATACCTAAATGACAATTCCTGACATGAATCCCCCACCCCCAATTTTTTTGGTAGTTGAGCTGCCTGTCTAGCCTTCAGTGCTGTGTGTATTCTATGCAATTATCTTACCTAGACAAGTCTTGCTGGTTTTAAATACTTAAATAATAATGTCATATAATAACAAATAGATAGGAAATAAGCTTCCTTATTCCAAAGATCCTTTCTGGAGGAGCCAGTGACACCGCAGATACCCACATATACGAGGCGTGATTTGCAGGTGGCAGACTGGCAGTGGACTCAAATCTTGTGGCTATTTAACCGTTTTGTTGTTGGAAGTCATTTCAAGAGGTCACCACCACCTTCAGCTCTGCAGCCTGTTCCACGAGTAGAGCCTGCCCTCTGGTGGCGTGTGCGGTGCACTACAACTCATCCCCTCAACACAACACCCCCTCATCAGCGCCATCTGTATTCTGGATGCATACTTTAGGAATTTCTAAATACCCCGTGTACCGCAAGACTTTGATACCCAAAACTACTAAATAGTAGGCATCCCCTTTTAGCTTTGGTGAAATCGTAATTAGACAGTGTGTTGCGTACGTGTAGCCGTGCTGAATCCACTGCGTTGTCGTACACGTCGTCGAGGTAGATGGGAAACACAGCCCTGTGCCAGTACAGGAAGCTGCAGTCACACTGGAGCCTGACCCTGAGGAACAAGGAAAGAGCTCTTGGCACACGATGGTGGGACATTTTCTAATTTAATGTCCCAACAGACGAGTCAATTATGTATTCCACTGTGGACCCTTGGTACTCTTGGCTTACATTTTGTGTCCGTATGTCATGATACTAGGAAAAGGTTATAAAACTCATGAATGCTAGCCCTAATGCTAGGCTATAGAATAAGACGCAAACCCTATCCATTCTTAGACGACTACCTAAAGAAATCGTCTGAGGTTATTCTCTCTCTTTTTTGGCAACAAAGCTGTTTTTTGAGTGTTGGCAGATTGGCTTCAAGCAAAGACGCTGACTGTGATCCGCTCCCCTCACCTCTCCTTCAGCTCGCTCATCAGATCCAGCTTCTTCAGCACCAGCTGTAAGGGCAGCAGCTCCTCGTCCTTGAAGGTTTTCTGCAGAGAACCAAGACACGTCCCACCGCACGTCAACCAACAGCAAGACCGGCCAAATAGTTCAAACTTACATCCACCATCCATCCATCCATCCAACCTCCACCGATCAATCATCCATCATCCATCCATCATCCATGGTTTGCGTTGGGCCCGGCGGGCTGCTGTCGTACCATCTGGGTGCCCACGCTCAGGGCCAGGGAGATGGCCAGGCGGCGCTCCCGGGTGCTGGGCCCGTTGAGGGCGTTCTCCGCCAGCACCAGTGACGACAGGACGTCCAGCCGCTGCTCGCTGTACTTCTTGTCAGAGATCACTCTCCTCTGCAAGAAGTACAGAGGACACGTTGAGATCACATCGAAGTCCTGTTGGTGGTTTGCCCCAACGATGACATTACCGACATTCAAGATTGCTTTGGACCATATTTAAGTGACAATATGGATTAGCATCTCTATTAGCATATGGACTAGGGATGGCAAAAATGTAAAGTATTCTTGAACGACCACCGAGCCTCATTAACCGGTTAACCGATCAGATTAAAATGTGCTATTTGAAATAACAGCCATTTCGGGCCGCGCCAGCTATTTCGTATCTCTCTCCCGTTCTGCCTCCGACTCTCACACACACACTCTCTGAGTGAGAGGCAGTGGCTCTAACCGCGGCCCGATCCGTGTTTGAATTGAAACACGAGGCATGCTTACTGCAAGTTGACCGTGTGTAGAGAGCGTGCTCGAACGCCCACAATGGTCTGAGATGGCGCGGACCTGGTTGAGACCCTGCGCGGGATCACCAGGGGCCAATCGGAAGAGGGCCAGCGTTAGGAGCTCATTTGCAACATTGCCGCTGCTCATTTAAGACAATGACAGCTCAGAAGAGACGCTTGTTTAGTTTGTAGGAGACGGAAAAATTGAGGGTAAGGGATAATTTTTTTCACTAACTGTAGTCATATAGCGTTTAGTCTAATGTCCATAATAATTTAGAGATCATATTCTCCGCCGCTTGCATGCGGGAATAATTAAGACTTGAGGAGAAATTAAACAGTGGGCTAGAGACGCGGTGTCCGTTCAACTTCCAATAAGTCACCTCATCCTATTTTTTTTATTTACCGACAAGGGACAATTTTGATCGGTTAACGTTGATACGGTCAACCATCGGCCAAACGGTCATCGGTTAACATCCCTAATATGGAATAGCATTACATCGGCCAAGGGGTTAACCTTTAGCCAATGTAAGGGTTAAGCCTAACCCCTAACCCCAACACTGGTTTTACCCCCTCTCTTTATCATCTGCTTTATTAAAGGTACACAGAAGAAGCCCCGTGTCTATTACCTCCAGAGTAGCAAGAGCGCAACTAGTGCCACCCGATGATAGAGAGTGTGAGTCATTATATACTCATCTAAATAACGCAAGCACGCCCCTGCAGTTAATATAAGTGAAGTGACAACAAGAGTGAACTCCACCCAGCCCCAGTGTAACATAGCATTCAAAATACTGTCGGCATCTACTACGGATACATGTCAATATATATCTAAAGTGTGGTTTTCCCTTACCTTGGCGGTACCGATGGCGTTCAGGGCCTGTGACTGAAGCTGCTGGGTTATGTGGGAGACAGAGTCCGCCACCACCATTGAGCGCCGGTGAAAGGTGTGCTCCACAGCCTGCCAACACAACAGGTGGACATGCACTTTGATGGCTGAACAACCACTGGATCAGCGGCTTCATCGTGACGAACGTAGGCAGTCAGCCGGCCTATCTTGCTAAGCTAACTCAGGACCAACTGACTCAGTAACTTATCAGGAATGAGCGATGGTCAGAAGGACTGAAGCAGTCACACCTAGACTGGATATTTTATTATTATGTCGTTTTCGAAATGGGCTACACAGTATGATTCAGTGACAGTGGCTAGAAGGAAAACATTGCTTACTGCTATGAATTCAAGTCCACTGGATGTTGATAGGGGGCCAGTGTGTGTCTATTCTTTCTGTTTACGATCTAAACTAAGGCCGTCTTTTCAGAGACACCTACAAACAGGGTCATTGTTCAGAGGATGAAACGTGTTCATGCCATCACACACCTTGAGCAACTCGACCAGTCGACAGAGGGCCTTCACAGAGGTCTTGGTCATGGGCCGCTGCATGGACATGTACATGTTCATGGTAGTCTTGATGATGGTACTGATGCTATAGGCATAAAGGATTCCCTGGAGAGGAACAGACAAGGAACACTGAAGGTTTTAACTTGTCCAACTTAATGTACATGTTTCTGTACATGAAATCATTTAATGTGACATGGCTTGTATATTAACATCAATATATTTAACCAATTGATGCCAGGAGTCGAGTACTTCATTGCAGGTTATGAAAAAACTAATCTAACTTAATCTTCATTATAGCGATTACTCAAGAGCATAGCCCAATCATTTGACAGAAGACCTTGGGTTGACTGTACCTGTAGGAAGATATTACATCTGCCGTTTAAGTCCTCTGCCAACTTCTCACTTCGATGCCCCCTCGACAGGATGGCCTCCATCTTCATCATCCAGGAGGTCACAAATACATAGTATGACTGCACGTCCCTACGGAATACAAACAGGGCAAGAAACCAACTTGACAAATAGCTTCGCTGTCCTTGATTTCTTCATATCAATTGATAAATATATGGAATACATATAGAGTGGGAGAAAAATAAACTTAAAAGGACGAACAACTAGGGAAAACAGAAATAGTCGGACAGATACTGGGTTATTTGTAAAAACAACCATTAGAGGAACAAAACATTGATTCAAGGTCCCATGACATGCCACCAGGTGTGAGTGTGATAGGCCGTTACAAGCCGTTTTGAAAATCTGGCTCTTCTGACAATGAAAGTGGGCGTGTCCACCTAGATGTAGGCTAGATAGATCCGCCTACCAGCCTACACAGTGGACTGTAGAAAACGTTGCTCATCTATCCGTCACACATCTAGGTGGACATGCCCACTTGTGATCTCAGAAGAGCCAGATTTTCAGAACGGCTTAAAACGGCTAATCACACTCACACCTGGGGGCATTTCATGGGACCTTTAATCCATCAACAAAAAAAAAAGTGAATTTGACAACAAAATAAATAACTACGAATAATCATTAAGGCCTTTGCTTCCAGTCACCCCTACACTAAACTTAGTGCAACCGACTGTTGAAACTCAAACTGACTTTGTGAGCGCCTGGGACTTGTGCAGTAGGTACGTGTCCCTCTGTGCCTTGATGGCCTGCAGGCTCTTCTTGTCCAGCATCTTGGCCGCCGCCTGCACCTTGGTACTGAGGAAATTGTCGGGGAACCAGAGGATGTTAGCAGTCAGGGTCACAGCGGGAACCTGGGACAGGAAAGGCAGCAAACAAACAAGAGAAGACTAATTAACACCAATCACCCTGCTTCTATTGGTAAAACTTAATAGAACAGCAGGCACCGTAGTGAGGTTTGCATCAAGTATTCACTGATTGGTCGAGCAGGTAACGGGCATTGTGTTTTGATTTTCAACAGCCAAACGTGAGTGTAAAGGTTTTCAACATGCTTCCTGTTGAGCTGCCTCAGTCTCACAATTCCATATTTGCTTATTGGTTCACGTACATTGAGGTCAGAAGCGCTATACTGCCCCCTTGGTTAAACATTGACATGACGTAGAAGTATTAATAAAGGACTATTAGAGGGACTACTACTACAAGATCGACGGTTACAGTTCTGCAAATTAAGCTTTTGGTACCTTTTTACAGACATCCAGGAGAGATTTGTAAAGCTTCTTGTCAACGGTCCTGAAGATGTAAAAGTGAAGCACGAAGAGACTGCAGACCCCGGCGTACTTATCCCTTTGGTCTATTTCCGAAGGCTCACCTGAGACACACACACACACACACACACTAAACATCTTGCCGAAATGAAAGATGAGAAACCTTGATTCAGGCTATAAAGTTAATCAAACTGTACCGATCTTGGACTCCACATTAGTGAATATTGTGCGTATGTTGAAGGCAAACTCTTCGGCGAATGCACTGTTTTTGGCCACAGACACTCCTTCAGCAGGGTCATCGAACCTCTGCTCCACACAAGCCTGTTACACACACACAAGCAAACATTGGTAGTGATTAAAATACAATAACAAGTAGAAAATTCTAAGGAAAGGAAAAATGATCCATTATCTTATTTATTGAACCAGTCTAAAGTTTCCACACACTATGGCCTAACCTGCAGTATCATTCCATCAAGCAGCTGTCCTTCCAGCTTCAGAAGGAGCTTCTCAAAAGGTTTCAGCTTCTCTTCCCGGATGGAGAATTTACCCGGGTTATGGTGCACTGACTTAAGCAACCTAAGAAACAGGCCGATTACCTCATTAATGGAAACTTAGCGTAGTAGGCTTAAAACAAGTCTGTTATCAAAAGATTGAGCCAGGGATGTTCAATCATACAATCGATTTAACTTATTTGGTCAGACTTTGCATTTTAACCATCATGACCAGGAAGGTGCCTTTACCTTTTGTACATCTGCCAGTGCTCCTTAAGTGTACCATGGTTTTCCATGATCTCGTCCAGGGTCAGCAGTACCACCAGTAGCTCTCCGAGGTGCTCATACACGGTCTACGTTGGTAGGAAGGGGGAGTGTAGACACATCAGGAACATTAAATGCAAGTGGATTACGATACGGTGACAAAACTGAGTGTGAGTAGAAAACAAGGATAAAGCAAGAACAAAAGCATGCTATATAAATTACCTGGAAATGGACCCCCGATGATTCAATGATTTTCGCTGAACCTCTGATATAAAAGATGGGAGTATGGTTGATTTGATGTGATACAACTGTTAAGACTATTACCTCATATGAGCATAACCAATACAAACAGATAGCAGCTAATATGTGTAACATGCATCTATGTGAGACAGCCACTGCATATGGATCCTACTTGTTGTTATTGTAAAGGGCTGCCAGCTGATGCACAATGTTGACGACCACCTCAAAACATCTGGACACGAAACAGGACAATTCCTAAAGAGAACACAGCGCAATGTTACCACAGGGAAAGTAGAAGACAAATACCTGAAAATAGAAAGGGCTTCATAGGGATTTTTAACAAGCATAAAATCATACCTGTAGAAATGATATGAATCTACCCATCTGAATCTGGGATTCTCCTTCAACAACACTGGTGTCCGACACTAAATACAAATAAAGTCAAAACAATAACAGTAAGCAAACAAAGCACACATAGTTTGTAAATCTTTACCAAGACTGAAATAATACACAATAATATATGGCTATTACCTCCTTCCCCATAGTACAACAGACCATTGTAAAACTTGGTTTCTGCCTGGGAGGGAAAGGACAAGGTTAGTAGAACATCAAAATCACTTTGAGAATAGACTCTGATGAATAACACTTGCTAGATGGAGGGGAAACGAGATCCTACCTCATACTTAAGCTTCTTCACTTCACTGCAGAGAGCAGCATATACTGTGATGACCTTGTTCAGAACCTGCAACCCCCAAACGAACAATGAAGTCTGCTTCAACCCAATTGTGAACAACCCAGTTAGGGGTATTCTTTGGTTATTACTTTGGGTGGACAACATACCTTGTTGTCTGTTTTAATTAACTCCAGTAGGGACGACTGTTCACGTGGAACGAGCTAGAAATCAAATAATTGTAATGTTTAAATGTAAATAAACTAAATGGACTCAAGTTAAAAGGACTATAAAGACGGCGGCTGAAATCCATTGGCGCGAACACACACACACACACACACACACACACACACACACACACACAAAATGTTTGGAATGATGATTTTACAGTTGTACCTTAAGTGCAATAGGGTCCAGGGTGAAATCCCAAACATCTCCTATGGACTCATCCAGGGCATCCTCTATGCCTTTCAGCTGGGATGTGTATTCCTCGAGGAACTTCGCATAGTTCTTGAGCTGGACCTCAGTGTGGATTTCTAATGAGACACATTCTTTTAAATACGATTTGAATGCACAAGCGTGTTGCAATATTTACTCTTCAGAAACATTAACTTTGCACAGCAAGACTGGCAGAATGGTAAACTTGGTAAGATACAGGTTGTTCAGCTAATGTAGCTTGGACCAATAACGTTATATATTAATAGTAGTGTGTGGCGTTGGCTGATCTTGACAAAAATTATATACATCGATATTGTCAGTCTTCATTCTGTGATAACGTGTTTCACTATCTCGTTGTGCACGGAAGCACTACTGTATTTACAAGAAGAATAAATAGATTGCACCAAAAAAACAATAAAGCTAGCAATGCTAATAGTTGTCACTGACAGTAGCAGGCAGCTAAATTTCCAGGAAGCTAATCGACTGGCACGAATAAGAGACAATACTTACTCTGTGACCCATCGTCAAAACGATCAAACTCCCAGTCAGGTGCGATCGTTTCTCCAGCCATACTGTCATCCAAGTACAATATTGCTGCGTCGGAAAATAGTTACGTTTGGCTGGAAGGTCCCGTGATTTGACTCATGACCGTAAATGGCCACCGGTGGTTATGGGTAATGAAGTTCCGAGTGGCCTGATCAACAAGCCGCAGTGCCCATCACTAGACAAAATTTTTATAAAATGGAATGGAAGCCCATCACTAGACAAAATTATATAAAATGGAATGGAAGCACATCACTGCCATAATTATAACAATGACAACATAGAAAACATTGATAGAAAACTAGTAAAAATGTGCGTGTGCAGTGGGCGGGTCGAAAAAATAAAAAGGGGACATTCTGCTCAACAAAGGGGCCCAACCAGCGTGCAAAAAAGCTATGATGCATCGTGTATGAGGAAATAGTCCTCATCCTTGATTAAGATTAGCATTAAATTATAAGGAGATCCAGATCAAAGTAATTAATGATATGACAATTAAATTATAACCACACCTCTATCATAAAACCACACAGAACTATAAAACATTTACAATATTTATTCCACAAACACAGCAAAACACAGAGGGAACTATTAACATTTGTTTCACAAACACACACAGGCGTGATGATGTCAATGAAAGCTATTATTTGGGTGCTTAGTAGTCAGGGGACGGAGATGGTGGGTGGTGGAGCCATAGCAGAATTCTTCTTTTTGCCATGTATTTGTAGATGTCAATGACCTCGTTATATAGGGATATCCCTTTCAATTGATAGCAGCAGAAGATCTGAGAGCCTTCTTTCCCCACATCGGTTTCTGAGCTGGGTTTTGATCAACTTCAGTTTAGAGAACGATCGCTCTACTGAAGCAGTTGTCACCGGGATTGTAGCATATGTTTTTAGAAGCAAAGTCAGACAGGGAAAACTGATTCCACATCATTGTCTTTTAGGCACTTTAGCACAGCTTTCACATTGCTGGGGGGAAGAGCATGAAGGGGGCCATGGTACGGGCAAACTCTTATTTTGCTTTTTGCTTCGTTATCCATTGCAGATTTCAGTACCACTCGAGTATTCGTCATAGCGACGCCATATGAAAGCAACGCCTCTTTCGCATTCCTCGTTCGTCAGCTACCAAAGAGTGCACCTCATTATCTAACCACATCATGTTTTTTTCGGTTTGCCTTATTCTTGCTCTAGAGGGCACATCGTCATAATTTATTGTATGAAGGGGCACCCATTCATTTTTTTCAAGGGCACTTGTTGTCACCAGAACAACGTTCCTGCAGCTGCTGACGTAGGCCTACTAGTCACTTGCTTGGGTACAGTGTTCAAATTATGACCTGGCTCACCTTGCTCCAAAATATTATAAAAAAAACGAACGATGAAAACTAGATGTGTTTATCTGAATCTAAAATATTCATACACATACTATATTACATTTTAATATAATTGTAGGAGTAGGGACATGCATGGGAATGAAGTAGCGGGGTCAGGCATAGCTTTTGAATGACAACCAGTATAATGGAATACAAATGAGAGTTTGAATTGGACCAAGATGGTGTGTCTCTGCTGCAGGTCTTGAAGCTGGTCACAGATCAGCGTAACCACCCAGCTGTGGCGCTGATGTCAGAGGGGCACCCGCTGGTGATCAGCTCTGATGACCCCTCCATGTCTGGTGCCAGCGATCTCTCTGAGGATTTCTACGAGGCGTTCGTGGGATTTGGAGGACTGAGCAACCATTTGGGCACTTTAAAAGAGCTTGCCATGAACTCCATTAGGTAGGTGTTTGTTTCAAGGTTCATTGACGTTTAAACCCCCTGACTGGTCACTGCAGTATCTATTTATATATATCAATGGGTTTTGTCAACTACCATTTGCATGAACATTAAAGTATCAGAGATATAAGCGACCCCTGTCTATGTCCAACGACGGTGCCTCTGTGAAAATGATAATTCAGTTGAAATTAGCGGAGGACAGTTGTGTTCTCAGCCATCTCAGCCAAGTTTATTTTCTCACTTTTCTTAACAGAAACAATTGATTTGTAAAGAAAAAAACATGGGTTCTGGTGTCGCGCTTTAGACCCTCAATTTAAAGATCCCATGCCATGCTATTTTATGGATGCTTTAAGTATTAGTGGGCCACAAACACGAAATTCAGCCGTGGTGTTTAATAAGGTTAGAAGTTAGTTATAAATGTTTTATGGTAGGCCTTTACATTCTGCATTCTCTGACAGTTTTTAAACCACACAATACCATTTAAATCCAGGCTAATTGATGGTTCAGTACGGTAATAGAAGCTGGAAGGTCAAGGATGTGGTTTTTATATTAAAAGTGGGAACCTCTTTTCAATGTAGATCAACTGCTGAGTGCATTACCAAGGAAGCTCCTCCCATCCATACTGGCTTGAACCTTTTGCTTTAAATTGCAGTTGAAAATAGTATAAGTCATTTTTTTTTATATACACATAGTTGGTGTTAATACTAAATAGTTTAGTGTTCAGTGTATTTTTGAAATTTGAATAGAATGTATTTCCTTTTTCTGTCATGCACAGCAATGTAGAGCATAGGGTGATCGCATCCTAATGGAGCCTTTCACTTACCAAACCGGAAACAAAAACGGAAGCAAAACAAAGAAAAACGAATCTTGCCACTAGGCTAATATAAGGTGCTAAATATATTAATATAATATGTATTTGACGTAATTGATAAAACAACATGATATAAAACGAATTCATCGTTTTATTTATTAATTATGTTAAATCTTTGTGACAGACTTTATGGCTTGTAATCACACTCACACCTGGTGGTAAAATAGGGTCCCGTTATTATCATCATGGAAACAAAATGCTTCAATTTATTGGAATCACATGGCTGTGGCTCCTGGTTGTGGCGCTCAAACACCCCATACCTCCAGGCCCGGTTCTACGGGGGTGCATAAGCATGCATTGCACCCCCCAAAAAAATGTTTGCACCCTCAATTGAAAAAAAATAAAAAAAATAAATAAAAATAAATTAGATAAATATGATAAAAATAATAAAATACTTGCTCACAAAACAAATTGTAATGAAACTTGTGACAATTTCCATTAAATACCGTTGAGATATGAGCATCCAACATCACTCTGACCGCTCAGTGGTGATATATTTTTGTTGCCGGAAGCAATTTCATTCGTTTATATGATTAAATACCAAACAAATCACAATCTATTGTCAATTATTATTATTAACAGTAAATTTTACTAGTATAACTGTTGTATAAAGCAATATCACACTCGAGGTCGCAATGTTGTCGCTCTATATCAGCGCTGCTGTGATTGGCCGCTGGCCGGCATCGTGTGTCATGCCGGCGTCGTGTGCAAAATGCACGCACCCATATAGTATATCTATGGTGCGCAAGGTAGTGACGTTGAACTTCTTCGGCAGCAACAGTTATATATCCGTTGGATATCCGTTGGATATCCAATACATGTATTAAATGTATTATTTTCATAATAACCCATATTTATTTTTATTGTATTTATTTACAATCGTGTTAACTTTAAGAGTATTATACTGATTACTTTTTGTTCAAAGTTCAAAGTCTGAAAGTGTTCTTTCCTTGTTCAGCTAAAATCTGTTTTATTTTTAAGTGGCAATGTACAATTATTTGTTATGTCAAATATCCTGCCACAATTTATAAAAAATAAACGTTATTTTTGAATTGCAGTCACATATTTTTTTAGAGAATTCTGTTCTTTTTTACACCTCACACATCACACATATCAAAAACCTATCTCATATTCAAAGCTATCTAAGATATCAATAAGCTAATGTTGCAGCTGAAATGTTCTCCACATCACAAGACATGATATGATACCATCTTTTAAGCAGTAATTGTTTGTTGTCCCAACATGTCAGTAGAACTACGCAGAAGTGCTTGTCTATGGTAGGAAAGGCCTGTGTGTAAAAAATCGAAGTCTGAACTGAAGCTGGCTAGCTGGTTTTAGTATAGTACTGGTGCACCCCCTTTAATCTCAGATGCACCCCAAGGCATTCTGTTCTGGAACCGGGCCTGCATACCTCCACGGTGCTTTTGCCTCCACATGATCTCTCTCAAGTCAAGGGCAGTGGTTTTCTTATAAAGAAAACATTTGTGTATAAAAAATCAGATGACATCTGAAGAAACTCCCTTGATAAAACCGAAGCTTTTTTATGTATTCTCTCTCTCACTATCTCTCGCATATTCATTCTGACATGAAAGTGTGCCCTTGCAGTAACGCCAAAGTCTCCCTATCAACTGTAGAGAAAGTAAACACATTTGACCATTTCGTACCACAATAATTACTGATATAGTTATTAGCAACCCAGTGTTTCATCATCAAATCATTGAAACATACCCTGTACACATGTCGCCTGTTGCCAGTTGCACCAGGGTCTGATGATACACCCCCTTTCAGCCCCTTCCATCGAGGGCTGAGAAGTACTGGGGTACTGGAGTACTGGGGTACTGGAGAAGGCCAGCTCCTCAGCAGTGTGGTCCTGCCAAGGGTTCACATTGTACGTTCTTTAATAGTAAATATAATGATAAAATGTACATTTTACATTGGGCTGTTCTCAGATCAGAAGGACAAACATTCAAAAATCAAATTTGTGGTCTCCATGGGGCAGTGCAAAAACAGCACGAGTAAACGTATGCGTTGTAAGAAGGTTCCTCACCGTTTCACAGTTGAAAAGCTCATTTCAAAGTAGCATTAATCTTTTAGCAAATATTCAAAAGAACGAGTTCCCTCTTAACCTGTGGCTGCAATGCCAGCCAATGATCTTGGATATAGTTCGCCCTGTTATAACCAGCTGTCCCCAGTTGCAATGGCATCTTTGTCTTTTGCTCCAGTGTCGTGATACGAGAAAAAAAGACAATAGCTCGACGTCTCGCTTTCAATCCATTCTTTTACTCTCAACGTTTCATTTTCAGGAAACACACTGTATTTTCAAGACCATGCAGAGCTCATCAGTGCCAGGTTTGACTCTTTGCCTTTCCCAATAGCACCTTTTGTTCATTAAAATATTAAATAAAATGAATGTTATAAATGTTCACCTTCATTTTCCTGTTATCATCCCAACCCACAAAGTTCCTCCTTTATTCTGTACTACTGCCACACAGCTGCATTACCCTTTTACCTGACCGGCATTGTTGAGGAATCTGAATTCAGACTTTAAGGGCCACCTTAAAGGCTTTGTTTCACTCTAAGCGAATCATACTGGTTTTGAACTGACAGTTACACCGTGAATCACAGAATAACATAAATCCCCCCCCCCTACCAAAAAAAAAGCACAGTGATATGGTCAGAATACTTCAGTTCTAAATGTCTTATTAGTATCCATGCCCTTTCGTAATTGTAGTTTAATATGTATATAGAAACAAGGGTGTATCTCCTTGATACTGATGTGAAACTGCACACCATTGTAGGGACGAGGGCTTCATGACGATTCAGTTTCCATAGCAATGTCCCATTATTGGAATCTCTTTTAAATTCATGAGTGGCATGCGGTCCATGCTTGAGCACATATTCATACCAGCAGATAATGTAGGTGAAGTACTGCACACCGCCTCCACCACCCTCTCCCTGTGATGCGGACGCAAAAGGGGGAGAGGAAGAAAGAGCTTAAGAATCATACTTTATTTTCCTTCTCTTTCTCTCATGGTACAGCCCGACCATATCCTCCTTTTTTACCCGCTGTCCTCTTCTCAAATTCAATCTATCCGTTATTCTCTCCCATTCCCCTTGATTCCTCTTTTCCTTTCTCAATTCCCATGAATCCCCTTTCCTATTTCCTTCCATACTCCTTTCGTTGTAAACCAAAGTATCACATCTGTTCCTCATAGGTGTCTACGACCTCCCCCCACCGTCAGCAGTGGAACTTGAATATGATGATAACGATGCGCTTGTACTCCTTCCTGAAGTTGCTGTTGAGCGCACCGTACACCACGGCGTTGAGGCAGCTGTTAAAATACGCCATGAAGTAGCTGGCTACAAACAGCCACTCGGGGACGGCCGGTCCCAGTCTGGGGTCCAACGCCACCGCCAGCCCGATCAGGTTGATGGGCGCCCAGCACACGGCAAACAGCGCGAACACCACCAACATGGTGAGAAAGCCGCGGACGTCGTACGTCTTGATCTTGGGCCGCGCGCCGGGCTTGACCCGTCGCCTCGCCCGGATGACCAGGATCCAGATTCGCAGGTAGGAGTAGGAGGCGACAGAGATGGGCAGGATGAAGTGCACCAGCACCACCGCCACGGTGTACAGGGGGCTGACGGACTGGGCGAAGGTGCAGGAGTAGACGCGCGGGTCGTACCGCAGCGACTCCATGAACCAGTTGGGCGCGATGGCCAGGACGGTGAGCGCCCACACCAGCGGCATGTAGCACACGGTGTTGCTGCCGGAGTACACGGTGTCGTACTGGAGGCTGTGGCAGATGTGGCAGTAGCGGTTGATGGCGATGCCGGCGATGTTGAAGATGGAGCCGATGACGCTGAGGCCCATCAGGAAGCCGCTGATCTGGCACTGGAGGTAGCCGGCGACCCAGCCGTCGTTGAAGATGGCCGCGAGCACCAGGGGGTAGGGGTAGACGGCCACCAGCAGGTCGGCCAGCGCCAGGCTCACCACAAAGGCGTTTCCTGGAAACACAGATACAGAGAGAGGGACAGGGAGCTGGTAAGAGGGCTTGGTAGGATAAAACAACGCAAATTGAATAGATCAGAATTAAATACAACGGAACTCAACGTAATAGAGCACAACAGAACACATGAGAATAGGCTAGAATAAAACGGAAACAATAATAGTGCAATTTAAAGCGTTGTTTCATTAAAGACAATACAGAGAGAGAGTTCATGAGAGAGAGCAGACCGAGAAACGGGATGTACTAAAAGAAAGTAATCAAGTCAGCGTTTCCCCTCGATTTTTTTGTAGCAGTGGTGCTGTGAGTTGGTAACCTAGCAACGCTAGGGGGGTCCTGGGGCATGCCCCCCTTGAAACAATTTGTGAAAAATAACCCTTTAAATAGTTACTTCTGGTGAGATTTTTTGGGGAAAAATTTACAGTTTGAGCTTCCAAATATGACATAACATCCAACAGAGTGAAGGTATCGGCTTTGTATCTTTCTTTTTTTTGTTGCAATTACTATTTTTTTTTGCAGTGCCGCTGCAGGGGAAACACTGCAAGTATTCAATAGATAAACATGTTACATTATGTCTTTGTGTGTCTGTGCATAGTGTGTGTACCATCTACCATCTGCCTGGAAGGCACTAGACTCCCAGACAGTCACTCCTTCCAAAATCCTTACCGAACAGTTCTATGTTAAACCCTGCAGTTCTATGTTAAATCAAAGGCCAGGGACAGTTTCATGCGGCAAATTGATTTACACTGACGTATTGCACTTCCTGGGTGCCATTTTGAATGTGAGTATAACATCTACTTTCTAACTCTCAAGTCAAGTCAATTATATTTGTACAGCCCTAACACAAAGGCCAAGCGGTGGCACGGACCAAAAAGGACTTGGCGATTGGAGGTTAGCGATGACAGCAAGCGGCTGTTTCTATTTCCGACCCTCTTGTTGTTTGTCGTTGGTTTTTATTCAAAATAAAAAAAATATTCATAAACATTTATAAGTAGCCTAGTCTAGATAGACACAGTCCTTCGGGCAAGAGAATAAACAACAACCTGTTTACCACCTCAGGTGTATTAACCTATCCTATCCCCAGTCAGATCTGTGCCCGCGTGTGTGTGCGTGTGTGTGTGTGTGTGTGTGTGTGTGTGTGTGTGTGTGTGTGTGTGTGTGTGTGTGTGTGTGTGTGTGTGTGTGTGTGTGTGTGTGTGTGTGTGTGTGTGTGTGTATATGTGTAAGGTCTGCCTTACTTGTATTCATTTGCAATAACTTGAATGGAACTTTAGACATTTGGAGATAAGCAGCATAGCAGTCAGGTAGCTATTTAAAGCTATAGTAAACCGCGTATTTCGTTTATTTAGATGAAGCATTATGAAATAGTTTGCATGCACAATAAAGCATACACATAAATCAAACCTCGGCCTGGACGGACCCGAGGTTTCATCCAGGACGGAATATACTACCGTCATCCACCAGCCGGCGACGGAGAGCGCCCGTTGAACCCCAATCAGCGAGATGGGAGACACCTGGCTGGACAGCCAGGAAGACATTTTAAAAGGAGCATGAGGACTGGCATTTAGGAGGAACGGGAGCGAGAGAGAAGGAAGCGCTCGGGTCTGCGAGCGACTAGAGGCTCACGGAGGGCCCAAGAGACTGTAAGTATAATCTGTGTAAGATGTATGCAATAAATGCCTAGTGCGACTTAAACCTTGCTTAATGTGTGATTCGTACCTGGAACCCGGCTCATTGGGGGAGCGGGGTACCACAGTATCTAAAATGATGTATACCTATGGTGTGTGCGTGTACATAAATATGGTTTTTATCTATCGTGTGTGTGTGCATATGGTTTGTATCTATATGTTGTGTGCAGTGGCGGCTGGTAGTTTTTAAAGTGAGGGAGGAAGGACCGCACGCTTGGTTGACATGGGCCTGCTTGCACTGTTGGTGTATGGTGGCATAAGAATGTGAGACTGAAGTTGTTTCAGGGTGTTTTGGTGAACTACAAAATAGTAGGGAGGGATAGTTATGTGAATAAATTAGATACAAAGCCACCAGTGGCATCACTGTAATTTGAAAGCTGGTGGGCAGCATGTCTTTGAAATGGACTACAAGGGCAGAAGGAAAGGATGCAAAGCCCATTAGTCAAATCAGGCCTACTCTTGATTTGCAAAAGTAAATAAAAAAATTTGGATCTATTTTTGCCCTCAATGAATGAAGTTATTGGTTGTAATTTAGCTATGTTTATTTTCAGGTACAATTGATTTAAAAAAAGACTGACAAAGTGATGCCAGTTAAAATTCCATCATGCTCTGAATCATTCACTCTTTCCACACCATTTCCACAATATGAAACAGAACGGTCAGAGTAGCAAACTAGTAAAAGAACGAGAACATTATTCTAGATTCAACCTGATCTATAGGCATGGTGCCTAGCAAGGAAAGTCGCATAGCAGCACCAACGTGAACTTGAAACTAGTTGCAGCGTTTGGTTGCCCTATTCACATCAGGGATACCATGAACAGCCCACGTTGGTGATTTGCCATTATTCATTAGCAAACAGGGCCAGCAATACAGTCGATTGCTAGTAATGCTACCAGTAAGCCATGAGTACCTAGCAAACCATGTAGCACCCACAACACTGACGTTGCCATTACTTGTGGTGATCTCGATTTTGCGAAGTGGTCAACCTTTTTCTTTGGTCGCTAACTTAGCACTGTAACTCAATGAATGGAATGCTTTGTGTAATTAAACATGAACAATGTCCTCTGTTTCCAATTTTCCATTGTACACCTTATTCGCAAATGTTAGAATCTCGTTATCCTTGATAACATGATGATTTCACCTGCTTTGCGTCTCTTAAGACTGAGCGGCAATGCAGGCAGAGCGGGTTTGTTTGTTATCCACAGCGTTGCCAGATTGGGTAAATTTCCCGCCCAATAATTTAATTAATAATTTTCCCAGCCTAAAGCGGTTAAAAGTAGCCCAATTGGGTGGGAAATCTGCCCAATCTGGCAACACTGCTCACCAGCCAGGGATCCTGCTGATTGGTTCATAGCGGCGAACCAATCGCAGCGCGACTAGATTTTTGCGCGAATCAGACGCCTGTAAGGTCACACCCACTCAGAGGAGAAACCCATGTTATTCACCGGCCGCCAGTACTTTCTGGGAAATGAGTGGGAGTCAACGGAGGCTGAGGGAGGACCTTCTTCCCTGAAGTAATTGTCAAAAGGCAATAGGGGGTGCTAATGTCCCTTTACCCAGGGAAACTAACATTATATATTCAAAGGCATTAAAGTAGTCATATTTAAGGGCATTATTTCATTACAGTAGTCTGGGCAATCTATATTTTTTATTCTCAACAATGTTAAGGAGAATCTTCCTCCCTCTCCTCAATGGAGAAGCCTCCACTGGTTGTGTGTATCAATATTGTGTGTGAATCTTTATGTGTGTGTCTGTGGTGTGTGCGTGCATATGGTGTGAATCTATATGGTATATTGGTGGGTGTCTGTAAGTTGTGTGTCTGTATGATGTGTTTGTGTGTGTGTGTAACGTGTGTGGTGGTAGGCGATGACTCCAGTTGAACCAGTGAATGAGTCTCTGGTCTCTTTGATGAAAGCTGCGCGCACGCGCGCATGTTGAATATAAATCACTGATAATGTGTGAAGGAAATCGGGGATTGTGGTGGTTTTACTCATTGGAAATTTGGACCATGAGTAAACTGTTCCTTCCTTCAAAGGTCTATCATGGATATTTAACTGCAGTTCTGTGAGTATCCCAACGTAACCATGAAGATGAACTGCAAACTGTAAGTCATTAATTTCTCATTACTCTTGGGCACATTGATGTATTTTGGCTTCCTGGTGAGTTAACCCGTTACCTGAAGGTTGATCTGAGTAAGGATGTTTTATTGGTTCATGGGTTACTTAGGTGTTTGGTTTATGTTGGTTTTAATGATTTGTTAAAATGGTTACAGGCTCCAGTGAATTATTGTAAGCAGGAGTAATGGGTTGGGTTCTGATATCTTCAGTCTTCTTTCATTCTACTCTCCTGAGCTCTGCATCTTCATCACATGAGTGTTGCTTTACTGATGAGGGTGTGGTCTGAGCGAGCGGAGGTGCATACTGGGATACAGAGCTGTCTGAAGTCTACAGGTCTGTAGACACGCCCCCTCAGGGGAAACCGAGTGTTTGAGAAACCGTCGTGACGTCAGTTACATGGACTGGAATGTTCTTTAAAATGGACTCAGGGATTCAGAAGGAGAAACACCAGGGGGAGATGAGGGGGCTCTTCATCTCAACGACTAAAACACAACTTCAGTCTGACACAGAGAACCATGGAACACATTCAAGTCTCCTCCAGGCATCGTGACTCCTCAGGAACAGTTTCATTTCCAAGAAGGTCTTATTTGGGGGCATCCCCATATGGATCCTGCTCCTCAAGAGCCACCCCCCTCCACTGGGTGGTCTTCTGAACAGATGACCTCCTTCCTGTCCTCCGGCTGACTAAAGCTGCACCGTTTGCATCTGTGAAGGCCCGTCATTCAGGAAACCAATGGACTACAAAGACATGACTTCAGAGACGTTGAATCAACCTGGGACACATTTTGGAGACGCCAAGCATAATCCGTCACCAATGTGGGACGCCACTGAAGAATGTTGTACATAGTTTACGTCTCTGGAGACATTGGTTGTTCTGTTATGGGTGCCCTGGCAGGAGAGCTGGGGGGGGGGGATGATGGAATGTTATTTGGCATGAGGTTTTTACCCTGCATGATTGTTTGGCCTTTTATGGCTCAGTGGTGTGTGTGTTTGGCATGAGAGGGATGATTTTTGAGCATCACTAGGGTTCTATATTGTGTGTGTTTGTGTGTCTCCGACTCACACCTGGCATGGGGGTCTACGTGCCTGTCCTGGGTTCTGTGTGTGTCCGGCTTGCTTTGACAGTGATAATGTCCATGCGGGGGTCTGTGTGATTGGCCTGGGATATTGGAATGGTCAAATAAATCATACCTGATGGACGGCCACATGTCTACTTAAGGGCCTCCAGTAGACATGAAGAGCCCTGAGTGACGCTCCGGAGTGATATCCAACACACTGGGCAGGAAGGAGAGTATCCAAATCAAGTGTAAAAGGATGTGAGCGGCATGTTCAGATCAGTGACTTCAAACTAGGACTATACCGATCAGGATCAATGGAGGATGGACACCTAAAGGAATTCCACAAGGAGAGTCTGACGTTGGAAAGGGACCTAAATGGATATTCAAGATGACCTTCAGACCTGTAATGAGACGGCTCTTCCTACCTGGCTGGATTGATGGAGAGCCCTGTGGATCTTGTCTTGCTCTCAGTTGCACGGCTTCTCAGGCTGAACTGTATTTGTTTCGGACAGGACTAGCTGAACGATTGGTTCCCTCAAATCAGAACCACTCCGGGAACTCCAGCTAGTGCGCTCTTCAAGCTGAAGTTGTGCTCTTCAGCTGAGGGGGTAAGGAAACCTTCGCTGGGGCTTCAAGGTGTAAAGAGGTGAATGTTTGAAAGTGTTCCATGGTACTCTGATGAAGACCGTTGTTGTGTTCCACTGGCTGAGAGGAAGAACCAACACATCTTCCTCTTGGCATTTCTCCTCTGAGAATCCTGGTGCCATCTTGAAGGATATTCCAGCTCATGTAACTGATGTCACGACAGATTCTCAAACACTTGGTTTCTCCTGAGGGGCGTGTCTGTAGAACTGAAGACTTCAGACAGCACTGTATCCCAGCATGCATCTCTGCTCACTCAGACCACACCCCCATGAGTAGGATGCAACACTCTAGTGATGGAGATGTAGAGTTTTATAAGTAACGAGGGAGCAGACAAAGGTGATTAGAACACAATGGAATGTCAAGTCTGTAAATCTTTAAACCATGAAGATGGTTGGATAGTTCAGGAATTGGGCTTATTTTTATCATTGGCAGTCCTTTCACTCAGAAGCCCACTTCTCACTGGAGCTGTACATGTGTTGGCTGGCTGGCATGATTTGCTGTTGGTGATGAGGCGTTCAGGGTGACATTGCAGGGCTATGGTCGGCTCGCTGTGAGCTCAACGTTTAGATTTGCTCTGTATGGTTTTTACCCTGAATAATCTAGATAATTGTAAAATGTAGACACGCTTTTGTTTTGACTGATTCCAGGATTTTATGTTTAAAGTTGTTGTGGGACGAACATGGTAGTTTGGTTCTTCGTACGGTTTTAAGTGATATAACTTGTACACACTGGGTGCGTAATAATGTAAAGGTACACTGAATAGTATTAATGACCAACAGCAACAAACAGATCTCCTCAAGGTAAGTCTGTTGGCTGTGTTTTAATGAAGACCATCGCTGGACTTCAGGATCTTCCTCCGTTCAGCTCAAGGTGAGGCGCTGGTTCTGTTTTTCTTTGGTTGGTTCCGGCTGGAATGTTCGGATTCCAGTCGGACGGTTTGTGCTTCCCGCCGTGGAAGTTTCTGAGTGCGGTCATTTGATTTAGACCAAATGGTTAGCATAGAACGTTGTAGTCTTGAAAACCATAAGAAACCACCTGGCAGTTAGTTGGACGGGAGTCCCCTGAGGGGAATCAAGCGGAACGTTCTGGATTGTGTTTGCGTAACCTCGAGCCGTTGCCAACGGATTTTTTTTTTCAGTCGGTTTCCATTGGGAATGGTTGTCCCTATCTTAAACAACTTAAGTTTGATATTAAATACATACTGACACGTACGTCGTACAATATGTTGCTAATTTCCGATGGTTGCGCCGTACTTTTAACCACGATGACGTGACGGGACTCTCACTGCGTACAAAACAGCGTTCTACTTGCGGGCCCATTTTTTACATCGGTGAAGGCTGAAGATAATTTCAAGGTGGAAGATAATTTGACATTTCTTCAACGGAACCCAGCACCTGAATATGGCTGAGTATATTTGATTTAATATCGATACTGCTTAGTGTTCTTTGTTACTTCAGCTTTTGTACGTTCTAAATATCTGCGGTCATTAATTGCCACAGAAGATAAACCCAATGGAATGACGTTAAATAACGACTTTGGTGCAGAGTTACCAACTGGATAATATCGAAGCTAAAATAATGGCCGTCCTTCACACATGTTACAGTAGAAGATAGTCTAGAACTGTACAAGGTTAAAAAGGTAACATGTAGTTTTTCCCAAGGTGTCTGCCTCCTCACCCAAAGCCAGATCTCCACCTCCTGTCAGAAGTCCTCCAGAACAGGTCAGTGCTCTGGTGTGTGAGTAGAGTCTTCTCAGGTCAGTTTCAATGCATGGCCTGAACCACTTCTTTAAACATGTGGACTGCTCTGTCTTCATTCCCAAAAACGGGATGCTCATGTCTGTTCTCAAGTCTTTTCTAGCCTTGAGTTATAAAATAATAGTTCAATTAATTGTGTAACTCGGTTTCAGATGAGTCAATTAAGTTTATTGTTGGGCAAATGCTGATATAAACCTTCTGCTGTAGCTGAAAGGCGAGGCTGGGGACCGGAGGCTTGTGGTGCCATGGTGGACCGGAGGCTGGAGACCAGGGGCCTGCAGCACCGGACCAGAGGGTAACCATCACCAAGCTCATCTGAAACACTTAAATCCATGGTAGTTTAGGTCTGGTTTTGATCATCTTATGACTTTAAATCTGTGCCAAGCTGTGATTTTAGTTCATTCATACGGGGGTTATCTAAGAGTCATGAGCCATTAATGTTACTAGTGCTGCTACGACCGCAGTGGATAAATTGCTGAACACGACAATCTGCAGACGTTATCTAATTTAAGTGTTTAAATTTGTCTTCCATTTCACAAGTGAACCTCAGATGCAGGAGTAGGGGTGTGTTGCGTCCCCAGGTGATTTACTGCTGAGACCAACTGTGTTTGTAACCAGACCAGGAATCCATGTCTGGAGGAGCTGATGGAGGAGCCGTGCTGAAGGAGCTGATGGAGGAGCCGTGCTGATGGAGGAGCCGTGCTGATGGAGGAGCCGTGCTGAAGGAGCTGATTGAGGATCCGTGCTGAAGGCCCTGCCTGGTGGAGGAGCTGCTGGAGGGCCTGCCAGGTGAATGACTTCTGTCGTGGGGTAGATGGAGCCTGACTCTGAAGTGATCATCATACTCACTGCCACTTCTCGTAGAATACTGCTACCACAAACTACCGGGGTTTGTACCATATATACCAGACGACTACATCTGTTTTACCACATGTTGAAGCAAGACTTCCGCTGTTTGTTCCAGACCAGGACTCTGTCTGAGGAGAGCTGCTGGAGGAGCTGAGACGCTGGAGGACGACTAGGAATCGACCAACAAGGATTCCTCGTAAGTATGTATTTACTTAACATGGTTGACTTAAAGGGCATCATACAGCTGTTACTTTGACATGCGTTAACCAACTACCGCTGTGTTTTCTTACTAGAAAGTGTTTCTGGAGCGGAGGCGAGTTGGTAGAGGAGCCGTGAATCTGGAGGATGACCATCACTCTACCAACAAGGATCCTCGTAAGTTTGCGTAAAATAAACGGAGTGGACTTGTTGTAACGCAGAATTAGTTCGTCCAGTACAAGTTACGGCAGACTACTGTGGTTGGTTACCAGACAAACTACAGCTGCTACTTTATTACGTGCAATTAGAGCCCAACTACTACTGTGTTTGTTACCATACATTAGAGACAAAGTACTACTGTGTTTGTTACCTTACATTAGAGCCCAACTACTACTGTTTGTTACCTTACATTAGAGACAAACTACTGTGAGTAGAATTGTGTGGCAAAGCACATCTGACGTGACTTGTATGTTGAATCACTGATAATGTGTGAAAGAAATCGGGGATTGTGGTGGTTTAACTCATTTGAAATTTAAATAATGATTCTACCTGAAAGTAACATTTTAGAGACTACACATTCAAAGTAAGAGGTAAATCACTCTTTACTAATGACAGTCAAATAATTAGTAGAACTTATCATAAAAAGATGGATTAGTTAATTATCTTATTCATTATTTAAAGGTTGGATGATCCCAAAAGCCCTGAATTTGTATTGTCATTCATTTATCTGATTTAATGGAGATGGTAGATGTAGATGTAGAAGAACTGTGGGACAGTGTCCATGTTTGGGGACCATGAGTAAAATGTTCCTTCCTTCAAAGGTCTATCATGGATATTTAACTGCAGTTCTGTGAGTATCCCAACGTAACCATGAAGTTGAACTGCAAACTGTAAGTCATAAGTTTCTCACTACTCTTGGGCAGATTGATGTATTTTGGCTTCCTGGTGAGTTAGCCCGTTATCTGAAGGTTGATCTGAGTAGTAAGGATGATTTATTGGTTCATGGGTTACTTAGGTGTTTGGTTTATGTTGGTTTTAATGATTTGTTAAAATGGTTACAGGCTCCAAGTTATTGTTGTAAGCTGGAGTTATGGGTTGGGTGCTGATAACATCAGTCTTCTTTTCAGCTACTCTCCTGAGATCTGCATCTTCATCACATGAGTGCTGCTTTACTGATGAAGGTGTGGTCTGAGTGTGCGGAGGTGCATTCTGGGATACAGAGCTGTCTGAAGTCTACAGGTCTGTAGACGCGCCCCACAGGGGAAACCGAGTGTTTGAGAAACCGTCGTGACGTCAGTTACATGGAACGGAATGTTCTTTAAAATGGAGACAGGGATTCAGAAGGAGAAACACCATGGGGAGATGAGGGGGCTCCTCATCTGAACGACTAAAACACAACTTCAGTCTGACACAGTGGAACCATGGAACACATTCAACAGTCCCCTCCAGACATCGTGACTCGTCAGGAACAGTTTCATTTCCATGAAGGTCTTATTGGGGCCATTCCAAAGATGGATCCTGCTCCTTAAGAGCCACCCCCCTCCACTGGGTGGTCTTCTGAACAGATGACCTCCTTCCTGTCCTCAGGCTGACTAAAGCTGCACCGTTTGCATCAGTGAATGCCCCTCATTCAGGAAACCACTCGACTACAAAGACATGACTTCAGAGACGTTGAATCAACCTGGGACACATTTTGGAGACGCCAAGCATAATCCATCACCAATGTGGGACGCCACTGAAGAATGTTGTGCATAAGTAAACGTCTCTGGAGACATTGGTTGTTCTGTTCTGGGTGCCCTGGCAGGAGGGCTGGGGGTGGATGACGGAATTTTATTTGGCATGAGGTTTTTACCCTGCATGATTGTTTGGCCTTTTATGGCTCAGTGGGTTGTGTGTTTGGGATTGACATGAGATGGATGATTTTTGAGCATCGCTAGGGTTCTACTGTGTGTGTGTGTCTCCCACTCACACCTGGCATGGGGTTCTACGTGCCTGTCCTGGGTTCTATGTGTGTGGCCGGCTTGATTTGACAGGGATAATGTTCATACGGGGGTCTGTGTGATTGGCTATATTGCAATGGTCAACTAAATCATACCTGATGGACGGCCACACGTTTACTTAAGGGCCTCCAGTAGACATGAAGAGCCCGGAGCGACGCTCCGGAGGGATACCCAACACACTGGGCAGGAAGGAGGTTGTCCAAATCAAGTGTAAAAGGATGCAAGCGGCGTGTTCAGATCAGTGACTTCAAACCAGGACTACACCAATCAGGATCAATGGAGGATGGACACCTAAAGGCATTCCACAAGGAGAGTCAGAAGTTGGAAAGGGTCCTCAATGGATATTCAAGATGACCTTCAGACCTGTAATGAGACGGCTCTTCCTACCTGGCTGGATTGACGGAGAGCCCTGTGGATCTTGTCTTGCTCTCAGTTGCACGTCTTCTAAGGCTGAACTGTATATGTTTCGGACGGGACTAGCTGAAGGATTGGTTCTGATTTAAGGGAACCAATCTGGGAACTCCAACTAGTGCGCTTTTCGAGCTGAAGTTGTGCTCATCAGCTGAGGAGGTAAGGAAACCTTCACTGGGGCTTCAAGGTGTAAAGAGGAGAATGTTTGAAAGTGTTCCATGGTACTCTGAGTACCGTTGTTGTGCTCCACTGGCTGAGAGGAAGAACCCTCACATCTTCCTCTTGGCCTTTCTCCTCTGAGAATCCTGGCGCCATCTTGAAGGATATTCCAGCTCATGTAACTGATGTCACGACTGATTCTCAAACACTTGGTTTGTCCTGAGGTGTGTGTCTATAGAACTGAAGACTTCAGACAGCACTGTATCCCAGCATGCATCTCTGCTCACTCAGACCACACCCCCATGAGTAGGATGCAACATTCTAGTGATGGAGATGTAGAGTTTTATAAGTAACGAGGGAGCAGACAAAGGTGATAGAACACAATGGCATGTCAAGTCTGTATATCTTTAAACCATGAGGATGGTTGGATCGTTCACGAATTGGGCTTCTATTTATTATGAGCAGTCCTTTCGCTCAGATGGATAGATTTGCTCTGTATGGTTTGTACCCTGAATAATCTAGATAATTGTAAAATGTAGACACGGTTTTGGATTGAATGATTCCATTGTTCTTAGGCAAGGATTTGAGGTTTAAAGTTGTTGTGGGACGTACATGGTAGTTTGGTTCTTCGTACGGTTTTGAGTGATATAACATGTACACACTGGGTGCATAATAATGTAAAGGTACACTGAATAGTTGTAATGACCAACAGCAACAAACAGATCTCCTCAAGGTAAGTCTGTTGGCTGTGTTTTAATGAAGACCATCGCTGGACTTCAGGATCTTCCTCCGTTCAGCTCAAGGTGAGGCGCTGGTTCTGTTTTTCTTTGGTTGGTTCCGGCTGGAATGTTCGGATTCCAGTCGGACGGTTTGTGCTTCCCGCTGTGGAAGTTTCTGACTGCGGTCACTTGATTAAGTCCCAATGGTTAGGATAGAACGTTGTAGCATTGACAACCATTAGAAACCACCTGGAAGTTAGTTGGACGGGAGTCCCCTGAGGGAATCTGGCTGAACGGTCTGGATTGTATTTGCGTAACCTCGAGCCGTTGCCGACAAACTATTTTTCAGTCGGTTTCCCTTGGGAATTGTTGCCCCTTGTCTTAAACAACTTAAGTTTGATATTAAATACATACTGACACGTACGTCGTACAATATGTTGATAATTTTCGATGGTTGCGCCGTACTTTTAACCACGTTGACGGGACTCTCGCTGCGTACAAAACAGCATTCTGCTTGCGGCCCCATTTTTGACTTCAGTGAAGGCTGAAAATCATTTCAAGGTAGAAGACAATTTCTTCAACGGACCCCAGCACCTGAATATGGCTGAGTAAATTTGATTTAATATCGATACTGCTTAGTGTTCTTTGTTACTTCAGCTTTTGTACGTTCTAAATATCTGCCGTCATTAATTTCCACAGAAGTTAAACCCTACCCAATGGAATGACGTTAAACAACGACTTTGGTGCAGAGTTACCAACTGGATAATATCAAAGCTAAAATAATGGCCGTCATTCCCACATGTTACAGTAGAAGATACTCTAGAACTGTACAATGTTAAAAAGGTAAAATGTAGTTTGTCCCAAGGTGTCTGCCTCCTCACCCAGAGCCAGACCTCCACCTCCTCACCCAGAGCCAGACCTCCACCTCCTGTCAGAAGTCCTCCAGAACAGGTCTGTGCTCTGGTGTGTGAGTAGAGTCTTCTCAGGTCAGTTTCAATGCATGGCCTGAACCACTTCTTTAAACTTGTGGACTGCTCTGTCTTCATTCCCAAAAACGGGATGCTCATGTCTGATCTTAAGTCTTTTTCTAGCCTTGAGTTATAAAATAATAGTTCAATTAATTGTAACTCTGTTTCTTCAATTAAGTTTATGGTTGGGCAAATGCTGACGTAAACCTGCTGCTGTAATTCATACGGGGGTTATGTAGGAGTCATATGAGCCATTATTGTTACTAGTGCTGCTACGACCGTAGTGGATTAATTGCGGAACGAGACAATCTGCAGACGTTGTCCAATTTAAGTGTTTAAATTTGTCTTCCATTTTACAAGTGAACATCAGATGCAGCAGGAGGTGTGGTGTGTTGCGTCCCCAGGTGATTTACTGCTGAGACCAACTGTGTTTGTAACCAGACCAGGAATCCATGTCTGGAGGAGCCGTGCTGAAGGAGCTGATGGAGATGCCATGGCTGAAGGAGCTGATGGAGGAGCTGATGGAGGAGCCGTGCTGATGGAGGAGCTGTGCTGAAGGCCCTGCCTGGTGAAGGACGTCTGTCGTGGGGTAGATGGAGCTTGACTCTGAAGTGATCATCACACTCACTGCCACTTCTCGTAGAATACTGCTACCACAAACTTCGTCGTTTGTACCATATATACCAGACGACTACATCTGTTTTACCACATGTTGAAGCAAGACTTCCGCTGTTTGTTCCAGACCAGGACTCTATCTGAGGAGAGCTGCTGGAGGAGCTGAGACGCTGGAGGTGTCGACCAACAAGGATTCCTCGTAAGTTTGTATTTACTTACATGGTTGACTTAAAGGGCAAAATACAGCTGTTACTTTGACATGCGTTAACCAACTACCGCTGTGTTTTCTTACTAGAACGTGTTTCTGGAGCGGAGGCGAGCTGGTATGGGAGCCGGGAATCTGGATGATGACCATCACTCTACCAACAAGGATTGTAAGTTTGTATTAACCAAACAAACTGGAAATAAAGGGCTTAAATATAAGACAAACTACATGTTTGTTGCCGGACTTTAGGGCCAGACTCGCGCTGTTTGTTCCAGACCAGGACTCTGGCTGAGGAGAGCTGATGGAGGAGCCAATACTCTGGAGGACGACATCACTCTACCAACCAGGATCCTCGTAAGTTTGCATAAAATAAACAGAGTGGACTTGTTGTTACGCAGGATTATTTCGTCCAGTACAAGTTACGGCATACTACTGTGGTTGTTTAACAGACAAACTACAGCTGCTATTTTGTTACGCGCCATTAGAGCCCAACTACTGTGTTTGTGACCTGATATTAGAGACAAACTACTCCTGTGTTTGTTACCTTGCGTTAGAGCCCAAATACTGCTGTGTTTGTTACCTTACATCATAGACAAACTACTCCTGTGTTTGTGACCTGATATTAGAGACAAACTACTCCTGTGTTTGTTACCTTGCATTAGAGCCCAAATACTGCTGTTTGTTACCTTACATCATAGACAAACTACTACTGTGTTTGTTACCTTTCATTAGAGACAAATTGCGTTTGTAACCAGACCAGGAATCTGGAGGACTGATGGAGATGCCGTACATCTGGAAGGCAAATCCTGAGGAGAACCAGGACTCTATCTATCTGGACATAGTGGACTAGGTAGGGGGTTGGGGGTTAAACTCTCAAACCAATGGTGACGGGTTCAAGTCCTCAGAATACAGTGATGTGTCCTTGAGCAAGGCGCCCTAAAGCCTGCCTGCTCCTTGATGACTTATCTTTGGTTCAGATAATGTTGCATCTTTTGAATATTGAACCTAATCAATGTCCTTGTTTGGTCCGGGCAGACACACCTGAGCTGAACCTCACCTGATCCTGTTTGGTCGGGGGTATACACACCTGAGCAGAACCGCCCTGATCCTGACATCCTGCTGGTCCCGTCTCCTCAGTTCATCTGAGCCTCGTCCTCCAGAAGACCTGCTGAGCTCAGCAGTCTGAGGCTGATGGATCAATGAACTCCAGTGGGAGTAATCTTCTTGACCCCACATGTAGCCGTGTGCTTCCAGAGCGCCTTTCCCTCACGTCTGTCACTAACCTCACTACTTCACTACTCTCTACTGCTTCCTCTTTTTTTCCTTCTCTGTGCTTCAAGCCTTTACACTGAAGGCGTGTCTTCCTGCCCTCAGAGGGTTCAGCGTTAGGGTTGAGAGTCAGGGTTTAGTGTCAGGGACAGAACTGGTCAGGGAGGACTGCTTTTACACAAACCTCTTCACTTGCTTTCGGAATGGTGGTGACATTTTGATAAGATTAATTTGGGAAATTTTTTTCCTCTGCTTTCCTTTACAAAATTGTGTTCAACTTCTGTCAAGTGTTTTTGTTTATATATTAAAATCCCACATTGACTTCTACATGTTTGGTGCGGTTCATTTAATTGTCCTTTATCTTGGTTAATGTCAAGCTAAACTCCTGCAATACATTTCATATACATGATTGTTATTCAGCCTGTTCACATAATCCATTTTGTAAAAATATGAAACCTCCATATTACTACTAAATTCAAGCCTATTCATGTATTTAACAATGTACATACTGCCCCGCAGGCCATTCTTTGCTACTACAACACGTTCAATCCACCAACCCGTCTCACATCGATGTACTAACTATAGCTACGTTGGTTCAAACTGAAAATGTAGTTTGGTGTGAGACTGCTGTCCAGCAGAGGGAGCTGTCATACACCTTACTTATACAGGAATGTCTGTGTATTTACATTTTTAAATCTTCATGGGCTAGTCTAGTTTGTCTGCAAATAACTCTGCCTCCAGCAACAGGATTGGTCGAAACATATGAAGCGAAAGAAATAAAAGCCCAGTTCACCAGATCTGAGGTCAGCTGCGGTCAGATTTTGGATCAAGAATGTATTGAGTGAACGACGTCTGAGCTAAATATTAACCACCTGGAACTTGGTGCATTTCCTGGAGCTCGGAGGGCGGCAGGACGCGTGTTTACCTGGTCGATTAGGCCCTGAACGCAGACCCTGAACCCAGACATCCTAATCACAGACCCTGTGTTTAGCCCAGAATATAATTTTTGGGTTATTAAACAAATAAATAAAAGTAAAAATATTTATAAGTACTAGCCTAGTGTAGATAGTCCTCCTGGCAAGAGAATAAACAGTTTAAAAACATAACCTTTTTACCATCTCAAGTGAATTAACATATCCTATCCCCAGTCAGATGTGTGTGTGTAATGTCTGTCTCACTTGTATTAATTTTACTCTGAAATAACTTGAATGGAACTTTAGCCATTTGGGGATAAGCAGCACAGCAGTCAGGTAGCTATTTTAGGCTATAGTAAACTGCGCATTTTGTTTATTTAGGTGAAGCATTATGAAAAATGTTCATGCATAATAAACAGACCTGCAAACTCCTCAGAGGAAAAAAGGTGACAGTGTCACAGGGGGATTTTTTTTTTGTTGTAATATACAAATGACACTACTCTAAGCGTGACTTAACAAAACTCTTTATCAAAAATCAATGTCAAAACATCCTTAAGGCTTATAAAAAATATTTTATTTACAACTGTCACCATTTTTTTTTTGTCTCTTATTATTGGAGAGACAAAAAATAATTATTATTCTGTGAAGTTGATGAATTGTCACTTTTAGGTTTTCTACCCAGTTACCAAAAAAATAAACATTTGGAATAGTATGCCCTGTGGCAAGCACATGGTTTGCATGTGTTACTTCGAAGGCAAAAAAAATCTAAAATACAAGAAAACACAAAAACCTACATTCAACCAGTGGGGTATGGCCCCTGACTCTCTGAGGAGGTAGGTACCTCCAGGTACCACCTCCATGCCAGGGCGCCCTGAATTTATGTTTATTAACAGCTCCTCCACCGGGGTCAAGACAATTTGAGGGCCAGATCCAGTCTGCCGACTGTCGGCCTATTCACGATTTGCTTAAAAAAATGGCTAATTTAAATTTATACCAATACGATGGTGGCAAAAGCTTACCAGTTTTTATGTTTTTTATACTTCATTTCTATAGGCCTACTTGATCCGCTGACCGCTTGGAAGCCATCGGAGTACATATTTTTTTAGAAGAAAGGGGTTATGTGGTAGGATCTTTAAGAATGCTTAACTGGGATATTTATATATTCATGGCTCAAATATTAAGGATCATGCTTTTGAGTTGTAACTAACGCATTTACGCGGTCAGCGATCCGCTGCCAGGCTTTGGTTCTCCGGGTTGCAGAGGCTTTAGCGTTCCCTTTTCTTGTGATAATGTCCTTCTCCTCGTCATAGCTCTCCAGGAGAACCTGAAGTTCCATTTCATTGAAATAAGCGGCCCGTTTCGCCATTTCGAACAGGGTTTCCATGATCCATACATCACGTCTTTTTAGGTTTGGCGGTGACGCGCACAACCCTGTGTTAACCAACCGAGTTGATTGAACTAATGCATAACCGCTGCTGTGGAACCGAAAACTCTAGGTTAGTCGGCACAGGGTAAATCAACCTAGAGTTCAGCGTTAACTCAGTGTTTGGTAAACCTCCGTTCGTGGAACACCCCTCTGGACGAGGGTTTCGCAAGCTCTCTTGCGTTGTTTGGCGCGCATGAGCGGTAGGCGACCGTCTCATCCAATGGCGAGCTCAGTTGGCGCTGTGTGCTTCAAGATTCCGATTGGCCCAGAGAAATGTCAATTATAAGAAAGATTCTGAAGCAAGTGCTGAGATTCCGATTGGCCCAGAGAAATGTCAATTATAAGAACGATCCAATAATTTTTCGCAATTCTGGACCCCCCCTCCCCCCAAAAACAAAACTCTCCGGTTCTACACGATTCACGTGAATGACCAAATTGACCAAGAAAACGGCGATTGTCGCCGAAAAGCGACAAGTTTGCAGCTCTGAATAAAGCATAGAAATAATTTTGCTGTCTGGGCTAAGCCTGATCCTACCAGACCATCGTACTTAATTCCATTTGTACAGAAGGTCTGGAACTGCTCAATTGATAATCGTTCACTCACTTGGAGGCGGGTGTCTGTAGAAGTTTTAAAATGATTGGATTTGCCCAGTGCCACTCTGAATCTGCCATAACCAATCGCATAGCGTTTGGTCGTGACGTACGTCATGCGACGGGACCGGCTCCTTCACCACTAACGGAGACAGCTGGAAAATCAAACTTTTCCCGAACCCGGTTGGGAGAAGCGCCACAACATCATGGCCACCAACAAAACTCTGCAAAGCTTGTTCTTGCTCCGGCTTTAATTGATCGATTTTCGGCAGCGATCCCACAACAGACTGAATAGCTTCTCTCGTATCCTTCTCCATTGTCTTCCTCTGACTACAACTGAAACTGGCGCGCGACCTAGACGTCATCGTTCTCAGCCACTCCCTCTGTTCGCTGATTGGACCGCCAGAAATCTGGTTTCCATGGAACGCATTCATATTAAGCAGACCCAGACCTAGTACTGAAGTGGAATGAAAATGTAGCGGAAGTAGGTAGGTGGGCGGTGCCAGGCTAGGCTAAGCCCCGGATGTTTGTGAAACCTAGAAACACCCCTGCCCCCCCCCCCCCCCCCCCCCCTCTCTGCACGTGCCTGCACCCGGGCATATCACCATGATCACCTGAATTTCCGTTTATCTTCAGGGATGAACAGCAAACAGAACAAAACGGTATCTGGAGGAGGATGCACGGCAAACATGCTTTGAGGACATGTTGGAGGTTTTAAATAATACAGTAATTGAAACGTCTTTACACTTGCCCTAATTTGCCAGAGAATTTTCTACTGTTGTGTTTTGTTCTGCACGGCACATCTTTTTACATAGGCCTATGTGAAATTGAATGAAATGGTACTTTTGAGATGTTGAATAAAGATTTTAGATTTTTCTTAAATGTCAATTTCATGGAAAATTATGGTATTCATGGTAATTTCTCTGCGAGAGAAATCAAAATGTGGCGTGTGAGCGTGTGCATGGGTTGAAATGTGTGTGTCTCACGCCCAATGCTTGAGACTTGAGAGCCCATTTAACCTAATACGACAAGGTTAAAACAGCAAGGGCAGGTATTTTAAAGCATGTTTATTTCCTGGACAACACAATCGCTGATTGGGCCAGATCATTGCAGATGTCAGGCTTTCGGCTGCTGGTATTTAACTTGGAGAAGTATGTCATCAAAGCCGCCAAAGCATTCCTTCTCCAGGGCTGTTTTCCTGATGATGGAAAGGGAATGACGATTGGAGAGATCATTTATTTATGTGTGCATGAATTACAGTTGACTCATTGTTTATCTTGGATCCAGCAGTGCTATATAAAATAGCAGAACTCTGAGGGGAGACCAAAGAGCCTGGAAACCAGAAACAGAAAGGTGGGGTGTTCAGAATCAGAATCACTTTTATCACATATGTTAAGCTTGCTGGTAGTTCTACCAGGAGGACTCAAATCACGCGCGGCTGGCCGCCAATCACCAATCACCAGCTACCAATGACCTGCCTACACCTGCTCTATAAAGAGTAGTCTAACATATGTCTTTGCTGCTCAGGTCTTCGTTCGACGCATGAGCTGCTTACTGTGCTTTCGATTTCGCTTCGCTAAATCTCGTCGCCTAGTACCATGTCGTTTAATACATACCCAGAGGCCGTAATGTCGGATTCCGATGAGGACGCTTTTCCTCCATCTCCTGCCGTATCACGTAGGAGTTCGCGAATCCATTTAAAATCGGCTTCTTGGGCGTCTTGGCCAACCAAAAAACTGCTGGAACTCCTGACCCAAGAAGGCGTCCCAGTGGAAGTCGGCTTGTCGCGGGCGGATGCCCTGCAGCTTGCCGACACAGCGCTGGGGGAACATCTCCACGCTCCACTCTCTCCAACGTTCACTCCGGATGCCGCCGCCGCTGGCTCCGCTGCTGCAACGACTACAAAACCCGGCAAAAAGCGCGCTGGTCGGCCTACTACCTCCGGCCCGGGCAAGCGAGCGCGGAAAGCCGGTAATTTCGGTCCACGGGATCCTCATCACCACCCCCAACAAATCCCAGACGCGGACCTTCGCCAGGTTCTACACACCCTCTCCGAGTCGGTCCAAAGCCTCGGCGCCAGGATGGATGCTGTCGAAACACCAGGGCGCATTCCCGGACGGGTCCAGGCCCACAACCCGCCGTCGTTCATCGCCACGGCGCCTTTTTCCTTCCAGCTACCATCCGGCTCGGCTCCTTCCGCCTCCACAGGCTATGCTCCTGGCATGTGCTCGGGTACCACGGCTACTGCAGCCCCCGCGGTCGCCCCTTTCGCGTATTCGCTCGCTACTGCTCTACCAGTCCAGTTCCAGGGTAGGAGCTTTATTACGCCCGCCGCGGCTACAGTTTCTCAGACCACAAAAAATAATATACTCCAGGGCAGAGACGTTAATCTCGCGGCATTATTGTTACCCTCCCCCACCATAGAGCGTCAATGGGTTGATTGCGGTGACGTGTCCGTTCTTTTGAAAACGTCAGACCCTAGACTTACGCGCAATCTCTCTTTTGGCGAGTTCGTCATTACATTCGGGATTTACAGAGACATTATGTGCCAAGTTTATCCGGATAGGAGGGCAGAACTTGACGCTTACCTTGCTATTATCGCCGACCTCAACCAGCGCTACGCCGGAACGTTATTTTATGAATATCATAAAGCATTTTCTGCTAAGTCGGCCCAATGGATCTCCATGCTTAATGTGAGGATTGATTGGTCCACTACGGACACCGAGCTTTTGCTCCACCACTTCGGTGGCCATCAGTCAATTTCTTGCGCTATCTGCAGTTCCCACGGGCACACAACGGTGCTATGCCCCAAGACCGCTACTACCGCCCCCGTCTATGCCTCTAAAACGCCACTTGTCCATAGTGACGTTAACGTAAGACCACCGTGCGATCGTCTCGGACGGGCTGTCGTTTCTTTCAATGGGAGGCCTATCTGTAAGAATTTTAAAGAATCTGTCTGTTCTTACTATCAATGTAAATTCTCCCACATTTGCAGCTTTTGCAGGGACCCGCACCCGAAAACTACCTGCCCCCGCCGCCAAAGGCCGGCAATTCAAGGGAGGGGCCATCCCTCCAAGAGATTTTAAAATCTCACCCATCTACCCCAATTAACATTTCTTCTCTTTCTTCATTCCTCTCATCGCACCCCGACTCCGGTTTTGTAGACCATCTTATCACGGGCCTTTCACAGGGGTTCCGAGTGGGAGTCCTTTCTCCATTGTCCACTAAATATGTGGCAAAAAATCTCCAGTCAGCTCTGGCAGAACCAGAAATTGTGTCTGCTCTTCTGGCTAAAGAGCTTCTCAAAAATTATGTTATCGGCCATTTAGTTCTCCCCCCTTTTCTTTCTTTAGAATAAATTCTCTTGGCGTTGCTACCCGGAGATATTCAGGGAAAAAACGTCTTATTTTTGATATGTCTTCTCCTCACTCTGACTCTTTCGCTAGCGTCAACGAATGTATCCCATCAGAACTATTCTCGTTGTACTATGCCACTATCGACCACGCCATCGCGTTGATAAAAATCGCAGGCCAGGGAGCTTGGCTCGCTAAAGCCGACATTACAGATGCTTTTAAAATAATGCCCATTCATCGGTCCGATTGGCCGTTGTTCGGCGTGAAATGGCAGTCTAAATTCTATTTCGCAGTTAGACTAACATTCGGGTGTAGGAGCAGCCCCCACCTCTTCAATTTGCTATCTGAGGCCCTATGCTGGATTATGCTAAACATATGTAGGTTGCCATTCGTTCTACATCTGCTGGACGATTTTTTGCTTATTGACTTTCCATCCAACCAAACCAGCGTCCTGGATACTCTTAAGAGAGTGTTCAGCGAGATCGGAGTTCCCTTATCTGAAGAGAAAACAGAGGGGCCAGTTACCGCAATCGAATTTCTAGGGATTCGCTTAGATTCGGATAGGATGCAAGCATCCCTCCCGGACGAGAAACTACTGAGGATCAGATCGTTTCTCAATGCGTTTATAACGTCTGCTGGAATCACTAAACGTGAAATGCTCTCACTCCTAGGCCACCTCAATTTCGCTATGCGTATTATACCACAAGGGCGCTCGTTCATCTCTCGCCTCCTAGATCTGGCACATTCGGTCCCAAAACTGAACGACGTGATACACCTCAACGAAGGCTGCAGGTCCGATCTCAAATTCTGGTCGTTCCTCATCGCTAACTGGAACGGAATTTCCTTCTTCTATAACGACACGCCTGAATCATCTGATTCTCTCGAACTATTCACTGATGCGGCCCCCTCGGTCGGGTTTGGGGGTTTCTTCCAAGGCCAATGGTTCGCTGGGAGATGGCCGGTCGAATTCCGCACATTCGCCCTCGGGTCAGAGTCGTCTGCGTTGTTCGAGCTCTACCCTATTGTGGCAGCTAGCGTTCTGTGGGGCCAAGCATGGCGGCGTAAACGTATTACCATGTTTTGCGATAACGAAGCAGTGGTGGCTATCATCAATAAAAAGCGATCTGCATGCCCCACTATCATGTCCATGCTCAGACGTCTCACATGGCAGTCCGTCACTCTCAATTTCATCATTAATGCTGAGCATATACCTGGTCACCATAATAGTCTTGCTGATTCCCTCTCTCGTTTCCGTTTCCAGGAATTCAGACGTCTATGCCCCGCAGCGAATACGGACCCAATAATCAGCCCACCCTTCCACGAACTCCGGCTGGATTAGGCAATAGGCTAAATTCGCTGCTCGACTCCGCGAGTGTTTTTATGGCAAAAGCTCTAGCGCCATCTACCCTCAAAGCTTATAGCTACGCGTGGTCCCTGTTTAATTCATTTTGCATTTTCATGCACGTTTCAGTTCTTCCAGTGTCGGTACCTATCGTCTGCGCTTTTATCGTCCACTGCTTCGAATATCATAGACATAAATTGTCTACGATTCGGGGGAATATCGCTGGTATTCAATTTTATGCTAGATGCCAAGATCCTGGCTCCCCTAGTCTATTTTCGGCTCCCGCAATCCGTCTCTTATTGAAGGGCATGTATAAATCGGTGCCAAAAGTACCAGACAAACGCGCTCCTATCACACTCGATATATTGAACAGATTAGTGTGCGCTCTTAGAGCCGGGAAATTCCATCCTTATTTTAACATATTACTTGAGACAGTGTTTCTCACAGCATTCTACGGGTTCATGCGTCCAGGGGAATATACGTCTCCTACTCAGACTTTTTCCCCTACACGGGGCCTGGCTTTTGCTGATGTCACCTTCTTTGCAAGGCATTTTTCCATCTTCTTAAAACGGTCCAAAAGCGATAGCCTAGGGGTAGGTGCTACTATTATCATCTCAAGAATCAACAACTCTCTCTGCCCTTACGCTTCCATGCTCCTTTACCTCAAGCTCCGGCAACGCACGCCTCCCGAATCACCTCTGTTTATTTTGCCTAACGGCCGGCCAATGACTAAAGAGTGGTTTAGAGTCCATCTCGCGAAGGTGGTAGAAGGGTGTGGCCTACCTTCTCCTCTCTACACTGGCCACTCCTTCCGGATTGGAGCGGCAACTACAGCCGCTGAACAAGGGTTGCCGGACGCGTCTATCAAACGGCTGGGAAGGTGGTCTTCCACAGCCTACGAATCCTACATCCGGTCGAATTCAAGGTTCTTCCATCAAGCGCACACGATGCTCTCTTACGTCGGTTAAGGCAGGTTTAACACGTTTTCAACTATAGCTGTTTCTGGCGGCCTGTTTCCATTTCAGGGTTATTCTAGTTTTAGTGTCTAGCTGTTATTCTAGTCTATTCGTTTTAGTTACGTCTATATTCTTTCTATTGTTATCGAAATATATTGCACTATGTATTTAACTACAGTTATTGTCACACGCCCAGCATGCACGTTGCGTCCTGTTTGTTTTTTGTTTGTTTGTTTGTTTGTTTTTCTTCTCACGCGATAAAGGTTCGTGATGACGATATTTTGTCATTATTTTCGTTGCTAAAAGCGACATTATTTGCAACTACTGGTGGTGGTGGTTATCAGGTACTAAATTCATAAAGCAAAATTCGGTTTCATAACTCAGGTTAACCTGCAGCAACCCCGGCGAGTGTGACCACGTCGGTGGATCATCTAGAAAACACTCTTGAGTTCGCTGTCACGTCAGTGGCGTAAAATAGGAAAATAAAACTCAAGGTTGCAGCGGCAACCCCGGTGAGTGCGTGACCACGTCGGTGGCACATCAAGGGCACTCGTGAGTATGACCACGTCGGTGGCACGTTATCTAGTTCTCATGGTTTGACTGCAGTAACCCCGGTGAGTGCGTTGCCCACGTCGGTGGGAACAACTCAAGCACTCGTGAGTTCGTTGCGCTCGTCGGTGCGGTACAACACGGAACTCTACGTTCGTTGCAGCAAATCCGGTGAGTGCGTTGCCCACGTCGGTGGGAACAACTCAAGCACTCGTGAGTTTGTTGCGCACGTCGGTGCGGTACAACACAGAACTCCACGTTCGCTGCAGCAACCCTGGTAGTGCGTTGACCACGTCGGTGGGCACTACTCAGGCACATGAAATTTAATTACCACGTCGGTGGCATAATATCAAAAGCTCAAGTGCAGGGCACTCGGAGTTCACTGACCACGTCGGTGTTTAACACGGAAGTTCACAATATTTGCTGCAGCAACACCGGTGAGTGTGTGACCACGTCGGTGGCACAGCAAGGGCACTCGTGATTTCGTTGACCACGTCGGTGTTCAACACGGAACTTCACAATATTTGCTGCAGCAACACCGGTGAGTGCGTGACCACATCGGTGGCACATCAAGGGCACTCGTGAGTTCGTTGACCACATCGGTGGTTCAACGCGAAAGCACTCAGGTCACGCAGCGACCCCGGAGAGTGAATCGACCACGGCAGTTGGTACAGCACGAAAGCACTCGTGGCTCGCTGCGTAACAGCTGCAGAGTGCTCTAAATTTTAATTGATCTCGCTGAGGTATTTTAAGTCGACTGCTTTTACGTGATTCATCGATCTCGCTGACGGTTTTAAGCTTATCGTTTTACGGCATGTATGATTGACTCTTAATATGTCGTATATTGGGTATGCCTTTTATCTTCCAGAAGCAGTATAGATCCTTGTCCACTTCTTCTACGCGGGTATGTATGGTCTCATTACCCCCTTTCGCTATTCTATTTTTGGGGTCGGCTCCGCCCCTGCCAGTCCCGGCAGGACATGCCGAGTTATCTCCTACTTCTGGCGAAGGCCTACGTCCTCTCTTTTGGGGAAGGCTCCGCCCCTGCTAGTCCTGGCAGGATACGCCGAGTCCGCACGTCACCCTGGATCAGTGACGAGGCTCATGCCAAAGATTTACCATGCAAAATATTCCCATGTCGTTATTTAAATAAATCCTGTTCATACTTATCGGTGATCGAGTCTTTATGGGAGAAATGTTAAGCTTGCTGGTAGTTCTACCAGGAGGACTCAAATCACGCGCTGCTGGCCACCAATCACCAGCTACCAATCACCTGCCTACACCTGCTCTATAAAGAGTAGTCTAACATATGTCTTTGCTGCTCAGGTCTTCGTTCGACGCACCTCCATCCACCCCACCACCACCAGGTCGGCCTCAGTCTACTTGTCCAGGGGAAGGCTCCGCCCCTGCTAGTCCTGGCAGGATACGCCGAGTCCGCACGTCACCCTGGATCAGTGACGAGGCTCATGCCAAAGATTTACCATGCAAAATATTCCCATGTCGTTATTTAAATAAATCCTGTTCATACTTATCGGTGATCGAGTCTTTATGGGAGAACTTATTGTAGAGTACACAAGAGTAAAATTCTTAGGCTTGGTTCCTCAACATTCACATAGCAGCAACAGTACAAGATTAAATAAATAAATATAAGAAACCATATGAAAAGAAACGAATTAAAAAATATAAAATAAAAAATATAAAATAGTATAAAAATAAATAAGTAAGTAGCAGCATCAATAATAATAAAAAGTAATGAGGTGCAATAAAGTGTGAAGTGTAGGGTGTTCAAGTGGTAGTGATAGCAGCCACAGGTAGGGTTATTGAGCAATAGATTAATGCTGTGCAAATACAATAGATGGTTAAATACCAGTCTGTTGTTGTGGTGTGCGTGTTGCGCTGTGTTTCCTGTTCACACAGCTATTCTACAGCAGACATCTTGGGATTTTGAGGCAAAAGGAAGTAAAACATGAAAACAGATTTGAGCTCTGGCTTCAGATACTGATCTAGGGACTTGGTGGTTCATTGTAAACGAGTGGGATAGTGAGCCCCTGACTGCTGCCTCTGCGCCTGGGCCAGCTGAGCGTTGGTCTGGTCTAGCTCTTGTCTCGGCATCCTGTGAATCCGGCCCTGCTGTCTCTCCAGCAGCACAGCCGAGAGCGCAGAGTCCACACGAAGCTGCTCCTCCCGCTGCTCCTTCTGCTGCTTCTCCCATCGAGTCCTCTGCACAAACACGAGTCAGACACACGCACATACACACACACACACACACACACACACACACACACACACACACACACACACACACACACACACACACACACACACACCTTTATCCAAATGATCACCAACAATTGACATATCAGGAGCACATCAGCAGCAACAATCTTGGTTATTTATGAAAATGCCTTAACGTTGCTCCCATAGGGCCCAAAATTAGAACAGTCATCGCATCTAACCTTCATCACATTAGATAAGTGGTTGTGGTGGCCTGACCAGGGATAGGCCTGCTGGAAATCTGGTTGACTGCAGGTTCATTTATTAATTCATTAAATCACAAATCCTATCTCTGATTGAATGAGTGCGGTTAAGATAAGGCTTGGATAGATATAGGCAGAATAACTTTTTACTTAGTTTTAGGTAACACAACTGTTTTGATAGGTTTAGACAACACAACTATATGGATAGGTTGGGGGTCATTGTCAGTCTCTAAGCCAACCTGAGGGAGAGCAGGGTGGGTAATGCCTTCGCCATAGTATGATTAGTAGTTTAACGAACGGGAGGGGGCCAGACATATGAGCAATTAGAGCAAATAAAACAATAGCTCTCAATATTCTGGTTCTCAGGCTAGTGATTCACTGTTCTTCAACCGTAAACAACACTGTAGGAATAATTGATCAATATTGAATCGGACCATGATAGATAAACTTCGCTCCATCAAGGATGTTTGGTGTCGCCAAACATCCTCCTCAAAAGTTGGATGAGAGATCCAAAGGCAAACGTTGACACACCTACCTGATAACCACTTTCATAATGTTCAATTAAGAAACGCACATCTTATTTGGATGTCAAACTGCCGTGACAATTTAATAAGGGTGACCAAATGCGTGCAAATAATCTTTTGCAGATTCCCCCTTTTTCTCATTTTCTTTCACCTGGTGCTGCAATCCAATTTGATCAACCAGTAACGTTAACGCAAAAATAATAGTGGTAATGGCAGTAATACAGCTGTAATACAGCTGTCCAATACTGGCCAATACTTGTCCAATGTTTAATTTGTCCTTGAGAAAGCTAAATATTGCTAATACAGAGTGTGAAGCCTAACCCAGTAGTTCTAACTTTAGAGTTACGGTGCGGCCACACCAAACGCGTTACTCGCGTTGGATAACGCGAGTAACGCGCCTAACCTGACGCTTGATCATTGTGTGGTGGTTGTGGTTCAACGCTTCCAACGCGTCAACGCGCCAACGCAGCTAGATGAGTCCATGTCCATGCAAGTGAACGGAGCGTTCCCTCTTCGTCATAACTATCAAACCAAACATCCTTCACATTCACCGAGCGAACATTATGAAAGTAAAATGCACATTTCTCGCTAAAAATGTTTCCATAAACGCATTTAATGGCGTAACTATGTTATTTCCACCCAGAATAAAGATAGTTGTCGGCCGTGGCTGCGCTGGAGTCCGAGCCGAGGTAGGAAACCCAAACGCCGCCGTGTTTGGGTGATAGAGCTTAGATCGGGTTTGATTAAATAATCTCTGATATAAATAACAATAATCGGGTTGAATAACTTCACATGGTGTGTCTGGTGTGTTTCCAGCATTCGTAGCGTTGATCAGCAGAGAAATAGTCCGCCAAGACGTTGAGGTTGCTTAGCATCCAGAGACTCTGTCCATGCAAGTGAACGGAGCGTTCCGTCTTCGTCATAACTATCAAACCAAACATCCTTCACATTCACCGAGCGAACATTATGAAAGTAAAATGCACATTTCTCGCTAAAAATGTTTCCATAAACGCATTTAATAGCATAACTATGTTACTATTTCCACCCAGAATAAAGAAAGATGTCGGCCGTATGCTTCTGTCCAAGCTCACTACTCTCTGCCAGTGACGTCGGGTCAAGCTCCACGCTGATTGGCTATCGCGGCCAAGCGTCACGCGTTGGAGCGTTGAAAGTTCAGATTTCTGAACTCCGGGCGTTGGCGCGTTGGGCGCGTTACTGCGTTTACGTGCGTAATTACGTGTGTCTGACGCGTGTAACGCCCCTAACGCGACGCTTCATCGCATGTAACGCGTCTACGCGCCTATACCAATGGTTCCCTATGCAAAAATGCAGAATTTTGACGCCCCTAACGCGAGTAACGCGTTTGTTGTGGCCGTACCGTTAAAGATCCTCTCTTGTCGGTGCAGCTCACGGTTCTGGTGCGTTGTAGGTGTGCTGCGGCCAGGCGATCAATGTTCATTTTGAGATCCTTTCGCCATTAAAACCTGGGCCTCAAACCGAACACAAGGCTCCCAGCACAAACACAGGTTGCTAGGAGACAATTCCATGAATCTTTGGATGCTTTTGACCTCGTCAAACATCCACAAGTCAGCAATCCCTGGCTCCACTATAGTTGGTGGCTAAATGTTATTCCTTGGTTATAAAGGCAAGGCAAGGCGAGGCAACTTTATTTATACAGCACTTTTCATACACAAGGCAGACTCAAAGTGCTTCACATATAAACATTGTCATACAATAAAATAAAATAATAGATAAGTAAAAGAAAACATATGCAAAGAAATTAGTAAAATAGAAAGTGCAATGTATTTAAGAGAAAATTAAATTGAAAGTTAAAAAGGCTTTTTAGTAAGTAACATTGAAAGTGCAATTTTTAAGATCAGATCAACAGTCTCTCTGGAACCCAAGTCGGGACTACAACCCGACCTAAAGAAACTTGGTCCTTTCTCTGGAACTCCAATCCAGATTCTAGGACTCTAACCCAGACAGAACTTGGAAACGTCTCCCACGGAGCTCGGTCTCAGAATTCCACCCACACACAAACTCAGGACTCTAACCCTTACACAAATACAAACTCAGGACTCTTACCCCTATACAAATACAAATTCAGGACTCTAACCCTTATACAAACAAACTCAGGACTCTAACCCTTATACAAACTCAGGACTCTAACCCTTATACACCTCTTCTCAAAAGAGTTAAACACATTCTTCGTATATTTCGTATATATAGTGATTATTGGTCTCAAACCCTTATCCTTTCTCTCTGGTATCAGATCATGTATTTTTCTGGTAAAAATAGAAAATAAAGGGAAAGTTAAAAAGGAAAGTGCAATGTATTTAAGAAAGTGAGAAAATTAAATTGAAAGTTATTTAAGATCAGATCAACAGACTCTCTGGAACCCAAGTCGGGACCACAACCCGACCTTAAGGACAATCTATTACAATATTCTAGGACTCTAGCCCAGAACCAAAGGCAAACAACAAACAACCTCAGCAAATGTCATGTATTTTTCTGGTAAAAATAGAAAATAAAGGGAAAGTTAAAAAGGCATTTTAGTAAAATAAAGGTAAAGTATTTAAGATTTAGCAGAAAGCTAAAGCAAACATAAAAGTCTTCAATCTTGTTTTGAAGGTGCTCAGAGTTGGGGCAAGTCTTAAATCCTCAGGGAGTTTATTCCAGCTATTTGTTGCATAGTAACTAAATCCTGCTTTCCCATGTTTCGTGTTTACTCTGGGGATAATTAACAGATTGGTCTCAGAAGATCTTAGTGTTCTAGAAGGCTTATGTAGTGGAAGCATATCAGTTAAATATTTTGGGCCTAAACCATGTAGGGATTTATAGGTTAGCAACATGATTTTGAAATCAATTCTCTGACCTACAGGAAGCCAATGTAACGATTTAAGAATTGGTGTAATATGTTCAAATTTTTTGGTCTTTGTTAAAACTCTAGCAGCAGCATTCTGAACAAGCTGAAGCTTCCTTAGAGTTTGTTTTGGGAGGCCTGTAAGGAGACCATTGCAGTAATCAAGCTTACTAGTGATAAAGGCATGTACAAGTTTTTGTAAGTCTTCGGTGGACATGAGCCCTCTAAGTCTTGCTACATTTTTAAGGTGATAATATGCAGATTTTGTAACTGATTTGATGTGACTTTCGAAATGTAAATCAGAATCCATGATAACCCCTAGGTTTCTGGCTTTGATTGAGGTTTTCAGGGACAGAGAGTGAAGGTGTTGGGTTACTTTAAGCCTTTCCGTTTTAGCACCAAATACAATTATCTCTGTTTTATCCTCATTTAGCTGAAGGAAATTTCGGCACATCCAGTCTTTCACTTGCTCAATGCACTGGCACAGCAGATCTATGGGCCGATAGTCATTTGGTGATAGCGATACATAGATTTGCATGTCATCAGCATAGCAATGATGGTCAATATTGTTATTATGCATGATTTGCCCTAGTGGGAGCATGTAGATGTTGAATAAAGAGGGTCCTAAGATCGAACCTTGTGGGACTCCACACATCACGTTGGTTGATTCTGATACAAAGTCGCCGATGGAAACAAAGTAGTTCCTATTTTGTAGGTAGGATCTGAACCAATTTAAGACTGTGCCTGAAAGCCCCACCCAGTTTTCTAACCTGTCCAAAAGTATTGTATGGTCTACAGTGTCGAATGCAGCACTGAGGTCTAGAAGCATTAGTATTGAGGTTTTGCCAGAGTCTGTGTTAAGACGGATGTCGTTTACAACTTTAATGAGGGCGGTCTCAGTGCTGTGCAGGGGTCGAAATCCTGATTGGAAGGTGTCATAACAACCAGTTGATGCCAGGAAGTGATTAAGTTGCTGGAGGACAACTTTCTCAATGATTTTACTTATGAAGGGCAGATTTGATATTGGTCTGTAGTTGTTAATAATAGAGGTATCTAGGCTCCGCTTTTTTAAAAGGGGTTTAATAACTGCAGTTTTCAGGGCTTTTGGGAAGTTGCCTGACTGGAGAGAGTTGTTAACTATCTGCAATATGTCTATTGCTAGGCAGTCAAAAACATTCTTAAAGAGGTTGGTAGGTAAAGAATCAAGGCAACAGGTGGATGGCTTTAGTTGTGTAACAGTTTCCACAAGAGTTTTAGAGTCAATAACAATAAAGAAGGCTTTATACACAGACCTTCAGTTACCTTTAAAGTTATTCATTGATAAACTGATTATCATTTTGTGTGTAGAATTAAGAAGTGGCATCCAGCGGAATTGACGGGGCAAAAATTTGATATTCATAAGTATGTCTTAATCAGTGTATAATCCCAGGGAAATTTGAATTGTTTTGTTTTTATGAATTTAAAATAAGCCCTTTAAAGCTACATGGGGAGTGGTTCCTCTTCCCCATAGCAGTGTTGTCCCCATGGCTACGACCCATTTGTATGGAATCATATATGTAGCAAAATTCAAATGGCAATGCAATTTGCAATTTAATAATGTAATTTGTAAATACGTTATTTAAAGTGTATTTTAATATGCAAAGTGACAATGAAATCCCCAATGAAATTTTGAAAATTATAACAATAAAAATAAAATAACATTTTGTAAAAAAATGTTAGTTCCTTTATTCAAATGGTAAAGCTATAGCGTCCCGCGATTGCAATGCACTTTGCCACGCTCTGTGTGTTGCGAAATTCCAATTTGAATCCGCAATTTCCATTTCAATCCGCAATACGCTTTGCAAAAGATTTAGCAAAACGTATCAGCCAATCGCGTCTGGGCGGGAACTACGTCACTTTCTCGGCAGACCAGCTGATCATCACAACCTAGCACACGGCCCTTTCTTTCCAATACCGCGCCCTTATTGTAAATCGCGTTATATGATTTACAATAAGGGCGCGCACCGGTTTGCGCACCCTTCTCCGGTGCGATCCGGTGCAGGCATGTTGGTCGCTGTTTCGGACCCTGCATCCCGCTGCTCCTCTAGAGCTGCGAGGCCTCCCGCAGTAGCTCCGGGACCGTCGTTTCCGCCCTTTTTCACGTCATTACTATGGTTGCATAATGCTAGGCATAGGAAAGAATGCCGTTTTGCAAAATCTTTTGCAAAGCGTTTTGCGGATTGAAATATAATTGGAATTTCGCAACAAACGGAGCGTGGCGAAGTGCATTGCAATCACGGGGACGCTATAGCTTTTCAATTTGAATACAGGAACTCGAAAAATTTGACAAAATGTAATTCTATTTTTATTGTTATAACTTTTGCAAATTTAATTGAGGATTTCATTGTCACTTTGCATAGGCTATTAAAAGACACTTTAAATAACGTATTTACAAATCACATTATTAAATTGCACAATGAATTGTCAATTGCATAATGTAATGACTTTTTGAATTGCAAATGTCAAATTGCATTGCCATTTGAATTTTTCTACATGCTTCCATACATTTGTGAGCTGTAGAAAGCAAAGTGTACATGTATTGTGCCACACTGTGGTGTTAAACTACTAAGTATCCAAGAAGCATAACCCTCTCTGACAAAAAATAACCACTGGCCAGAGAGAGCCCAACACCTCCATTCAAACCGTGACGGTATGTGTAGGAGACACTTAATTCTCTCTCGGACGTGACTCATATAGTCAGTAAAGACAGGATTATGCGCTGTCCTATCACCAAAATGCCCTATGTATTTAGAGGATTTACAATACAGGCCAAAACGGGGCCACCATAGTTGTTTGAAACCTTATACCGCTAGTTGCTACTAAATTCCTCACACTGGACCGTTAAGATGATAATTGAAAGCCATAGGGCCTAGTGTACTGATTAGGAACTGCAGGGCGATAGAGTCCTAGCGGTAAGTAAAAGTTAAAAAATACTTATTAAACAATTATTGCCCTTTTACTTTTATTTCCTTTGGAATAGTTTAGTTTACATAGGCTAAACCATAATCGTCAACGCGGTTGCATTCGGTTCTGGAGAAGTGAAATCTGTGCATTTTTCCTATATTACAGAATTGATCCATATAGTACACAGTCATACACAGCCTCAATATTTATTTAGAAAGGTTTGATAACATTTTGGATTTCCCATTTTTGGCCCGTACATACTTGTACCACAAGTTTGCTATTCATAATTTCCAGACATCTACTGGTCTTTTTGTTCTTCAATTCTTTACCCTGAAAAAGAAAGCGAGACACAGCCATACATCAGGGAACACTGTGTGTCATTATTGTACAATTCTTCCGTCCAGCGAAAATCGAATCTTGCTCTGCTGCATCTTTCACAACCAGAATACCCTGGATTTATATGTACCTGGGTGAAGTCCCAGTAGATTCCAATTCTTTTCTGAAGAGATTGGTGGCAGTCGTTCAGGCCAGGCTCATTGTCTTTGTTGCCATCGTCCGTCAAGCAGCGATTAGCATTGTATTTATGGGACTTGATCCCACCAATGTAAAGCTCACCAGTCTCTCGGAAATATGTGTGCTGATGAGAAATTAAAGCAAAGAACAACATTCAGTTTAATCATATACTTCATCCAACATATTAATAGTACATCCTTTGACTTACTTGAGATGCATAGAAGTGGCAGACATGGGCAATTGGTGTGTGGCCTGGAACTGGACCTTGGTCTAAACACATGTTGGCATCGAGGTTCTTCAGCTAAATATGGGAGAAATATGTTTAACTTGATTCAAATGCTTGATACTGCATTCAGTACGCCTAAGTACTTTGGCCAAAAGAAAAAATAAAGACAAATAGAAGTACTGTTCAAGAGGAATACCTTCTGATATATCATCATAATGATTCTTCCATCAGAGATGATTCAGAATAACTCTATGGGCCCTATCTTGCATTTGGCGCAATTGACTTAATCACTGGTCGTTGCTAGTTTGCAACTGGCGCAGAGCGTTCTTTTCCCTCCTGCGCCACATGTCGTTAATTAGGGAATGATCTTGCGCCCCAAGGGGCGGTTCGGCGAAAGGAGAAGGCTTGTTCTGGCGCAAACGTTCCCTGGTGCTATTTTGCAGTTTCAGAAACCACTTGCGCAACAAACCAGGAAATACCTGGTTTAAAGTCAGCGGCACGTTGTTCAGATGCTATTTTAAGGGCGCATGCATAATGTTGCTTGTGCACCTCACGCACACACTTTGCTTCTGCTTTTACAGCTATTACAGCTATTACAGCTGATACAGCGGTAATAAGTTATATTACATATTTTCTTGACACAGACATCGTGTACATGCCCATAACTTTTAGGATTGATGAGTATTTGATTGTGAGAAAACATTGTTTTGCCGCGAGTGAGTGTTAAAAAGAATGAATGAATGCGGGCGCACGCGTGTGTATGTGTAAAATAATTAATGAATGTGTGCGCTCGTGTGTGCGTCCATCTGTTTAAACACACGCAAACTAAACACGTAACGCATAATACAGTTCATGGCAATGTATATTAACGGGGGGACACATGCTTATTAGGAGCACAAGTCGATAACGATAATGCATGCAATACTGATAAGAAACGATGTTTATAATGTATTGCGTGTAGGAGCCATGAAGGTGTTTATTAATGGAAATAGATAATTTCGTGGTTTATATTTGGGTTATTTTGGTTGTTATATTTCGTAACTTTTGTTGTTTATTTTGATATCACAGTAATTGGTTTAAGATCATATGGGCGGTAACATCTAGTTAATATAATCACAGGTACGCTGGTGCGGGCGGAAGTAACTAGGAAAGAGAGGGTGAGTTACTGGGAGGTCGTATTTTTTGTTGACCGCTGTTTTTGCTTAGATCGCTGTGATCGATATTCTTCATACTTTGAACACGTTATGATAAGTTGTCATACTTTTTTCAATAAAAACCGGTAAACGGAATCTCGGATCTCAGTGGATATTTTGTTTAGTACAGCGCGTCGGACAATCAGCTTACACCCTACACTCAGCCTCTCAGCGACTGCTTCGTTTGGATACTAGTCGCTACATTTTGTCAACAAAAAACGGCATTAGGAAAGCAATTCCGGACGGATCAAGGATCAAAGGGAAAAAGGATCATCGGAGATAAAAGAAGGAGGGAGACACTGACTTTGAATCATTAGGCTACAACCTCGGGAGACGCACTCAAAAGCCATGAGGTAGGCTTGCTGGTGTGCGCATTACGCTGTGTACTAATTGGAAGGAATGCGGATTGCATAACCGTATGCTGATGCTCGTCCATTGGGGACATTTTTATGAATGAACACCGGTTTGTGAGAGTTGGTCATACCGATCGCGTCAATGATTGTGTGGATCCGTCAGATGACGAATCTCCCCCTGTCTCTTTGAAATTGCCGCTGCTCTGCTCATGTGCGAGACGTTTTTTTGAATCTGTTGACGTGTCTGGATGCACAAATGTATTAAAGGAACTGGAAAGAAGAAAATGAGTCAAAAGAGTGTTGTTGCTTCAAGTTCTGAAATGGAGAGTGGGAAAAGGCATTCTAGCTCACTGCAAAGGCTTTGTACAGCAAAATTGAAAAGCTTCAAAGTGAAAGGAAAATAAGTGTGAATAAAATTAAAAGGTTCATACCACAAATTAAATCATTCATGAAGAAAAAGGAAAATGTTTCACTGGTACAATCTCTTTTGGAGAGTTTAACTGAACAGTGTGGAAATGCCACCAAGTCACATAACATGCTGATTCCTTTACTCCCTGAGGAGGAACAGAGGAAACATAATGAATGGTTTTCTAGTATTATGGGCTACAGCAACACATTTCAAAGAGACGTTGAGCAGTGGTTGAATGAACCAGAGAAACTACTTGTGTTACATGATCAAGATTCTGGTGAAATGAATGAACAGGTATTTCTTCCAGCACCTGAAGAAACACAGCTACAGGCTGCTTCCATAATTAATACAGATGATCTGCAAGACAACGTAAAACCAAATGACAGTGTGTCAAATGTGGGAAGCAGAGCGTCTAAATCACAAAACTCTGCTACAGGAAGAGAGTCTGTTGCTTCCAGTATTGCTTCTGCACGTCTCAGAGCAGAGGCTGACTTGGCAGCTTTAAGGATGAGACAAAAATTATTAAAAGACAAACATGAACTGGAAGAGGAGGAGGAGCGGATACGTAAAAAGAAGGAGCAACTTAAATTGGATGAGGAAATTGCAGCAAACATGGCTAAACTGAATGTGCTCAAGTCTCGGAGCATCTTAAGTGGGAAAACCTCTGTGTCAAAGCGCTCAGATGGAATGAACTCCTATCTGGAAAAAGGACAAGGAAAAACACAGACCCTCAGTGCGAAAGCAAAGTCATTTGCACCACAAAGCTCACAACATGAATACAACTATATTCATCTGGATGCAGGATCAAGACCTAAGGAGAAAAATCCATCTCAGTTAATTCATTCATATGAATCCAACCTATATGCAGTGAATCACAGTACTCAAGAAGGGATGCAAATGCAAGATGGAAATGCCTTAAATGTAAATATTGGTCCAAATGAAGATCAAAGCAATATGTTTGGCATTATGAGCAAACAAAATGAAATAACATCACTGTTGGTACAGCAGCAATGCCTTTCATCTTTGCCTAAGAGGGAGATACCAATTTTTGATGGTGATCCATTAAAATATCATGCATTTGTAAAGGCCTTCGAGAACGGTGTAGAGAGGAACACTGCAAATCACAGTGACAGACTGTATTTCTTGGAACAGCACACAAGGGGTCACTCCAAAGAACTGATCGGAAGCTGCCAGCATATGGAGCCTGAGAGAGGATATGCTAAGGCAAAAGCGTTATTAAAGGAGCAGTTTGGGAATGAGCAAAGGATTTCATACGCATATATGGAAAAAGCTCTTTCACGGCCGTCAATCAAGAATGAGGATGTAAAGGCTCTTCGAGATTACAGCCTTTTTCTCAGAGGTTGCTGTAACGTCATGGAAGAGGTGCAATATCTGCATGAATTGAACATCCCGGCTAACATGCTAACCATCATAAAAAAATTGCCATACAAATTCCGGGACAAGTGGCGTTCTGCAGCCTGTGAACTACAGGAAAGGCACAGTCGGAGAGCTACACTCATTGACATCACAAACTTCATAGAGAGACAAGTACGGATTCTAACAGACCCAGTGTTTGGAAACATACAGGACGCACCATCACTGATGACTAATAGAGGAGTGAACAAGGCTAATCCACAAACTCGTTCTGCAATTAAGGGAACCAGCTTTGCCACCACTGTAGCCCCTGCGATAAACGGAACTCAGCCTGGAACTAAAGGAAAAGAGCATATCGAGTCTGCTAGGAGGACATGCATCTGTTGTGGAAAAGGACATGCTTTGAATTCGTGTCCACAGTTGGGGAAGAAGACACACAAAGAGAAGATAGGCTTCTTAAGAGAGAAGAGTGTCTGTTTTGGCTGTTTGTGTATTGGACACATCAGCAAAGTTTGCAGAAAACGGATTACCTGTACAAAGTGTGGTCTCAAACATCCAACTGTTCTTCACATTCCTCAAAAAGAAAAGGACAAAGTCTCAGACCAAGCTGAGAGGAAATCAGAGGTGTCCGTCGACAGCGCTCTGATGTCAAGTGGGCTTAAAGGGGCTGGTGATCACGACTGCAAACTTCCTATAGTTCCAGTGCAAGTTAAGTCCAAGAAGGGCAGTAAGATTGTCACTACCTATGCTTTCTTGGACCCAGGAAGTACTGCAGTATTCTGTACAGAAGCTTTAAGAGAAAAACTCAATATTGCAGGAAAGAAAGTCCACATTCTCCTACGGACGATGGGCCAAGAGAAAGTGGTGAGCAGCCACATGGTGCCAGGACTGGAAGTGGCTGGCTTGACTGGGGAGCATTTCTGTGAGCTGCCCAAGGCTTACACTCAAGCACACATGCCTGTTCACAAGGGAAACATTCCAAAACAGAGTGATATTCAGAAATGGCCTTATTTGAAGCATGTTCATTTGCCTGAGATTGATGCAGGGATTGAGCTGTTGATTGGGACAAATGTCGCTAAAGCCCTGGAACCCTTGCAAGTGATTCGCAGTGTTGGAGATGGACCCTATGCAATCAGGACAATGCTGGGCTGGACGGTGAATGGGCCGCTGAGAGAAGACAATGATGATGCAGTGGACGGTGAGCAGCCAGAGTTAACAGTGAACAGAGTATCAGTTGTGACTTTGGACGAACTTTGGCAGCAGCAGTTTAAGACAGACTTCCCTGAATGCAGCTTGGAGGAAGGGCCAGGCATGTCAAGAGAAGAACAAAAGTTCATGAAGCTGGTTGCAAATTCAGCAAAGCAGGTCAGTGGTCATTATCAGATCAACCGGCCATTGAGGAATAAGGACGTTAGTATGCCAAATAATAGGAAAATCATTGAGCAGCGTGCCTTACACCTGAAGAAGAGGCTTCCGAAGGATTCCTCATTTCATGCTGACTACAAGGCCTTCATGAATGATCTTGTTGTCAAAGGCTATGCTGAAAGGGTGCCTGAAGAGGATTTGGAACGTAGTGATGGCAGGGTTTGGTACATCCCGCACCAAGGTGTTTACCATCCTACAAAGAAGAAGATCAGGGTTGTTTTTGACTGTGGAGCAAGTTTCCAAGGAACATCACTTAATGCTCAACTCTTACAGGGCCCAGATCTTACAAGTTCGCTGATTGGAGTGATGAGCAGGTTCAGGAAAGAACCAGTGGTTATCATGGCGGACGTCGAAGCAATGTTTCACCAGGTCCGGGTACCACCAGAGGACGCTGACTTATTGAGGTTCCTCTGGTGGCCTGCTGGAGATTTAAGTCAAGATCATGTGGACTTCAGGATGCTGGTGCATCTCTTTGGGGCAACGTCCTCTCCCAGCTGTGCCAATTTTGCCCTCAGGAAATGTGCAGAGGACAACAAAGGACAGTTCAGCCAGGAAGCAATGGATAAGGTCCTACATAGCTTTTATGTATATGATTGCCTAGTGTCTGTGGCTTCAGAGGAGAAAGCTGTGTCTCTTTATCATGAGCTCATCGCGATCTGTGCTAAAGGTGGTTTCCGACTCACAAAGTGGATAAGCAACAGGCGTGATGTTCTAACTGCAATACCTGAAGAGCACAGAGCTAAAGACATGAAAATGTTGAACATGGACCAGGATTTGCCACCTGTGGAGAGAGTGCTTGGTGTGGAGTGGTGCATTCAGTCTGATACTTTTAAGTTCAAGATTGTTGTTAAGGACAGACCACTCACTAGGAGAGGAATCCTCTCTACAGTTGGCTCCATCTATGATCCTCTTGGTATCGTGAGTCCTGTCGTCTTGTCCGCAAAGAAGATCTTAAGGGATCTGTGTAGGAGAGCACTTGGCTGGGATGATGTCATACCCCAGACCGTGGCTCAGGAGTGGACAAGTTGGCTGGATGAACTTTTCCATTTGGAGAAATGCAACATCATGAGGTGTCTGAAACCATTGGACTTTGGTGAAGTGACTACGGCACAATTACATCATTTCTGTGATGCAAGCGAGGATGGCTATGGAGCAGTGACTTACCTGCTGTCACGAAATGCACACTCACAGGTGCACAGTGCTTTTGTCATGGGAAAGGCAAGGGTGGCACCATTGAAACCTGCTACCATCCCCCGAATGGAGCTCATCGCTGCCACCATGGCCAGTCGCATTGATATCTTGTGGAAGAAAGAGCTGCACATGCATCTTCAAGACTCTGTGTTTTGGACCGACAGTACTTCGGTGCTGAAATATATCAGGAATGAGACATCCAGGTTCAGAGTCTTTGTTGCCAACAGAGTCACAGAAATTCGCAAGGCTTCACAACCCTCTCAGTGGAGGTATGTTGGAACGGCAAGTAATCCAGCCGATGTCGCCTCCAGGGGTGTTAAAGGCGATGCATTTCTCAAGGATGCAACATGGGCGTCAGGGCCTCGTTTTCTCCTTCAACCTGAGAATGAGTGGCCTGTCAACCCTGAGAATGTTCATCGACTCCCAGCAGATGACCCTGAGGTCAAGAAGGAAGCCACAGTGAATACTGTACAGGCCAGTGAGGAGGCTGATGCAGTAACTCGCATGATCCACCACTTCAGCTCTTGGATCCATCTGAGAAAGTCTGTAGCTTGGATCTTGAGATTTAAAACTTGGCTCTTATCTCTCTGCCAGAAGAGGAGACAATTGAATATGGCTCTTGCACAATCTGCGTTGGATATGGAACAACAACGACGTTCATTGGAGAGGGATATGGAAACATTCAAGAGAAAGATGCTTTCAAGTTGTTTATCAGTGGAGGAGTTGGAGAAATCGGAGCTAGAGATCATCAAGTTCAGTCAAAGGAGGAGGTTTCCAGAGGAGTTCTCCATGCTGGAAAAAGGCAAAAGTGTCAAGGGTCATAGTCACATCCACACACTCTGCCCACTAATAAAGGATGGAGTTCTAAGACTTGGTGGTCGGCTCAGAAGGTCATCTATGCCAGCAGAAGCTAAGCATCCCATAATACTGGCAAAAGATTTACATATCTCAACCCTTCTGCTGAGACATGTCCATCAAGAGGTGGGACATAGTGGACGAAACCACATGTTGTCTAAGCTGCGTGAGAAATACTGGATCTCAGGAGCTAGTACAGCCATAAGGAGTGTTCTGTCAAAGTGTCTGAGCTGTCGACGATTGAATGCTCAGCCAGTGTCTCAGCTAATGGCAGACTTACCATCTGAAAGGGTGATTCCAGATGAACCTCCATTTACACGGGTAGGAGTAGACTATTTTGGACCTTTCGAGGTGAGGAGCAGAAGAAGTGTTGTTAAGAGGTATGGGGAAATTTTTACCTGCATGGCGTTAAGAGCAATCCACATTGAAGTGGCACCTTCCATCGACACGGACGCCTTCATAAATGCTCTCAGACGCTTTATAGCAAGACGTGGTCAAGTACGGGAATTGCGCTCAGATAATGGGACGAATTTTAGGGGAGCAGAACACGAATTGAAAACATCCATTGAGCAGTGGAATCAGGCACAGATTAATGATGTCCTCCTTCAGAAAGGGATAAAATGGACTTTTAATCCCCCAGCTGGCTCCCATCATGGAGGTTCTTGGGAGAGGTTAATTCGATCAGTCCGTAAAGTCCTCAACTCCACCTTGAATGTGCAAAGTTTGGATGAAGAAGGCCTTCATACAGTTCTCTGTGAGGTGGAAGCCATTATCAATGGCCGACCGATTACAAAAGCTTCCATGGATCCTCATGACCTGGAAGCATTGACGCCTAATCACCTGCTGCTTTTGAAGGCATTACCATCTTTGCCACCAGGAGTCTTCCAGGAGGCCGACATGTACGCACGCAGGCGATGGAAGCAGGTCCAGTACATGTCAGACCTGTTCTGGAAAAGATGGGTTAAGGAGTACCTGCCTCAATTGCAGGAGCGGCAGAGATGGTCAGGAGTGAAGCGCAACCTTGTTCCTGGAGATCTGGTGCTTATAGTGGACAGCACAGCACCTCGTAACTCCTGGGTCATAGGACGAGTCCTACAAACCTTTCCGGATAGAAGGGGCTTTGTGCGTCAGGTGCGCATCAAAACTAAGAGTAGCTGCCTGAACCGGCCTATAACCAAGGTCTGTCTGCTGCAGGAGGCCGATGCTGGATGTGGGGAGGCTGTTAGGGATGACAATACCTAGACCTCGAGCTTATTTTTGACACTTGACTGATAGTGACTGTGGCGAACACAGATCACAGGGCTATGTGCTGGTAACCTCTGGCCCTACTGACTGACCTTTTCACAGGATCATGAGGACGGAACAAGACAAGGAATGTAATCTCATTATGTGGACTGTTTAGTTTTAATTATTTCATGACTCGTATTGTGTATAATTATTGGGTGATAGCTTAATAATTAGGGGCTGGTGTGTAGGAGCCATGAAGGTGTTTATTAATGGAAATAGATAATTTCGTGGTTTATATTTGGGTTATTTTGGTTGTTATATTTCGTAACTTTTGTTGTTTATTTTGATATCACAGTAATTGGTTTACGATCATATGGGCGGTAACATCTAGTTAATATAATCACAGGTACGCTGGTGCGGGCGGAAGTAACTAGGAAAGAGAGGGTGAGTTACTTACTGGGAGGTCATATTTTTTGTTGACCGCTGTTTTTGCTTAGATCGCTGTGATCGATATTCTTCATACTTTGAACACGTTATGATAAGTTGTCATACTTTTTTCAATAAAAAACCGGTAAACGGAATCTCGGATCTCAGTGGATATTTTGTTTAGTACAGCGCGTCGGACAATCAGCTTACACCCTACACTCAGCCTCTCAGCGACTGCTTCGTTTGGATACTAGTCGCTACATTGCGTATATCATATTAAATAGAACCACAGTTACCGCATATCATATGTGTGTTAAGTTTTCTTTGCCGAAATATATTTGAGGACTCAGTATTTCTGAAGTTGTGGAAGAAAACCTTATTCCATGTGTGAATTAGGCCATATTATTTGGCCATAAACTGAGCCATTTGAAGTTTGAAATTCATGTCCATCTGTCTCATCGGAGACTGATCGCAGACGCGCTGTCAAAATATCAACTTGTCAGATTCAAATACGCTCTTGGCTCTTAAAGGGGATCGGAGCTGGCACTCTCATTGGTTTATTGCATGTTACGCCAAAACCACACCTACGGGTAATTAGGCTACTTCAGGCCAACCCTTTTTAGATTTGCGCCGGGCGCAAGAGTCAGTTTTGCGCCGGTAAACTAGAACATCGCCATAGAACCACCCAAAAAGCTACTTGCGCTCGGCGCTTCTCACTTGCGTTTCAGACTGTTAAAATAGGGCCCTATAAATCAAAAAATGTCCACATGTTCCATCCTGACCCTGATATAGTTAAGACAACTCACTTTTCCATAGGCCAGGATATCGTCCTTGGTATCCAGCAGTGGATACACATTGTCAAGGTACCACTTGAAAGGTTTACAATTCAGCCTTTTTCTGAGTTCTTTTCTCTCTGACACATCCCCAATGTCAATACCGTGATCCTGCAGAACAAAAGCGTTTAGTTTGATCATAAGCCTTCATCAGTAAAGCCAAATAATGTGTGTTTCTGTCTTAACCTTAATCAATTCAGCCAAATAGGACATCATTGTAAAGTATTGTTTTGTTTCACCCACATTTCTTCTTAACCAAATCAATAAAAAAAAAGTCAATACACAATACACTCGACATTGTGTTGTCTAAATTGGCATGACCTTTTAGGTTAAACTTTACCTTGAAGGGCAGATTCCAGGCTAGATTGACATTGTGTTTGTAGTCATCCATCCAAACCTCTGCTACCCTCAAAGCATTCCTTTTCATTGCGATGGAGAAGTCTGGCATGTATGGTTTATGGCTTCTCTCAATGTGGGCTATCTTGGAGCATGGGACAACCTCAATACTTCCCCCACATGTCCAAACCTACAAATCAACAAATGGGCATTGTTTCAATTCATCCATTCCCAACATAAGTAAGTAAGTTAATCACTTCTAGTCTTTAGACACTTATATCCTAATAACAAAACTTTGGGTATTCCTGTGGTATACTTACACGAATCCCGAGCTCAACATTTTCTCCACCGTATACTTTCATTCCTCCATCAAGAACTCCAATTTCACCAAGATACGTCCGATCTGCGACTAGAATACCCATTACGGAAGGACTCCTTAAAAGGTCAAACAGATGACATGGCTCAACACATCATTGTTTAGGATCGAGGAAATGCAGATATGTTGTTAATGCAGATCAAGAAAAGCAATTATCAGGTGAAACTTACTTTCCAGGCAAGGTGGGGTCATTTAGTTTGTACCACTCAGGCCTAAATCTCTCGTACATGCACCACAAAGCCCAGTCAAATGCATGGGATGCAGGGATGTAATTTACAACCTCAAGATCATAGTAGTTGACTTTGTCAAACACTGGAGACACAATCAGCTTCCGATCTCCTTTAATCTGCGTCAGCAATGGTTCAGCCCTGCAGCACAGAAATAGATTGAGATCCCAATAGAAAAACAAGTTATTGATGCAAACCTTAAAAAAAAGATTATTGCTATAATTTTCCAGTGATTTAATTCCCTTTGCCACTGATGAGTTTAAGTTGTGTTGTAATTTATACTCCACAACATAATCAGGGTGTGAATTACGGGGGGGCCATGTCAGCATCTCTGTTTGGACTCAGTGACCTCCTGCTGGTCATTTCGTGTTTTTGTCCACCATGTGTCTCTAATTTGTTGTGCCTCTGACTCTGCCTCTTATCTGTACATCCTGCCATTGCCTCTTTCCCGCCATTTCTCCTGCTCACCTGTTCATCGTTGTATTTCTATTGCTGAGCCTACCTGCACCTTAAAGTGCAGGTGGTAGAGAGCTAGGAAGCTTAGGTCTTTTAATGTGTGTAGCAAAATGCGATGTATGTTTTATCAGTCTGTTGTGGCAAGTGCCATTTTCTTTATCAGTTGGGGCAGCGGCATCAGGGCTTGTGACTCTAAAGAGCTTAACAAGCTGATTAGGAGGGCTGCTGTAGTGTCCCTGGAGGTGGTGATGGAGAGAAGGATGGTACAGACATTTTTGAGTATTATGGACGATAACACGCATCCCTTGCACAATCTAGTGAGTAAACAAAAGAGTGTTTTTAGTGTGAGGCTACGACAGCTAAACTGCAGAAAGGACAGATTTAGGAATACTTTTTTACTTACTGCAATTGCACTTTATAATAACCCTTTTTAGAAGAATATTAATTTTAATTTAGCTTGCGCTGCTTATATATTATTTATCATTTATTTTTTGCACCCGTTTATTGCACAGCTGTTTATTTGAACACCTGTATATTTGCACACATTTTGTACTGTTATCTCTGAGTAACAGCTACTTCTACTTATGCACATGGACCATCCATTCCATTTTTTCTATCCTAGGCTAGGTATTGTGTGCATGGTTTTGTTTAGGTGGGATACGTTTGTATACATGTGTTGTGTTGTGTTGTGTATGTATGCTGGCTGCTGGAACACCTACATTTCTCTGCTGAGATGAATAAAGTATATCTTATCTTATCTATGTCCTGTGCAATCAGTGCCACTTTGTTCTAACATTTGGTCTGAGCTGACCTACTCATTTTACATTGCCCTGTATTCTGCCTGCTTGCCTTCCTACCTGCCTGCCTGCCCGTTTGGTTCCTGAATGTTTTTTGTGTTACGGAATTTAACTCTATCCCGGTTCTGACCGTTGGCTGCCCCTGGACTACTCTTCGGACAGTGACCTGGCTTTTCCTTCTTTGTTTGGATTCTTCCCCTGTTTTAGTCAACAGGGGTACCTGTATTTGTGTTTTTGCATTCTTCCTGTAAGACACAGAGTTTGTCTTTTATTGATAGAACCGAAGCCTCGCTCTGCCTCAAATAAATCATTTGACTTGATCTGCTTTTGGGTTTGAATTTCATTCACCCCTGACAAGCCAGGGAGTTGTTGAGCTGTAACATGGCATTTAAAAATCAAATCATGCATACATATTAATACAAATAATTTAATTAATTTAAACAGGGACATTTCAAGGGACAATTCCAACCGGAAGTGGACAGGCCACCAGATAACTCCGAATCTTTTCGAAGGTCTCTTTTAAAAAGGTTTGACACATTTCCAACTATTCAACTATTATATAAAATATAACAAATTGTTTGGTTGTCAACATTGTGGCAACTGGTAACCCAGATCCTTAAAAAAGGGAAGCTTATTTCAAGGATCTAATCCAGTCCGCTTAGATCTAGAATGGGATTTAAAATGTGTATTTCTACAGCGGCTTAATCTACACAGTGTGAATTGGTAACCTCTACAGACCCTTTTTACAGAAAACTAGTGCTGGCCGTGTGTGTGTTTGCTGTTCGTAGCCAATTACTGTAAAAGCTTACTGATCCCCCTCCAGCAACATGATGGATCAAAAAGATATGAAGCGAAGGAGAGCGAAACGCCTCATTCACCAAGATGGGTGCTCATCTGCTATCGGACTTTAGAGTATTCATTCAAAATCAGATTTGTGAGTCTACACCAGGGATGGGCAACTTTCATGATAAAGAGGGCCAACATTTTTCATCATCACCAACATTAAGTGCAACAACTCAATGAACTCAAACCCAACAAGCATGATATTCAGTGCAGTTGTAGTAGTAGCAAACTAGACACATGGGTTTGCCTTTGAATTCTATGAACAGATACTCTGCTTCTCCTCTTTCTTGACCGAGTTTTCTGTAACTCGATTTTTGTGTATTTTTTAAAATTCTTAAATTAACTTAAAATGATGTGCGGGACTAACTGAGTGAGGATGCGGGCTCTATGCGGCCCGCGGGCCGCCAGTTGTCCATCTCTGGTCTACACAATTATATACGTCATATGATGGTAACTTGGTACCCCCTCACCACTGGTCATGGACTTCAATATGAGCATCCAAGATGGCGACCACGTCAGCCGTGGCGGCCTTCCATCCAGAGATCCTAGCCGTGGTCAGCCCCAGCTGCTCACTGTGTCTCACTCTGGTCATGAGGAGGCCTGGATTCTGGTCCTCAATGGTCTTGATGTACATGTCAAAGTCCTGCTTCAGGTCGTCTGTGGGGGAGGGGGGTAATCTCTGTGTAAATAATAGCTATTGATAATACTGCTGAATTAATAATATAATTGCATCGCATTAATAACCTTAGTAAACTATGAGACGACCTGTGTATATATTATGCGAAATAAAATTAATGACAATTGGGAAATAGTTTTGCATGAATCATTTACAGTGGCGTAATATATTCCCATAAAAATGTATTGGACAGAATAGTAGTAATGTTGTCTTCCATCTGATAAACCTGTTAAAAAGAGACAAACCATTTCTGCTGTGGTCATCCACCAATATGATTTCTTTCAGCAAGGACTTCGGAGTGCGGTCGATAATACTTCGGATGGCTCTTTTGAGGATTGACAGGGCCTCATCCAGGTAGGTAAGAACTACTCCAATGCTGGGCAGATCCTTTGGGTAGGTCTTCATTAAGCATCTAGATTAAAACCACAAACACTTTAAGGAAATGCTGACACACACACACACACACAGTGAGAAGAGGAAAAAGGTCAACCTTGGGTCCCTGGTGTCTGGAAGAGGTCGATTAAGGGGTAGGCGATCGCTGAGAAACACGTTATATCCATACTTCTCAAATAAAGCTTGTGCCTCTTTTTGTTCGTCTTCTGACAAATTCTCTCCACCCCAGTTCTGGAACAGGGCAGACTTTGGGAAAAGTTTCTTCCCTTTATTTCCAGGCTTTTTGACCATTCCAATTGTTTTTTCTTCTATTTTTCTTTGTCTGTCCTGATCTTCTTCAAGAAGCTTGTGCATGGATTCTTGTTTTAGATGGAGATCTTTTACCAAGTTGTCTGTACGACAAGAGAAAATGTAGGAGTTTGTGATTAGCTGAACAAAGGCAATGAAAGAAAGGCAAGAAAGAATGCCTCAGGCATTCACATTCAGCATAGACGTATATATTTGATATGCTGTATTTCTGACAGCGTTGACAGTCAGCTGTGAAATATGGGTGATGATGCTAGCCCCTCTGCTCCACCGAAGCCGCTGCTATAATTGCCATGACTGTTCCATTTGGCTGTATCACTAACCTCCACACCTTGTTGGCTTAAAGGCCCAGTGTGAAGAATATATGGGCATCAAGTGTTGACTCAATACCCCACCTGTACTGTACTAGCTCTTATTGTGAAAGGTGCCTGTATATCCGGTACCCTTAAACAATACAAGCCATCTTGGAATTACTTCCAAGATGGCTTGTATTGTTCAAGTGATGAAGGAAACGATTATAAGTTATACATGTTTTTTAGCTGTGTGTGTGTGTGTGTGTGTGTGTGTGTGTGTGTGTGTGTGTGTGTGTGTGTGTGTGTGTGTGTGTGTGGGGGGGTGCCTTGCCTCCTGTGTGCAATTTGCTTTGTTGTTTGTTGGGTTTTGCTTTAAATAAATGTACCTACTGCATGTTTGATAACAACTTGTAAAATAGCATTGCCCCGCCCCCCCCCCTTTTTTTTTTTCTTTTTTACTAATTACTGGTCTTAACAGTGATGAAATGGCATAGATAACTATATTGTGGAGCACAAAATAAATGTTACCAAGTTAATTGCAAGTTAAGTGGCATGGGTCAAATGCAAATTTTTGCTGGATTAACACATAAAGATATTACATCCATAAAAAGACCAAACTATGTGTGTTAACACAAACTGTTTTTGAAGGAGACATTTCTGAGACGTTTTTTGCTCAATTGGCCTTCCATACCAGTCAAACACGTAGAATAATGATTAGAACCTTTATTGTGCTGAAGTGATAATGATATAGCTACAACATATAATCCACAAAAACAACGTGTACATCACACCACCCTTACATTTCATAATGCCACTCTTTTGCCACCCCATACAAAATGCTACCATCGCCACTGGCTATAGATATGTAAAGAGTCCACTTACACAGATCTTTAACACTTTGCTCCATTCCATGACTGCCATGTCCAAATGATTCAATGGTACCATCTCGGTTAATAAATGATGGAACCATGTAATAAATAGAACATATTCCAGCCAGTATCAGCAGGAAGCGCTTTATCCACACAACCTTCATTGTGACTTGAACAATGGCCAAATACAGTCTTCATTCAACCTAACCAACAGGCTGGTTTTGTTCATTGGTGTACTGATCAAATACAATAAAAGAACGCCCCATGTTAGGCAAGGCAAGGTAAGGCAACTTTATTTATATAGCACTTTTCATACACAAGGCAGACTCAAAGTGCTTCACATATAAACATTGTTATACAATATAATAAAATAATAGATAAGTAAAAGAAAACATATGCAAAGAAATTAGTAAAATAGAAAGTGCAATGTATTTAAGATCAGATCAACAGTCTCTCTGGTATCCGCGTCAGGACTCCAACCCGACCTAAAAGGAACTTGGTACTTTCTCTGGGACTCCAACCCGGATCCTAGTAACCCTTATCTTTTCTCTCTGGTATCAGATCATGTATCTTTCTGGTAAAAATAGAGAATTAAATTGAAAGTTAAAAAGGCTTTTTAGTAAGTAAAATTGATTTAAGAAAGTGCAATGTATTTAAGAGAAAATTAAATTGAAAGTTAAAAAGGCTTTTTAGTAAGTAAAATTGAAAGTGCAATGTATTTAAGATCAGATCAACAGTCTCTCTGGAACCCAAGTCGGGACTACAACCCGACCTAAAGGACAATATTCTAGGACTCTAACCCAGCTTCTAGGACTCTAGCCCAGACCAAAGGCCTTACAATATTCTAGGACTCTAACCCAGCTTCTAGGACTCTAGCCCAGACCAAAGGACAAACAAACTCAGGACTCTAACCCTTATGCAACCTTTCTCTCTGGTATCAGATCATGTATTTTTCTGGTAAAAATAGAAAATAAAGGGAAAGTTAAAAAGGCATTTTAGTAAAATAAAGGTAAAGTATTTAAGATTTAGCAGAAAGCTAAAGCAAACATAAAAGTCTTCAATCTTGTTTTAAAGGTGCTCAGAGTTGGGGCAAGTCTTAAATCCTCAGGGAGTTTATTCCAGCTATTTGTTGCATAGTAACTAAATCCTGCTTTCCCATGTTTCGTGTTTACTCTGGGGATAATTAACAGATTGGTCTCAGAAGATCTTAGTGTTCTAGAAGGCTTATGTAGTGGAAGCATATCAGTTAAATATTTTGGGCCTAAACCATGTAGGGATTTATAGGTTAGCAACATGATTTTAAAATCAATTCTCTGACCTACAGGAAGCCAATGTAACGATTTAAGAATTGGTGTAATATGTTCAAATTTTTTGGTCTTTGTTAAAACTCTAGCAGCAGCATTCTGAACAAGCTGAAGCTTCCTTAGAGTTTGTTTTGGGAGACCTGTAAGGAGACCATTGCAGTAATCAAGCTTACTAGTGATAAAGGCATGTACAAGTTTTTGTAAGTCTTCGGTGGACATGAGCCCTCTAAGTCTTGCTACATTTTTAAGGTGATAATATGCAGATTTTGTAACTGATTTGATGTGACTTTCGAAATGTAAATCAGAATCCATGATAACCCCTAGATTTCTGGCTTTGATTGAGGTTTTCAGGGACAGAGAGTGAAGGTGTTGGGTTACTTTAAGCCTTTCCGTTTTAGCACCAAATACAATTATCTCTGTTTTATCCTCATTTAGCTGAAGGAAATTTCGGCACATCCAGTCTTTCACTTGCTCAATGCACTGGCACAGCAGATCTATGGGCCGATAGTCATTTGGTGATAGCGATACATAGATTTGCGTGTCATCAGCATAGCAATGATGGTCAATATTGTTATTATGCATGATTTGCCCTAGTGGGAGCATGTCAGTGGAGGCTTCTCCATTGAGGAGAGGGAGGAAGATCCTCCCTAACATTGTTGAGAATAAAAAATGTAGATTGCCCAGACTATTGTAATGAATTAATGCCCTTAAATATGACTACTTTATTGCCTTTGAATATATAATGTTCGTTTCCCTGGGTAAAGGGACATTAGCACCCCCTATCGCCTTTTGACAATTACTTCAGGGAGGAACGTCCTCCCTCCGCCTCCGTTGACTCCCATTCATTTTCCCGAAAGTACTGGCGGCCGGTGGATAACATGGGTTTCAATGGGAGAGAGGAGGAAAATCCTCCTCTGAGTGGGTGGGACCTTAAGGGGTCTGATTCGCGCAAAAATCTATCCGTTTGCGCTATGAACCAATAAGCAGGATCCCTGGATGTTGAGCAGTGTTGCCAGATTGGTCCGATTTCCCACCCAATTGGGATACTTTTAACCATGTTAGGCTGGAAGAATTATCATTGGGCGGGAAATCTGCCCAACCTGGCAACGCTGTCGATAACAAACCCGGTCTGCGTTGCCGCGGTGCTCAGTCTGAGAGACGCAGAGCAAGTTAAATCTGCGATAGCGAGATCCTAAATGCACAATGGAAACATTGGAAATTGGACATTGTTAACGTATTACAAAAAGCATTCCATTCATTCAGTTATAGTGCTAAGTTAGCGACCAAAGAAAGAGGTAGACCACTTCCCAAAATCAAGGTCACCAGAAGTAATGGCAACGTCAGTGTTGTGAGTGCTACATGGTTTGCTAGGTACGCATGACTTACTGGTAGCATTACAAGCAATTGTAACTGAAAATAAACATAGCTAAATAACTTCAGTCAGTGAGGGCAAAAATAGGCCCAATGATAGGCCCAGATTTTTTTATTTACTTTTACAAATCAATAGTAGGCCTGATTTGACTAATATGCTATGCATCCTTTCCTTCTCAAATTACAGTGATCCCACTGGTGGCTTTGTATACATTTTGTTCACATAACTCCCTCCCTTCTATTTTGTAGTTCACCAAAACACCCTGAAACAACTTGAGTCTCACATTCTTATGCCACCATACACCAACAGTGCAAGCAGGCCAATGGCAACCAAGCGCGCAGTCCTTCCTCCCTCACTTTAAAAAACGACCAGCCGCCACTGGAGCATGTAGATGTTGAATAAAGAGGGTCCTAGGATCGAACCTTGTGGGACTCCACACATCACGTTGGTTGATTCTGATACAAAGTCGCCGATGGAAACAAAGTAGTTCCTATTTTGTAGGTAGGATCTGAACCAATTTAAGACTGTGCCTGAAAGCCCCACCCAGTTTTCTAACCTGTCCAAAAGTATTGTATGGTCTACAGTGTCGAATGCAGCACTGAGGTCTAGTAGCATTAGTATTGAGGTGTCGGGCAGGCTGTTGTCTCTCTTCAAGGTCTTTGGTCTGTAATGCAGAGGAGGGGGGTGGCCGTTCCTCGTCAAGCCAGCATCAGCGATTGGGGAAGGCACAGTGTTGATGGCGTCGGGCGGGCTGTTGTCTCTCTTCAAGGTCTGTGGGCTGTCTGCTATCTGTGTCTCAGATAGTGGCAGAGTAGATGTGTGGGGGAGGCTGTAGTCTCGCTTCTTCTCAACCTGTGCTCTGATTGTGGCCTGTGCGTCAGACCATGGCAAGATTATGGCCTGTGCGTAAAGCGAGAAGAGAAGATTGTCCCTCAACAGTTTTGAACCTAACCTGTTTGGGTGTAGGCCATCTGCTCTGAAAATATATTTGCGCCCCCAGAATAAGTTGGAATTGTCAATAAAGCCCCTTCCTCTTTCATTGCAGACTCTGGAAAGCCATGTATTCAGTGCAAGTAGACGACTGAAACTGTTTATTCCCCTGTCAACTGCTGGTATGGGTCCACTGATGAATGAGTTGATGTGTATTTTGTCCAGTGTATCCAATAGATCAGTGTAAACCCTCTTCAGAAGTTCTGACTGTTCTCTTTGAATATCATTAAATCCTGCATGCACAATAATCTGTGAGATTTTGGGGTTTTCCAATATGATTTTGGCTAGTTTATGGTTGATATCACTAACCATTCCATATGGGAAGTTGCATGTTTTGATCTTCTTACCGGTTATATCCTTGATGGTTGAGTCTCCTATAATCAGAGTGTCTGGTTCATCTGCTTCCTCTGAGATGGGCCCTTGTTGGACGGTGGCAGACACATGCGCAGCCCGCCTCCGTGGCGACTGGTTGTTCCATGTCTGTCCGTACCGTCTGTCCGGACACATTTCAGGGGTCAGGGGTGCACAGGTGGCCGAGGCATGCGCAGCTCGCCTCCATGGCGACTGGTTCATGTTCCGTCTCTGTCCGCACTGTCCGTCCGGACGCATCTCGGGGCTCAGGGGTGCATGGGTGGCAGGCTCGTTCGTGGACTCTTGAAGTGGCAGGAACCGGTTCTTCAGTGGCAGGGTTAATTTCAGTGACGGGCTAATCCGTCTGATACATGTAACTTTAGCTTTGGGTAGTTTAGCATTTGGCGTTGAGTGATCTTGTTGATTCACTTTGGTATGTTGTTTTGGCTTAGCGCTGACTCTGTGCCAGTGAGACGCAGCTGGAACTGTCTCTCTCTTGTCCAGCTTCGGGAAGGATACAGTGTAGCTTTGATCATCTTGCTGTATCTGAGTGAGCTCAGCAAACTCACCCATCGGCACTGTATCCTGTAGGAGTCATTTGCATTTTTCTAATGCTGCTAGTCTCGTTTCAATTAAAGCCACCGTCTGTTGCAGTTTGGTGCAGTCTGTGCATTTCCCAGTCTCCGTGCCTGAGATATCCGAGTACAGAGGCATGTTGGCGATAGGAAAGTCCAAGGCTTTTTCTGCGGTCTGATCCGGGAGTAAAAAGTGCCAAAATGTATTGTTGAATCGAGCGATGGAGGACGACGAAAACAAACTATATACTGTTAGGTATTATGATCATGAAATAAAATAAGATACAGTAGATCTGAACGATGAATTCAGTATTTTTTTCCAATGCCTAGCGGAGGTTCGGGAAACATGACCTCTCTCTCCGCTGCCTCTTCATATGAAGAGGCAGCATGTTATGACAAGAGTCCTCATGTTATGACATGACTCTTGTCATGTTATGACAAGAGTCCTCTTTATCTTGTTCTGTCTATCCGGTTATAGTAGGCCGATCCTATCACTTACTTGATCTGGCTGTTGAATTGAAGTCGGTAACACTTAACAATAAGGTACGCAGAAACGTGGGTAGTTACTGAGGAACAAATGTGTAACGAATAATGAACGACCAGGGCCAGCCATACTGCTAATCAACTCAGTTTGTGTATCGACAAGTGACCAAGCTACTAGCCTATAGGTGACCCCTACTTAAACTAAGTTAAAGGTCCCATGGCATGAAAATCTGACTTTATGAGGTTTTCTAACATAAATATGAGTTCCCCTAGCCTGCCTATGATCCCCCAGTGGCTAAAACTTGCTTTCGGTGTAAAACAAGCACTTGGTGTTCTGCTCGCCTTTGAAAAATAGCGCTGATTTGGAATGTGGTCCCATATGTCATCTTAAAGGATCTAAGCTCCTCCCCTTTCTCTGCCTGGCCCGCCCAGAGAATTTGGCCCGCCAATGAGACACGACCATGCGAGCGCCACATGTGTGTGTGTGATTACACACACTGTAACGCAAGTGTTTGCTGTTGGTGTTATGACGCATAACACGTCGGTTCTTTGATGTCTCTTGTGTTTCCACAACGAGACTGTAGTTGGGGTTATCTCAGCCATGGTTGAGAAGGAATTGGGGGAAAGGAACTTTGGCTTTGACTCGCTGAAGTACATGAACTGCGATATGCTGCCAGCCACCTGTTGCTGCAAGGCACCACCGCCGCAAAGCACCACCACCCAGCAGCGGGCAGCCAGCAGCAAGCAGTGCATGGTTCAGTCTACTTCAGAATGATGTGAAAGTGGAAGAACCAGAGACGTCGGAGAACCCGACAAAATCGTTTGTGACTCATAATATCGTCTCGATACTCGTAGTGGGGGTTATCTCTCAGCCATGGTTCAGAATGAATTGAGGGAAAGGAACGTTGGCTTTGACTCCCTGAAGTACATGAACAACGACATGGAGGAGAAAGGGATTGTTGGCCGCGAATGTCTCCCGCTTGAGCCCCGCTTCCCGCTGCCGAGGGACCACTGCCTCGGAGCTGCAAGAGGCGGTGATGCCTAAGCGCTGACCGCTGCCAAGGCGGTGGTCCCTCGGCAGCGAGGCTCCGGCGGGAGTCAACCGCGGTCAACAATCGCAGGCAACAATCCCTTTCTCCTCCATGTCGTGGTTCAGTCTACTTCAGATCGATGTGGACGTGGAAGAACCAGAGACGTCGGAGAACCCAACGCGGTCGTTTGAGATTCATAATATCGTCTGGAGGCTCACAAAGCTTCTGGCCGTGATTATATATATTATATTGTATAAATATCTATGTATAATATATTATTTAGATATAGAGCTCCAGGACTCCCATGTGTTCTAGAATATTTACAGAACACGGCTAAAGGCTGTGTGCGCCTCGCCATTGCGATACATCCACTGTAAACAGAGCGCAAGGTACCTTGGCTGCAAGCTGCTCAGGGCCACACCCCCACCCTCCTCTTGACCCACCTCTCTCCTCCTCATTTGCATTAAAGAGCCCATGCCATTAAAATCACATTTTTCCTGTTGTTTGTTAAATAACATAGGTCTGAATAATTTTGTGAGCTGTGGTAAGTTTGAAATCTATGCAGTTTGTCTGCTGAATGCAATAGGCAGTGAAAGGAAAAAGGCAGAAGAAATGAGCCAATCTGGATAAGGTGACACTGTGACGTAGCGTTGTCAAACTATTATTCATGGCCCTGCCCACTTGGTTGGTTCGTAACCACCCACAAGAATTCTGAAGGAGTCGTGATTGAGCTAGTGCTAAATGCTAATACGTGTATTGTAGTTGCTTAGTTCGTAGTAACAGGCTAGTTACAGAATTTTGAATGCAATGGCAGAACGACATCGAAGTACATGAACTGCGACATGCTGCCTGCCGCCGGTTGCCGCGAGGCACCACCGCCGCGAAGCACCACCGCCCGGCAGCGGGCAGCCGGGCGGTGGTGCCTTGCGCCGGCAGCAGGCAGCAGGCAGCGCGCGGTTCTGTCTACTACAGATTGATGTGGAAGTGGAAGAACCAGAGACGTTGGAGAACCCGACGAAGTCCTTTGGGATTCATTATATCGTCTGGACGTGCACACGGCTTTTGGCCATGATAATATGTATTATTTGATATAGATATCTATGTATTATATGATATTATTTAGATATAGAGCTCCAGGACTGTAACGCAAGTGTTGTACAGTTCCTTGTTATTTGGATAACCGTTCTGCTGTTGGTGTGATGCCGCATAACACGTCGGACTCTCGTCTCTGGTATTTCTACAACGAGACTCGTAGTGGGGGTTATCTCAGCCATGGTTGAGAATGAATTGGGGGGAAAGGAACTTTGGCTTTGACTCCCTGAAGTAGGCATGAACCACAACATGGAGGAGAAAGGGATTGTTGACCGCGGTCGTCTCCCGCCGGAGCCTCGCTGCCGATGGACCACCGCTTCAGGAGGCGGTGATTAGCGCTGACCGCTGCCGAGGCGGCGGGAAGCAGGGCTCAAGCGGGATACATTCGCGGCCAACAATCCCCTTCTCCTCCATGTCGTGGTTCATGTACTTCAGGGAGTCAAAGCCAAAGTTCCTTTCCCCCAATTCATTCTCAACCATTGCTGAGACAACCCCCACTACGAGTCTCGTTGTAGAAATACCAGAGACGAGAGTCCGACGTGTTAGAACGGTTATCCAAATAACAAGGAAGTGTACAACACTTGCGTTACAGTCCTGGGGCTCTACATCTAAATAATATCATATAATACATAGATATCTATATCAAATAATACATATTATCACGGCCAAAAGCTGTGTGCACCTCCAGACGATATAATGAATCGCAAAGGACTTCGTCGGGTTCTCCGACGTCTCTGGTTCTTCCACTTCCACATCAATCTGAAGAAGACGCGGTCGTTTGAGATTCATAATAGCCTATCGTCTGGAGGCTCACACAGCTTTTGGGCGTGATAATATATATTATGATATAGATATCTATGTATACAATGGGTTTCTAAGAGCCACTGCGATACATCTACCGTAAACAGAGCGCATGGTACCGTGGCTACAAGCTGCTCAGGGCCAGGTGATAATATATATTATAGATTATATGATATAGATATCTATGTATAATATGGGTTTCTAAGAGCCATTGCGATACATCCACCGTAAACAGAGCGCATGGTACCGTGGTCTGCTCAGGGCCAGGTGATAATATACATTATACATTATATTATATTATATTATATAGATATCTATGTATAATATGGGTTTCAACGAGCCATTGCGATACATCCACCGTAAACAGAGCGCATGGTACTGTCAGTGGCTACAAGCTGCTCAGGGCCACACCCCCACCCCCCTCCTTGACCTGCCTTGACACGCCCACCGTAACCAGAGCGCATTGTACTGTGGCTACAAGCTGCTCAGGGCCACACCCCCACCCCCCTCCTTGACCTGCCTTGACACGCCCACCGAAACAGCGCTTGGGGGAAGCTCAATGTGCGACTGGTTCGGAGTGGCTGTAACTCTGCACCACGGCTGAATTTCGGGGACGTCTTTGAATACTGTGTTTGTGGCCCACTAATACCTATATTAAAGCATCCATAAATAGCATGGCATGGGATCTTTAAAGCTACAGACACCGAAACAGCGCGTTTGGGGAAAGCTCAATGTGCGACTGGCTTGTAGTGGCTGTAATTCTGCACAACGGCAAAAATTCGGGAACCTCTTCAAATACTGTGTTTGGGGCCTACTAATATCTATATTAAAGCATCCACAAAGTAGTATGCCATGGGACCTTTAAAAAATGTATCCCATCATACCTAATTAGTTTCAAATCATGGGAATCCATGTGTGCTTGTTTACTTTAAACCCTTTGATGCCTGTAATCAGGCCCGGAGTGGCTAATCGGGAGGGCCGGGACAACTTTTGGGCCGCGAGGGCCGGTGTTCAATTATTATTTGTATTTATTTTGTGCCGGTGTTCAGTCATGGCACTGAGTGGGTATCACATGTATGCTGTTACCACTGTCGTTGGGCCGTCTCCACTCCGCTCTTTTCTTTTGTCACCTCATCGTATCAGGGAGCTGGTGGTCTGTTTGATTATGTCAATGAAACTGGGACGCGGACGCAGGTTAAGGGCACGCCCACCAACAAGAAACAGACGCAGCCTGTCGTAACGTCCGTGCACACCGCACACTTTCAGTGGTGTTTGTAGCCTAGCTCCAACCCCAGAAGTGCAAGAAAAATAATTATGGAAAATGGAAAATAAAAAGAGCAAGGGTGGCGCAGAAAAAGCGAGGATTAAAAAGAGAAAAGCCCTGGAGACACATGCAGCCAAATGTGCAAAAATCGGCAGCTTTTTCAATCAAACGTGCTTGCGGTCTAAAACGACCAATGAAAACGATGAAACGGGTAAGACAAGATGTTGAACAAAATGCAACTTTACCTGCACCGTTCAAGTAAATTAATTAGCCTATCAAGTCAATGAATTGCGTGGCGTTGTAACATATAGCCTGGCTAACCTAACGTTACATAATTTAAATAATATTATGATGCGACGCCACATAACTGGCCATAAACTTTGTCTTGTAGCTCCTCAGATACAAGATGCATCACCAAGCACCAGCCATGAGCCCACAGGTCCAGAGTGTGCAGGTATGATTGCTCATGAAGTGAATATTATTAGAATTAATATAATGAAGAGTATTGTGTAGACCTAGCCTGGTCCTACCAGACTCTTACTTCATTTAATTTGCACAGAGAGTCTGGACCTACTCAATTGAGTAGGACGTCGTGATTAAGGTGCTGGAATCCGATTTCAGTGAAAGAGGCTGTGAAGAGACAACCTTCTCCCAGGAAGATCTTCAGTTCTTGGCTAAGCTGAAAGATGGAATCAGGCAGAAGCAAGATGGTCATTTTGAAATTCCTTTACCTTTCAAACAAAATCAACCAAGTCTTCCAAATAACAAAGCATGTGCGTTTCAACGCCTAGTGTCTTTGAAACGAAGGCTCAGAAGAGACCAGCAATACTGCGCTGACTACGTGGGCTTTACGAAGGATATCATTGCCCGTGTTGACGCAGAAAAGGTCCCTGAAGAGGAACTTGACAATCAACCTGTCTGGTATATCCCTCACCACGGCGTATACCACCCCCAAAGGCCTGGGAAGATACGCGTGGTCTTTGATTGCTCAGCAAGGTTCAAAGACACGTCACTAAATGACCACCTGCTCACTGGTCCAGAGCTCACAAACACATTGGTGGGAGTCCTTTGTAGGTTTCGCAAAGGCCCGATTGCCATCATGTGTGACGCGGAAAAAATGTTCCACGTAAGGCCTGAACACCAAGATTACCTTAGGTTCTCATGGTGGGAGAACGGTGATCTAGAGTGTCCGCCCTAAATTTTTCGGATGAAAGTTCACCTATTTGGGGCAGCCTCCTCACCTGGCTGTGCCAATTTTGGACTTAAGCATCTAGCCGCTCAAGGTCAGGATAAATTTAACCCGAGCACTGTTAAGTTCATCCAAAGGAATTTTTATGTCGACGATGGACTGGTGTGTGCAACGTCTGACGAGGAAGCAATCCAGCTAATCAAGGAAGCTTGACAGCTTTGCAGCACAGGCAACCTCAGACTACACAAGTTCGTCTCCAACAGCAAGGAGAAGCTGAATTCAATACCGAAGGAAGAGTGTGCTGAAAGTGTCAAGGACATGGATATGGCCTTGGGAGAGCCGCTCATGGAAAAAGCTCTTGGCGTTCAATGGTGTGTATCCTCCGATGACTTCCAGTTGGCTACATGTTCCTTATAACTGGTTCGGCCGAGTTGACGATAGGGGACGAACAGTGGGTTCATGAATTTCAGGTCCGGATGACAACAATGGAAACAGGAGCTGCAACTACAACAATGTCCAAAAGCCCCCACCTACATGCAGCGCACCAATACATGACGATCACCGGAGCCATTAAACTCATTTTGAGTCCGCAGGGAATTTTTTTTTAATTGTATTCATGTCCATTATTTTTTGAACTTTTCGCTTTCAATGGATGCTGAAAATGAATAACTTTGTGTCACACATACCTAGAAGTATTAGTTTGGAATTCTATGAATGCATTTATCTATGTGCCTTATTGACTCTATGATGATAAGACATGATGATTGTATGACACGTTGGTTATATGTCTACTGTGGTATTGCTGACAGTGGCCTGTGTAAACTATGAGACCCGCCAAAGTGAATGCCGTTCCATAAATAGGTGAACTTGATGTGGTTTTACCTCCATAAGAGTTTTCCATCTACTAATCGGTTGGTGGTGTTGATGATTTCTTTCTATTTTGACTTTTTTTCGGTGTGGTGTTACGTATTTTAGGAACACAAGCTGTATTTCCCTCGCTTAACCAATAGGGGGTAGGACCAAACATATAAGCCGTAAATACTACACATAGCCACAAGGGAAAGCAGGACATTACTGAAGGCTGCAATAGATACTTTAGCCACAGAGGGCAGCACCACAGACCAGGCGAGGAAAACCGAGGATTACGTCACACCGGTTCCTCTCCAAGTCTTCCGGTCCTCGCTGAGTCCATAAGAGCCTCCAGAATCGTGGAGGCAGACCAGAACTCTCTCGGCAGCGATTAGACATAGGTGGGTTTATGGCTAGGATCAGCTAGGAGAATACTCTCGCACGTGCTTAGAATACATCTTCAATCTCTCTTTGCTTCAGAGTATCAGTTTACCATACCGAAAATACTTTATACAAATAAAGTCTCTTTAAAGCTATCCTTTGGATTCGACCCCTCTTTCCCTGAAGAACATTGCAGTGGTACGTGGTGCTTATTGCTTAGAGAATGCTCATCTGAAATGACCAAGGAGGGAATTGTGAATTAAATAAGCATGTTAGCTGTCATATCCGAACATAGCCACAAGGGAGCAGGACAAACGTATAAGCTGAAATAACTGCACATAGCCACAAGGGAAGCAGCTGTAATAACTGCTCATGGCCGCAAGATGGCAGCATCACCAGACATATGAGGAAGCCAGAGGGGGGCTCTCAAAACCATAGCCAATCAGAGCACGTACTACGTCATATAGGCCACGCCTACTTCATATCTATACAGAGCAGGACCCAGAAGGAGGAGCCCCTGACTGCAACCCGCAGACGGAGCCCACATTGAGGGGCTGACACTCAGTCCATATTGAGGGGCGGGCAATCAGCCCTCATTGGGGGAGAAGCCCCTGACTGCAACCCGCAGACGGAGCCCACATTGGGGGGCGGGCACTCGGTCCTCATTGAGGGGCGGGCACTCAGTCCTCATCGAGAAACCGATTTAAACTACAGTTGGTCCATTATCCGCACAGACATAGTCGTAAATGAAGAATACCTGAATTAACGTCCTCAAGTAGTTATAGGCTCACAAGATATGGCATTCCCTCTCTAGCTCCTTCCCAGGCTCTGACGGGTATCTGCTCCGTGAAATAGGCAAGGCAAGGCAACTTTATTTATATAGCACTTTTCATACAAAAGGCAGACTCAAAGTGCTTCACATATAAACATTGTCATACAATAAAATAAAATAATAGATAAGTAAAGAAAACATATGCAAAGAAATGAGTAAAATAGAAAGTTAAAAAGGCATTTTAGTATTAAAATAGAAAATAAAGGCAAAGTTAAAAAAGCTTTTGAGAAAGTGCAATGTATTTAAGATTTAGCAGAAAGCTAAAGCAAACATAAAAGTCTTCAGTCTGGTTTTAAATGTGCTCAGAGTTGGGGCAAGACTTAAATCCTCAGGGAGTTTATTCCAGCTATTTGTTGCATAGTAACTAAATCCTGCTTTCCCATGTTTCGTGTTTACTCTGGGGATAATTAACAGATTGGTCTCAGAGGATCTTAGTGGTCTAGAAGGCTTATGTAGTGGAAGCATACCAGTTACATATTTTGGGCCTAAACCATTTAGGGATTTAATTTTTTGGTCTTTGGTAGAACTCTAGCAGCAGCATTCTGAACAAGCTGAAGCTTCCTCAGTTTGTTTTGGGAGACCTGTAAGGAGACCATTGCAGTTATCAAGCTTACTAGTGATAAAGGCATGTACAAGTTTTTCTAAGTCTTCGGTGGACATGATCTCTCTAACTGTCCGTCCACACCAGAAGCGAATTGAGCGACCAAATCGCCGGAAGTCATTCACTTTCTATGGGCAAGAGCGACCAAAGCGACCAAAGCGACCAACGCTACCAGCGGCCAAAGTTGAGCGACCAGAGCGTCAAAAAGAAGTTGAAAACTTTTTAACTTTATGCAAATGACTATTATTCGCTTCAGCGGCCAAACACTGACAGCCAATCGGAATGTAGACGCTCTTCGCTTGCGTGGATCCCAGGGAACATCGGCAGGCACTTTGGTTCCTACCTACCTTTATTCACTCACTGAACAAAATGTCGGCTGAAGTATTAATCGCGGCTGTAACTGGGCACCCGGTGTTGTACGAACCCACCCCTTTTCAGTTCAGAAATCGAAACGCCGTAGTGGTTTGGATATCAAGTGATGATAAGCGGGAGTATTTATAGGCTACATCTAGAACGTTCGTATTTAAGCGGGAATCATTTTAATTTGCTCTCCATGCCACCAATCTAACCAACCAATCGCGTGTAGCATGCTTTAAACAAAACCAAAAAAGTTTTTGAAATCGTCACATAAACAAACTAATCGACAAGACGAGGGATAAATGACAAGGGATATATCTAGTCTAGATAGATAGAAAGCCTAGTCAAGTCTTTATTAATACCAAACGACACAAATCGTCGGGAATCCATTTAGGTGGTTCGGCCCACACAGGACAGTAGCATACAAGACCACACAGAACAAGTCTGACTGGACATACACACAATACATCACATTAAAACTAGACACGCGTTGATAGATAGATAGACAGAAAAGCCTAGATAGATCGATATGTTCCATTATTTGCCTTGCGGAGCCAACCAGTCCTGTGCGCGTATGCAAATTAGCCATGTGCGCGAATGTCTATTTGTTTTGAATGCGACGAATGAGTGCAGATCATGATTTGCAGATCCAGATCAGTGAAACATATTTTAACTACTACAGCACGCAGGATTTTTTGTTCTCGGTTGTAATTAGCCTACATTTTAGGATTTTTTTTGTATTGGGGGGAATCACTGTCCTACTTGTTGTCGAAGCACTTTATCGAACAAGCAAAACCGTCTCGGCAATATGGCCAAGGTGTATGGGAGAGTTCACTATTTGATATGGCTGTCTGTAGGGCCTACTAAACGCATACGGCTCCTTTAAATGCGTCTGCATAATTGAATTGTACGTCATGAGCGACTTGAGCGACCAAAGCGAACAGAAAAATTTGCAGCGAAACTTTGTGAGCGACCAAAGCGTCTTTGACGCTTTGGTCGCTCCTGGTGTGGACGTACAGTGAGGCTTGCTACATTTTTAAGTTGATAATATGCAGAATTTGTAACTGATTTGATGTGACTGTCGAAATGTAAATCTGAATCCATGATAACCCCTAGATTTCTGGCTTTGATTGAGGTTTTCAGGGACACAGAGTGAGGGGTTTGGTTACTTTAAGCCATTCCGTTTAAGAACCAAATACAATTATCTCTGTGTTTTTTCCTCATTTAGTTGAAGGTAATTCCGATAGTCATTTGGTGATAGCGATATAGATTTGCGTGTCATCAGCATAGCAATGATGGTCAATATTGTTATTTTGCATGATTTGGCCTAGTGGGAGCATGTAGATGTTGAATAAAGAGGGTCCTAAGATCAAACCTTCACGTTGGTCCACATGTCACGTTGGTTGATTCTGATACAAAGTCGCCAATTGAAACAATAGTTCCTAATTTGTAGGTAGGACCTGAACCAGACGGATGTCGTTCACAACTTTAATAAGGGCGGTCTCAGTGCTGTGCAGGGGTCGAAATCCTGATTGGAAGTTGTCATAGCAACCAGTTGATGCCAGGAAGTGATTAAGTTGCTGGAGGACAACTTTCTCAATGATTTTACTTAGAAGGGTAGATTTGATATTGGTCTGTAGTTCTTAATAATAGAGGCATCTAGGCTCCGCTTTTTTAGAAGGGGTTTAATAACTGCAGTTTTCAAAGCTTTTGGGAAGTTGCCTGACTGGAGAGAGTTGTTTACTATCTGCAATATGTCTACTGCTAGGCAGTCGAAAACATTCTTAAAGAGGTTGGTAGGTAAAGTTTCAAGGCAACAGGTGGATGGCTTTATTTGTGTCACAGTTTCCACAAGAGTTTGAGAGTCTATAACATTAAAGCATGCCATCCCGGGACAGGAGGCCCTCTTATTTTGTCTCTTACTTAGGTCATAGGCAGCTGGGCATGTAACTCTCACAGACAGACGGGCACAGGAGTTCTCTTATGCAGACGTTGCATTGTTTACAGTGTACACTTCATCGTTTTACAGACATAGATACTGGCTTTAATTTGTCTGCATAGATCTCAGTGCTGTCTAGGGATGAGTCGGTCGCGACCGATTCGTTACAACGAATGAATCCCGAACGTGAACGACAAGAACTGGTTCCCCAAAACAAGAAGAACTGGTTCTTTTATTCATTTTTTTTTAACATAAACCAAAAATATGGTCACGTAAATAAAATATACAAACCAACAGAGCTTCGTCTCCCCGCGACTTATATTGATTGATTCTACAACGTTCTCAAAGATTCACCCAATGAGAGGTAGCAATGGTGTTGCAATGGCACCTGGGTAAACAAATGACAAGGCGGTACCATGGACATAATAAAGGATGGACCACGGACTGGAAAGTGGCCGCCCATTCATTCCTATACAAACTGCTCAGTGGCGCAGGGTAACATACAGGAGCGATTTGCTTCCGCGTTATGGGGCCAAGACACGTGGCCCAGTCCGTAACGTACCGGATGCAGAAATATAGAACGCATGCGTGCCCATCCCCCCACTCCGGTCCAACAACAATATTAATTGATACCGTAATGCACCTGTTCTTTGTCTTTGGATCTTTTGAATAAATGGATCAATACATGATGAATCACAATGATCGCAAGCAGAGGGCCGTGAGAGTTATTGAGCAGCAGATGAACCAGTCCAAAAATCGGACACGTTAACGGAGCACTGAAGTAGGCCCTCTCGGATGCCATTTGTTTCACTACGACTCCTTTCAGCTGCACACCCCTCTTCCCCAGCGAGATAACGGCTAATAAAACGCTTGAGGTGGCGTTTTGAAAAGAAAAAACTTACATTTTTTTAGGACATGGCATGAAGGTAATTATGAGCCTTTGATTGATATCCAGACCTTTTTTGCGGGGACATATTCCTGTTCCCCGCTTGTATTGGAGTGAACGGAGATATCTACTTCTGGGTCCCATGATTTGAGGGACCCGTCCACAACCCGCTTAAACAGCTGCAATACCAGGCTTGGCCGCTGAGCACTGGTGGATTGCGGAAGTATGCAGTGTTCCTGGGGGCTTGGGCGGTACCGTCGAATATGTGCGCTTTCTCTGTCTGACGTATCTTGGGTCATACCATTCGACGTGGGGCCACTCATATATCCCCCTACATTTTTTCGAAAATAGACTTGACCTCCATCTGATATTGGATAAAGGCATTTCCCAATCCCAGGAGTCTTTGCTCCATTCTACGTCAATTTAAGAACAAACAAAGAAATTAAACTGCAGTTCGTATTTTTTTATTTATGACCATGAAAGTTCTATAATGCCTGAACAATGAAGAATTAAATGTAAAGTAAAATACAATTATAAATGTAAAACCATGAATGAAATATAGAGAGTAAGCAAGTGGTATAAATATTGGTGGGACGTTTGGCTATACTACATAGTATATCTTCTTGATTTTCACGTGGGTTAGAGCATAGAAGTGGTTTAAATTATGCTTACAGCCGTCTCGCGGGGGGGGGGGGGGGGGGGGGCAGACACCAAATGACGTAATCTGACGTAACGAACGAATCAAATAAACGAATCGTTATAGTGAACCGAACTGAAAGAACTAGTTCCCGGAAAATAATCATTTTGCCCATCCCTAGTGCTGACCCTTAGACACAAGACTATTTTAACACTCACAGGACCTCATAAGGAAACTGTTACAAGATAGCATAAGCAATCAACATAGTAGGTAGGGATGTCCATTGTTAACCTGTTGACTGTTAAGAAGATCTTTAACCGGTTAATACTAAAGGTTAAACATTAAATCATCTAAATGTTTATTATATCCGGTTATTACTCCAAGTATGCTGCTGCTGCATGCAGAACTCTTATTTTCATATCACTAAACCGAATGTAAGAACACATACTTCAGGCAAATAATCAAACAATAACAAAGTTTAGGCTATGCTTAACTTTATAATGGGTCCATGGTACGCAGCAAGAAAGACGGCCTTAAACTTTCTAGGAAAGTCCACACTGCAAATGAACCCACACTGCAGAGCATGAAGCCACACTGCACTTGAACCCACACTGCACAGCATGAAGCCACACTGCACATGAACCCACAATGCACATGAACTCAAACTGCACATGAACCACACTGCACTGCATAAATCCACACTGCGCAGCATTCAACATCAATCAGCAGTCAAAAGCATCTCCAAATGTATTAAAGTTGAAAGTAAAGACTGAGATTAAAGATTTAATTGGGATAGTGGTAAGTGCATGTGTAAATCAGACACATCACATCTCAGAAATGTCAGTTATACCAAACTTCCACATGCCCCCAGTCAGTCCCCCCCTCAGAGAGTCCATTGGAGTTATGGATTGCGCAATAACAGAACACTTCCTTCTCTTCGTGGATATATTTGGAGACTTCCTTAACTTCACACATGACCTAATTGCGGTGCTGCAGGATTCCATCAAAGCTGTGAATCCACCACTCAAACTCTGCACTACCACTTCTATCAGCAAAACCAAATTTATTTCAACCGGTGAAATGCATGTTAAATTGAGGAGAAAGAATGGATTGCAGGATGCACCTCTGTAACCTGATCTTGGACTCCACCTGCCACAGCCTCCAGATCAGATGGGAGGCTCCCAGAATCCTCTCTGGACCTACCTCCTATCCACTTCTGGTGGTTCCTGTGAGCTGTTCAAATCAAACGCACCCTATATTGATACTTGAACATTTAATAAAAAATATCATAGAAATGGTATTGCAAATTAACCAATTCTCTATTCACCTACTATGTAGATACTTCAGAACTAGTTGAACTGATCATTTGACAAAAAAACCTCTTGAATATTTTCTAATACTATTCAGCATCTCCAGAAAATGTTGACATTCTTACAATTTAAAAGTACCGTAGTTTGGAACCTCTCCCAATATTTTCAGATTTCCTATTGGCCGTTATCAACAGGCACAGAGAAAAGGGCATCTGAACACAATTGGAGACCTCCAACCATTCAGACTTACTAAATGTGTAACTCATCAATGGCAGGCTTCTTGGTTGTTTATGAAAATGAGTTCCATCCTCTGTACAGTCATCGCAACAAACCCGTCGAATATTTGATAAAAGGTTGTGATGGCCCCCGTTTCAATGTTTGATTAGACCATGACAAAAAAGCATTGCGCAGGTGTGTTCGTCTGCATCTATTTATTTTTGTAGCAAGAGCCAATTTCGACACCACCTACTTCATTATTTGGGTGTCTGCCACAAGGTAGATTTTTTTTATGTCTATATTTCCGATTTTTTAAGCTGACCTCCTCCCTCTCTCTCGTTTCGTTTTGTGGAGCAAGTTAATTGTCTGAGAAACACGCGTTCTGTGAATCACCTTCATTTCAGTTTTTGAGGAGCTCTGCTTAAAATATCGGAAATATTGACTTATACAGTATATAACTAGAGGGTGCAGTGTACAGACTGCGCAAACCATTCTGAAGTCTCTTTCTCTCTCCCTCCCTCTCTCTCCCTCTCTATCATTTCGTTTTGTGGAGCACGTAGTTGTCTGAGAAATGCGCGTTCTGTGGAGCACGTTCGTTTCCGTTTTTGAGGAGGTCTGCTTAAAAAATCTGAAATATTGACATGTCTATAACTAGAGGGTATGGAAGCATATATGTAGCAAAATTCAAATGGCAATGCAATTTGCAATTCAATAAGTCATTAAATTATGCATTTGACAATTCCTTGTGCAAATTAATAATATAATTTGTAAATACGTTATTCAATTTTGAAAGTTTTTTTTTTTTTTAATGGAACAACATTTTGTCAAATTCTTTGAGTTCCTTTTTTCAAATTGAAAAGCTATAGCGTCCCCGTCATTGCAATGCACTTCGCCATGCTCCATGTGTTGCGAAATTCATATTACATTTCAATCCGCAAACATTTTTGGAAAACGTATCAGCCAATCGCATCTGGGCGGGAACTACATCACTTCGTCGTGAGACCAGTTGATCATCCAGGATGTAGCACTTGGCACTTTCATTTCTTCATTGTGAAAGGTTTGACTGGGTTGATGTATATAGTAATAACGTGAAAATGGCGCGAAAAACGGTCGCGGAGCTGCTGCGGGAGGCCGCTGCAGAAAAAAGGTTATATATTGGCATTAAGAGTAGTAGGAAGTAGTAAATTGACTTTTGTAAGTAGGCTTATTAATGATCATCAATGTAGTTGCAGTCCACATTGACGACATAGTTTAGACAGGTTTGATAACATTTTGGATTTCCCATCTTTGGCCTGTACATTCTTGTACCAAAAGTTTGCCCTTTACAATTTCCAAACATCTACCAGTCTGTATGTTCTTCAATTCTTGACCCTGAAAAGGAGAGAAACGCAGGCATACATCAGGGAACACTGTGTGTCATTATTGCAAAATTCCTCCAACTTCAATCAAAATCCTTCTCTGCTGCATTCAGAAACAACACCTTTCACAATCAATCACCCACAACACAATAGAAGTACCTGGATGAAGTCCCAGTAAATTCCAATTCTTTTCTGAAGAGATTCATGGCAGTTGTTCAGGCCAGGCTCGTTGTCTTTGTTGCCATCGTCCGTCAAACAGCGATTAGCATTGTACTTATGGGACTTGATCCCACCAATGTAAAGCTCACCAGTCTCACGGAAATGTGTGTGCTGATGAGAATGAAAACCAAAAGAAAACATGTATTCAGTTTCATCAGATACTTCATCCAACATATTAATAGTACGTCCTTTGACTCACTTGAGGCATATAGTAGTAGCAGTGATACGCAATCGGTGTGTGGCCTGGAACTGGACCTTGGTCTACACACATGTTGGCATCGAGGTTCTTCAGCTAAACATGGGAGAAATAGAGAGACAGAGGAAATATCTTCTGATATTAGATCATGATGCTTCTTCCATCAGAGATGATTCAGAATAGCTCTATGGCTCTAAAAATCTCTGTGTGTTCAACCCTGTCCCTGATATTGCTAAAACAACTCACTCCTCCATAGGCCAGGATATTTTCCCAGGTATCCAGCAATGGATACACATTGTCCAGGTACCACTTGAAAGGTTTACAATTCAGTCTTTTTCTTAGTTCTTTTCTCTCTGTCACATCCCCAAAGTCAATACCGTGATCCTGCAGAATGAAAGAGTTTAGTTGATCATAAGCCTTCATCAGTTAAGTCAAAGAATGTGTTTCTGTCTTAGGCCCCGTTCACACGAAGCCGAAACGGGCGAAACCGTTACGGTTTCGATCTATCCGGTTTCCTGGTATCTCTGTAAAGACGAAGCCAAGCGAAACCGGGTAGATGTGTAGAAACGCTGTAGTACACATTCCAGGCCCATAAGGGTCGCTGCTTCTGGTGCAGAAATCCAGAAGAAATGAAATAAGAAGAAGAGGCGAGCATGCACATAAAGGCTGCCCTTATGCGCATGCTCGCATCTGATTTCTGAGACTCCGCGGGCTTAAGAGCCATTGGCTAGGAGGTCGAGTGGTGGGGCGATGACGTCATGGTTTGCGGTTTCAGTCGGTTTCAGGCGTACACACGAATCCAAAACGAAACCGGGTAGATTTGAAACCACCTCCGAGGGTGGTTTCAGAAGTTTGCGGTTTCGGTCAGCGGATTCGCCGGCTTCGTGTGGACGGAAGGCCGAACCGTACAAGACCTTTGCGGTTTCGCCATGAAATCGGCTTCGTGTGAACGGGGCCTTAACCTTAATCAATTAAGCCAAATAGAACATCATTGTAGAGTGTTGTTTAGTTTTGCCTTTGAAGCTGCATTCATTTTGAACAAAGTTCATCAAAGAAGTCAGAAACAAAGTCTAAAATACACTGTACACTGTGGTCGCAGATCAGTCTACGTTGGCATGACCTTTAAGGTTTAACTGTTGTACCTTGAATGGGAGATTCCAGGCCAGATTGACGTTATGTTTGTAGTCATCCATCCAAACCTCTGCTACCCTCAAAGCATTCCTTTTCATTGTGATGGAGAGGTCTGGCATGTATGGCTTATGGTGCCTCTCAATGTGGGCTATCTTGGAGCATGGGACAACCTCAATACTTCCCCCACATGTCCAAACCTACAAAATAATTAATGGGCATTGTTACAATTCAGCCATTCCCAACATTCCTAACCTTGGGTATTCTTGTGGCATACTTACACGAATCCCAAGCTCAACATTTTCTCCACCGTATACTTTCATTCCTCCATCAAGAACTCCAATTTCACCAAGATACGTCCGATCTGCGACCAGGATACCCATTATGGAAGGACTCCTTTAAAGGTCAAACAGAGGACATGGCTCAATATGTCATTGTTAATGACGTATGCAGATATTTTGTTAATTCAGATCAAGAAAAGCTATTATCAGGTGAAACTTACTTTCCAGGCAAGGAGGGGTCATTTAGTTTGTACCACTCAGGCCTAAATCTCTCGTACATGCACCACAAAGCCCAGTCAAACGCATGGGATGCAGGCAAGTATGTTACAATATCAAGATCATAGTAGTTGATTCTGTCAAACACCGGAGACACAATCAGCTTCCGATCCCCTTTAATTTGCGTAAGCAATGGTTCAGCCCTGCAGGACAGAAATAGTTTGAGATAAAACACATTAACAATAATGGACACAGAACTTTAACACAGGATGACTCATTATTTGTTGTCCATTATTTTGGCCTTCCAGTGGTTTGATTCACTTTGCCATTGATGTGTTGTTGTTTAAATTCAATCATTCAATCAGGGTTTGAGTTGCCAGGTTGTAGCTGAGCTCCCCTGCATTAGACTTTCGCGCTAACCTGACAACAAAGTTGATACATTTCTAAAATGAAAGAGAATATCCCCGGAAAAAATAATTGGGCACCCTACTGAAAACCGGAGGCCACCCTACTGAAAACAGGAGGCCACACTACTGAAAACACTCACTATTTGACTGTACCCTTAGAAGGATTATAATCAATATCTGGTCCTATATGCTATATGAATGAAAAACTCTCACTTCCTAGACAGGTCATCCGAAGTTCTATGCCACAAGTATACAGTAATATTCCGGCTTTGGGACCAAGGTTACACAGAGGAGTGTCACCCAGAGAGATTCAGATCGACATCATCTGTACAGTATAATATAAAGTAAAGAAGATCCTTATAAATTAAGACATTTATAAGTTAGATGATGAAACATAAATCACACAAAACTCAGAAAAACTAATACGACAGAGGTTTGTTGCTGCCATGTATGGGCATTATTTGATTGAAAACCTGGAAAAGCAGGTGTTAATGAGATTTTAATTGTGTCTTTCTACAGCGGCCAACTGTTTGTATTTTTTACGGTCAACTAGTGCAGGCCAACTGTGTGTTCGCTGTTCAGCCAGTTAAAAGCCTACAGATCCCCACTCCAGCAGCACAAGACTACACAATTATATCTGTCATATGATGGTAACTTGGTACCCCCTCACCACAGGTCATGGACTTCAATATGAGCATCCAAGATGGCGACCACGTCAGCCGTGGCGGCCTTCCATCCAGAGATCCTAGCCGTGGTCAGCCCCAGCTGCTCACTGTGTCTCACTCTGGTCATGAGGAGGCCTGGATTCTGGTCCTCAATGGTCTTGATGTACATGTCAAAGTCCTGCTTCAGGTCGTCTGTGGGGGGAGGGGGGTAATCTCTGTTAATAATAGCTATTGATAATACTGCTGAATTAATAATATAATATGTAGTTGATGCAAGGGCTACATTAGTATCATATATTGTTGCCCTCCAATGGATCACAAAGCAAGCCAGCTAGCTGGTCAGTTCCGGATAAGATTGGTCAAAAAGATACGTAGCAAATAAAAGAGAGACACTCTGGACAGCAGGTCCTGTTTGAATGAAACTGACCCATGCCTAAATCATTGACAGAGGACGACTTCATACATTTGAACATGATGTGTATAAAGTCCCTGCTTGATTTCTGCTTTTTGGGCATTGGTAGGGACATTTTTTCTAGCGTTCCTACTAATAATGATCCCTGGGTTATTAATTGTTATATGTATATAGGCCTATATAATTTATATATTTTTTTGCATTATTCATGAGGAGTTATACAGGAAGGTATGGGAGGGAGAGAGGGGAGGACATGCAGCAAAGGATCATGGGCAGGAATCGAACCCGGGTCAGTGGGATAAGACCGAGCCATAATAGTGCAGGCTCTACCCTGCGTACCACCGGGGCACCCCAGTAACTTATGTTTAAGTGAAGCGAGGAGAGATGACCTAGTCACGGTCACCCAGATCGGTATGTCCTTTAGTAATGAGAAAACATTTGATCAGTCTTTAACAGTTCTATTTTTAGAAATTGGAAAAATGCATGCTGTGTATTTAATATGGAAAAGAAAAATCTTGAGCATTGGTACATCGTTTTGGATGTATGGGCGGTGAGAGACTGAATCTTCCTGCCCTAATATATTCCCATAAACATTTATTTACAGAAGTAGTTTTGTAATTGTCTATCATTCCTTAGACGTAAAACATAGACAAACCATTGGTGCTGTGGTCATCCACCAATATGATTTCTTTCAGCAAGGACTTCGGAGTGCGGTCGATAATACTTCGGATGGCTCTCTTGAGGATTGACAGGGCCTCATCCAGGTAGATAAGGACTACTCCAATGCTGGGCAGATCCTTTGGGTATGTCTTCTTTAAGCATCTAGATTAACATCCAAAAAATAATTCAGAAAATACTCCTATGCACTCCCACACATATGTACACACACACACACAGAGTGTTCTGTCTCTCTTTATCTTTCTCACACATGCGCACACACACGCACACACACTCACACACACACACATGCACGCACACACACACACACACACATGCGCACACACACACACACATTTTATATTCCACATTAAAATAAGTAAAAGGTCAACCTTGGGTCCCTGGTGTCTGGAAGAGGTCGACTAAGGGGTAGGCGGTCGCTGAGAAACACGTTATATCCATATTTCTCAAATAAAGCTTGTGCCTCATTTTGTTCGTCTTCTGACAAATTCTCTCCACCCCAGTTCTGGAACAGGGCAGACTTTGGGAAAAGTTTCTTCCCTTCATTTCCAGGCTGTTCAATTTTCCCAGGTTTATCTTCATCCTCTTTTTTCACCACTGCAGTTTGTTTTTCAACTATTTTTCTTTGTCTGTCTAGATCTTCTTCAAGAAGCCTCTGCATTGATTCCTGTTTTTGATTGACGGTTTTTACCAAGTTGTCTGTAGGACGAGAGAAAATGTATGAATTAGGAGTCAGCCTCTGTCTAGTTACACTGGAAAAATCGGATTATTATTTTGTAATTCAATTCAAATAAACATTTTTTGTTTTATTTTTAAAATAACTTTTTTTCATTTCGAAAAACTGTTAAATATAGATATTTTTAATTAGGAGCACAGGTAAAATTGTAGGGTTGTGCATTCAACTGATTAATAATTAGTCAATCAATCCAAATAAACATTGTTTTTTTTCTTTCTAAAATACTGTTAAATATAAATATATTTGATTAGGAGCTCAATGAAGAAATATTTGTTTGGACAAATTTACAATTTCAAGTTTACGTACAAGACTGCACATGCACATTAAACACAACGACGCTTGACTACTGGACCAAACCGGATTTCAGCCATAAAGACTGTGGATAACTTGAGGGAATCAAGTTCCATAACGGATACATCCAATCGCGCCTCGAAAATGTAGTCAGATTGTAGTTTCGAAAATGCTTTACGGCGCGGACACACACCCAAACATGGCACCGGCTAGATATAAACAGCCAGTTGCAAGGCAATTGTTGCATTCATCATGGATCAATCGACTGATAAGGGACCCAAGAGGCGACTGTCGGTGGAACAAAAGAAGAATGGACCAGAAAAGAGATCAGACACGAGTGAAAGGGGAACTATGCAACTTTTTTGGCTTGATTTACCTTAATATAACAGGCTAAGAGTCATTGCGATGGTTCTATTATACATTTTTGTTCGTTTGTTCGTTGTTTCGACTCCCCCTTGCGCATCTTGGCGGAGAAAAGGAATATGTTTCTGCCGGCGACCCGCCGCCCACTCTCGCGGGAGTCTCGGGTCTCGCGAACTAACGAATTGCTTTACGGCACAGACCCCCAAACACGGAACCGGCTCGATATAAACACAAGTAACTAAGGGATTGTTACATTCATCATAGATCAGCCGACTAAAAAGAGACAGAGAAACCCAATGTCGGAGGAACAGAAGAAGAGAAAAGGGAGACTGACCGACAGAGAGGCCAGACACGAGTAAACGTTGGGCAAGCTTTTCAGGAATAGTGTGAACTGAAAGAAAAAGAAGACTGCAAATCAGACGCCGACTTGGCCGTGTTGCTTTTGAAATTGAAAGTACCCTTGGGTGAACTTTGTCTTCGTGGTATTCTTGATGTTGATAGTCTCTGTACAAATGCGTTTGCTCAACCATCTTGTTGTGAGCCCTGTAAAAATTGTTTTCTCGACCGTTTTGTTGTAAGCCCTGTATGTTTCTAGCTTGCTTGGTTGCAATCATATAAACACCTTTGTTTCCATGGGTGTTTTGCTGTTCGTCTGTCTCGTCCCCCAGATACAGACTGAATCCCCGAATCCAGGTTGTTGTTTATTTCGATTATTATGTTGGCCAACACTCTTACACTGATTGTTCTGTTCAACCTAAGATAAAACAATTATAATGTAGGATGTAAATTCTCCCCGACAACTATAAAAAAGGATGGATTTATGTTTATTGCAATACAAATACACCATTTTAAAAATGTATAACCTTGCCTACACTTTATGAACATCTACTTCGGACATGGCTCCACACATTCTCCGGCTTCTTTGAAAACAAATGCACATGGCTCGGGTCGTCAACGAGTTGTTACGACAGTGTTGTAAAATATCTACTACGAAGCTCTAGGGGGCGCTGTGTAGAGAAATGTGCGTGCCAAAACCAAGAAAACAGCGAAGAAATGCCCGAAGTTGCATAGTGGGCCTTTAAAGGACAATTCCGTTATTATGAACATTGAGCCCCCTTTCATAGGCGTCGATGACGCCGGGGACACGTCCCTACCAGATTTCGTCAAGGTTCATTTTGTACCCACCACTTGTTAAAAAAAGAAAATTATCTAGTTGAATTATTATGGATTATTACACGGGTCTTCTCAATGCAGGGGACGCTCCATTCACTTGCATGGGCTCTTCACAACCTCCGGCGGTGAATTGTATTTGATAATTCACCGTTGCTAAGTATAATTGACCGCTGTCAAGGAAAACAGAGGACTTTTTGCCTCTAATGACGTCCTTCGTATCACTCCTCAAGTAGTCCGGTAACTTTTCAACCCCAGCGTCTTCGGTTGCTAAGCGACGTCAACGTCTTTGGCAGACTATTTCTCTGCTGATCAACACTACGAATGCTGGTAACAAAATAAATTATAAAAAGACACACCGTGTGTAGTTATTTTTTCGTTTTGGCAAGTAGCCGTGTAATAAGCGGGATAATGTATAGAACGTCACCTTCGCTGTGCGTCGGTGTCCTGTTCACCCTGTCGGGGCTTATTTTCCCGATAATGACCGGCGTTCTATACATTATCCCTTACTTATTACACGGCTCTCCTCAATGCTGTAGACTGCTCCATTCACTTGCATGGGCCTTCCTAACGTTTAGCTGTCAATTATTTTTGTTTATTACACGGCTCTTCTCAATGCTGTGGAATGCTCACGTCCACCATATTGATCGCTGTCAAGTAAAGTGTTTTTTTCCCCTAAAGTGTTTTTGATTCACCCCATCTGTATCACTCCGCAGTCTGGTAATTTATCAACCCCATCGTATTCGGTTGCTAAGCGACGACAACGTCTTTGGCGAACTATTTCTCTGCTGATCAACGCTACGAATGATAACAAATACATTGGAAAAAGACACACTGCGTGAAGTTGTTTTTCACGATTTGGCAAGTAGCCATTGCTAATAATACCAATACTCTTTGGCTGGGATGATGAGGCATCAGACAATCAAGTCATTTTAGCCTGAATACAAAGGTAAAAAGCACCAGAGCAGGTTGCTAGTAACATGGACTGTATCAGAACGATAACCTGTTGAACTAAATGGATGTGGTAGGCTACACCACGGGATGCATCTGCAGACCACTGCCACATAAATAAAGGTAAGCCGCAATATTTATTGCTTAAGATTTGGCGGTGCTGTGGCGAGGTCTTTTGTGTTTTTTGCACTCAAGTGGTCGGCTTTTTTAACTTGCAATTGATAGTCGCTAGAGTCAGTCTCTTGTTGACACAAAGTGACTTTTGGGCATTCTTACTTTGCTTGAATTCTGGAATAATTGTGGGGGGAGTGCATGAGTTTTGGTCAGAATGCCTGATGTAGGCTAGTATCGATGGAATGCGTGTTGTAAATTGAGGACAGCCAGCTCATGATGTGATACAGCGTTCAGCTGTGCTACAAATATATATATTTTTTTCAATCTTGAAGACTTTTGTAGTGCTGTGAGTAGCCACACGTTTGGCCCTTCTGAACTTAAACACGCAGTTAATTTCCTTTCCTAGCTCCTTTTGTTTATGTTGGTAGCTTAGCCATGTCATGTCACATTGTCAACATTGTATACATGGAGCAGAACATAGTGGGTCATATATCCGATGCTTTTTCGAAACGTTTTCTTCATAAAACGTGCCAGACATATTTTGTATACATTTTATTCCTTAGTAATTAGCTACATGGGTATGCCGTCTTTCAGAACCTTTCATTACCGCCACTAAAGAGAGAAAAAAGAGTGCATCATTGTACCCAGCACTTCTGAAAATGCATTTCCGAATGCGTCTCTGTCCCCAGCACATTTCAGACCAAACTCACGCCCATGCCCCCTTTCTCGTTTGTTAAAGATCCCATGCCATGCTATTTATGGATGCTTTAATATAGGTATTAGTGGGCAGCTTGTAGCCACAGTACCATGCGCTCGCCGCTCTGTTGACGGTGGATGTATCCCAATGGCTCGTAGAAACCCATATTATACATAGATATCTATATAATATAATATAATATATGATGTATATTATCACCTGGCCCTGCATGCGCTCTGTTTACGGTGGATGTATCGCAATGGCTCTTATAAACCCATATTATACATAGATATCTATACCATATAATCTATAATATATATTATCACCTGGCCCTGAGCAGCTTGTAGCCACGGTACCATGCGCTCTGTTTACGGTGGATGTATCGCAATGGCTCTTTGAAACCCATTTTATACATAGATATCTATATCATATAATATATTATCACGGCCAAAAGCTGTGTGAGCCTCCAGACGATCAAACGACCGCGTCTTCTTGATGTGGATTGATGTGGAAGTGGAAGAACAAGAGACGTCGGAGAACCCGACAAAGTCCTTTGCGATTCATTATATCGTCTGCACACAGGTTTTGGCCGTGATAATATGTATTATTTGATATAGATATCTATGTATTATATGATATTATTTAGATGTAGAGCCCCAGAGGCCTGTTTCAGGTAGCTGGTTTAACATACTCTGAGTTTAATCCTGCGCTCTGAGTTGGTTGACTCAGAGTTCAGGGTTGAAAAGCAACTCTGGGTTTTCGGTTTCAGAACAGGCGATCAGCGTTGGCTTAATCAACTCGGGGTGTGTTCACGCTGGGTTGGGGGCGTGCCTGTTGACTATAAAGAGCCATCATCAATGGATCTCTGATAACATGATCAAACATGGACCAAAAGCGGAGATCCACTTACTTTTCCCCACGGAATTGGAAATTCTAATGAACGCGTATGCCGAGCAGTTACCCCTTTAAACAAAAAAAAAAAACAATACCGCCGCGGCAGCGAGAGCGCGAGAGATTGCTTGGCATGAAATAGCTGAACAAGTCAATGCCTGTGTAAAATAAATTAGTAAAATAAAATAAGAGGATAGTTTAATATCTTCCACTCATTCAATATGTAAATTGTGTGTATGTGTGTGTGTCAATTTACGCAACCCCAAGTTGCCCCAAGAGGACTTGGCAGCAAATGAAGATGAAGTACAAAAATATAGTTCAAAAATGTAAACTAATGTTTAATTGAAATCAAATCAATTGTGCTGTTTTGCCTGCTCTACCTAATTTAACAGCTATTTTCAACATGTGATGGGCCTATATTTAAGCAGTAAATGTAAGTAGTACATTTCCCAGCCACCCCAACACTGCCAAGTGCCAATAGTTAATAGGATTTAGATATATTAGAAGGCTACACCTAGGCAAAATGCATTACATATATATATATACATGTCTTCAAAATAGCGCTTACTGAATTTTAGGGTAACATTTTCCTCCATGTTAGCAAATCGAAAAAAAGCAGAGGCCCGGAAGACTGGAGGGAGTCCACCTCTGCAGCCCTCACAGAGGCTGAGGGGATGGCCCTCAGCGAACAGAGTATGCGTCCTGTGGCTGAGGGCATACCTGGGGGGAGCTCCTCTGACCCCCCCCCCCCCCCCACCCTCCAGGATAGAAATGCCTTTATAAGAGGTTGGTTATTCGAAATAATTAAATATGTACACGCAACACAGCACGTTACAAATTAGATGGGGCAATATTCTGGCTCAAGTAATCATTTCACTGTCTAATCATCTTCTTCCAGTTACTGATGGCGTCATCGCCCTAGGCTACTTGAACCAGATGCCCTCACCAACCTTCATGCAATTGTAACAATTCAAAAGATGCAAAAGGATGCTTTGGAGATCCAAATTTTGGAACATAAGTTAAAGGTAGGTGAGGTGGAAACTGGGATACTGTTCCCTGCTCTAAAAACATACCCAATATGAATGACTTTGTGCTTTCAGGAAATAAAGAAATCCTCATAAAGTAGATTGTCTTTATTAGAACACGGGCTGTGGTGGGACGAGTTATTTTGTTGAACAGTTTACTCAAAGGGTTTTACTTCAGTGAACAATGCAGACGATTATGCTGAGCATGTGCGTGTAGAGAAGAACAGCATCTGGTTAAAAGCAGTACCAGGGACTTTTCTGCCTTGCATTCTTAAAATGAGTTTCTTGACTTGCAGCAGTTATAGGTCCGTGGTTTGTCAGCTACTCTGATCATGGGAAAGCCACAACGTTAAAGTGACTGTAGTAGCCTACAGAGCGGGTGGGATGCACGGGGCAGATCATTCTACTCATGCGTTAATTGCGTCAAAAAACTTAAACTTAAACTTCAAGCATGCCCCCGGTGCGTTTGACAGTTAACATGGGGGCTGAGAAGGTGGTCTAAATAAATGATGGATTGCGCTTAAAAAAGATAGCGCTCGTGAAGAAAATTATCAGGAAAATAAAGTATATCCAACCGGGGTCTTAATAATCGTTCCTCACGGAGATTCCTTCTGAGGATCGAAGCCTCTACGTCCACAGGCTCTCGTAGAAAAGGACATGCCATTTCTAACACTTCCTTCTGTCGGAGAGCTGCCTTCAGCCTTATAGACAACAAACTCAGAGTAGGTCTAACCACCTCCCGAGCAGGTTAGACCCACGGCGTATGTTGCCGCAGTAACTAACTCTCGGTTGCGCTGAACCTGCTACCTGAAACGGAAAATCCAGAGTTTCCACTAACTCAGAGCGAACAAACTCGGGGTTGCCTCAAAACCAGCTACCTGAAACAGGCCTCAGGACTGTAACGCTGCTGGAGTTGTTATTAGGATCTAAACACGTTGGACTCTCGTCTCTGGTATTTCTACAACGAGACTCGTAGTGGGGGTTATCTCAGCCATGGTTGAGAATGAATTGGGGGAAAGGAACTTTGGCTTTGACTCCCTGAAGTACATGAACCACGACATGGAGGAGAAGGGGATTGTTGGCCGCGAATGTATCCCGCTTGAGCCCTGCTTCCCGCCGCCTCGGCAGCGGTCAGCGCTAATCCCCGCCTCCTGAAGCGGTGATCCATCGGCAGCGAGGCTCCGGCGGGAGACGACCGCGGTCAACAATCCCTTTCTCCTCCATGTTGTGGTTCATGCCTACTTCAGGGAGTCAAAGCCAATGTTCCTTTCCCCCAATTCATTCTCAACCATGGCTGAGATAACCCCCACTACGAGTCTCGTTGTAGAAATACCAGAGACGAGAGTCCGACGTGTTATGCGCCATCACACCAACAGCAGAACGGTTATCCAAATAACAAGGAAGTGTACAACACTTGCGTTACAGTCCTGGAGCTCTATATCTAAATAATATCATATAATACATAGATATCTATATCAAATAATACATATTATCACGGCCAAAAGCTGTGTGCACGTCCAGACGATATAATGAATCACAAAGGACTTCGTCGGGTTCTCCGACGTCTCTGGTTCTTCCACTTCCACATCAATCTGTAGTAGACAGAACCGCGCGCTGCCTGCTGCCTGCTGCCGGCGCAAGGCACCACCGCCCGGCTGCCGGGCGGTGGTGCTTCGCGGCGGTGGTGCCTCGCGCCGCGGCAACCGGCGGCAGGCAGCATGTCGCAGTTCATGTACTTCGATGTCGTTCTGCCATTGCATTCAAAATTCTGTAACTAGCCTGTTACTACGAACTAAGCAACTACCATACACGTATTAGCATTTAGCACTAGCTCAATCACGACTCCTTCAGAATTCTTGTGGGTGGTTACGAACCAACCAAGTGGGCAGGGCCATGAATAATAGTTTGACAACGCTACGTCACAGTGTCACCTTATCCAGATTGGCTCATTTCTTCTGCCTTTTTCCTTTCATTGCCTATTGCATTCAGCAGACACACTGCATAGATTTCAAACTTACCACAGCTCACAAACTTATTCAGACCTATGTTATTTAACAAACAACAGGAAAAATGTGATTTTAATGGCATGGGCTCTTTAAGGATGACACCGACATTTCGAATATTGGTCCTGCCTGCTTCACAATCACTGGCTATAGAAAAAATACCCCTAAACGTTTTCAGAAATGTGAAACTCATCGAGTGGTTAGTGGTGTTCGTTGATGTTCCTTATCAAGTATCGTTGTGAAATACAGTTTCTGTCGTGTTTTATTTGGCATTTTGTAAATCGGCATTTTGAAACGGAAGTGTAGGTTGTTGTAGTCTTTTCGTTCGGTTCTCCGTATCAACAGTAGGGCTAGAACCGAGCGAAAAGACTACAATACCTTTCCGTTTCCGTTTGCGGATGGCATTTTGTATATCCCATTGAAACGGACCAACCCGGTATCACGCGATTGCGTGCTCCTGCGCACGATCGTTAATCTATTGAAGCGTGTTCCCGAGCACGATAGTCCGACTTTTTGCGTGTTACACAAAACGAAATGTAAACCAATGCATTCTGAATGGGAGTGTTCTAAGACAATTAACGTGCTCCACAAAACGGTACGAGAGAGAGAGAAAGAGAGAGCGGGAGGGACAGAGAGAGAGAGAGAGCGACAGAGAGGCTTCAGAAAGAGTGTGCGCAGATAGTACAGTGCACCCTAGTTATGTTTATGCCAAAACCTATATATATAATTAGGCTGTGGAAATTGCAATAAGTTAAGAACACAACTTCGCACGTTGAGCACACAGCCGTGTGACTCGTTTATTTTGTAAAAAAGAGAACCGGAAATCAAAGCGTGCTGAAGGTAAACAAATCCAGCATGGTCTGTGACGTCATGAGACGCACGTAATCCTTAAAGGGACCGCGATCCCTGAACCACCAAGAACGTAAATGACATGCAGTAAACAACAACACAATTGAAAGAACAACACATAACGAAATACTGTAGGTGAATTATGTTACGGTCACTACAAGGCTATAATTATATTATTTAGCGTGGAATGAGACAATCTATAGGGGGAGGACACGTTAGTTGAAGGGGGGGGGGGGGGGGGGACACGTTTGTTGAGGAGGGGGGAGACACGTTTGTAGGGGGGGGGGGGCACGCTCGACAACGAGAGTTGGTTTTTATTGAACGCTCGACAACGAGAGTTGGTTTTTATTGAACGAGACTTCAACACGGAACAGCTGCACGAAACGATGGTCACGTCACTCTCGGTGACGGTGTCGACAATAATGAACACACGAACAATGTTAATAGAACAACACACAACCACATAACATCCCGAACCCATTAACCCCACTTAATCCTAACAACAAAACAAGTTAACAAAAGCCCCATTTGTCAACTGAGAACCCCAATTCCCAGAATCCCCCGCGGCTCCGGAACACGGCGTAGCTTATATTAATCTTTATTATCTGAATGGGAAATGCAATATTTTAGGACATATACACCATTAGACGCGTTTCTAATGACATTTCTAGCGAGAAATGTACATTTTCCTTACATAATCTTCAGTCAGTGAATGTGTATGATCTTTATTAATCTTTATTATCTGAATGGGAAATGCAATATTTTAGGACAGATACACCATTAAACGCGTTTCTAATGACTTTTCTAGCGAGAAATTTACATTTTCCTTACATAATCTTCAGTCAGTGAATGTGTATGATCTTTATTAATCTTTATTATCTGAATGGGAAATGCAATATTTTAGGACCGATTCACCGTTAAACGTGTTTCTAATAACATTTCTAGCGAGAAATATACTTTTTACTTGCATAATCTTCAGTCAGTGATTGTGTCTGATCTTTAGTTTTATAGTTATTAGGATTTGATCGGCTCGCTCGCATGTTTCAACGACGTCAGGTTGCTTTCGCTAAACTAGCAGCTCACGTGCTTCCTGCGTTTGTGTTATTAAACTGTTACTTTATGTAACTTTTAATGATATCATCTTGTTAGAAACACGTATATCTGAGAGCCAACCCAGTCGCCAAAAGCATACGTTGACAGTGTACTTTTCGTGAACACTGGATTACGTCGCATTTCAACATAAAATAGCGTGTTATACACACACACGCACGCACACGCACAGACACACACACACAAGCACACACAAGCACACACACGCACGCACAGACACACAGACACAGACGCACACACGCACACGGTGCATTTCGCTTCTAAAACAACAACAAAAAAATATTCCCTCAAATATTATTACTTTCAAAACGTTGGCCAAAATGGCCAATAATATCATTTTTTATTTGGGATGCTTCTAGGACATTTTGGGTGGATTTTGAACGGTATGTGGGGGGCACGTTTTTTGCAGGACCTGGCAACCCTGCGCTGTTGCCCGAGATCTGGATCCACCCCGGCGTGGTGCCGTCTCCTTTTGACCTTTTGAACCCAGACTTCTGGGGGAATAGCTGAATCAATTCATTAGTCAATCAGAAGCATGTAAATATCTTCCCGGTGGCGTAAGAGGACGAACAAGGTGTCCTTCAACATCTACGCTTCCAGGAGATTGCAACGGTGCCACACATGAGCATATTCGAACATGTTTAATGGTAGTAATTAGCTGTCGAAATTGGAGGCCTTAATCAATACTGAGCAGCTATTGATTTGCTTCCCGATAAAGATTTGTCACAAATGACATGTTATTTAGCATCTACACGTTGAGCTGAGTCCAATGACACCAAGAACGACACTCTAGCTAATGGTAACATGTATTTTACATGGTACACCTAGGTCTAGGACATGATCTCGGTGTAGCAAGAGGCCGAGCTTGATCTCATTGGACTCAGCTTAACGTGTAGATGCTAATTAACATGTAATTTGTCAAAAATCTCCATCGGGAAGCAAATCTATAGCTGGTCATTATTGATAAAGGCCTCCAAAATCGACAGCTAATTACTACCCCGCCGGGGGTAGTAATAGTTAGTAACAGTTTTTGAGATAGGAAGGTCCTACCGCCCTGAAATTTTATTACCTTATTCTAGGGCCTAACTGGGACCTCCACACCGAAACTTGCCTAGAATAAGGTATTAAAATTTCAGGGCGGTAGGACCTTCCTATCTCAAAAACTGTTTTTCCACCACATTCTGAACCATTAGGTCTTGCAGGCTACACTTCTGAGGGGCTTTGTCCAAATGACACTCCATTTGGGAAAACTTTTTTTCTCTAAGGGCTAGAACTACAAATCTCGGATATGTCGTACACGGGGCCCCGGGAAATGTGTGTAAACATTTTAGCATCCCTAGCTATCTCGAAAAGGTCGGCAAAGGGGCGTGACCTCCAACAGTACAGTAAATGTACATAAGACAGAGGTTAGTTTCTAGTCCCCATTTTTTGTGGGATGGAGGTGTACATTTGTGGCTAAAGGTGTGTAGACACAGCTGGCCTGTGGCCACGTTTTTGAAGTCGGGGGTCAAAAGGAGCCGGCACCACGTGCCGCTTATGAGATAAGCGGGTGCCGCTTATCTCATAAGCGGCACCCGCTTATGAGATAACAAAAAGTTAATGTGTGTTTCTCTCATAACTTTTTGTCATTATTAAAGAGAGGCCTGATTCTCAGATATGCATGTTGGATTGCTAGGGTGTAGGTCTGGGAAGAACTTCAGGCCAAAATCTTGCAAGCGAGCCGCTGGGTGCAGGTGCAACGAGATGGAGCACTTGCTGAGCCTGGACTTTCATAATCTTCGCTCTGTGAATGTAAAGGATGTTTGGTCGGATGTAACGACGAAGAATCATAATGTGAATGGGAATATTCTATAAATCTCTTGATATCATCTTTCGTCCCAACACTTCTGCTGCAGCCACTTAAAGTCTCACTCCGAGAACCTTAAAATATGAATCAATCCATTAGAAGTATGAAAATATCTTCCCGGTGGTGCAACAGAGCAAACAAGGTGTCCTTTGACATCTACGTTTCGAGACGATTGCAACAGTGCCACACATGATCATATTTGAATATGTTTCGGGGTAGTAATTAGCTGTCGATTTTGGAGGCCTTTATCAATAATGACCAGCTATAGATTTGCTTCCCGATGGAGATTTTTGACAAATTACATGTTAATTAGCATCTACACGTTAAGCTGAGTCCAATGAGATCAAGCTCGGCCTCTTGCTACACCGAGATCATGTCCTAGACCTAGGTGTACCATGTAAAATACATGTTACCATTAGCTAGAGTGTCGTTCTTGGTGTCATTGGACTCAGCTCAACGTGTAGATGCTAAATAACATGTCATTTGTGACAAACCTTTATCGGGAAGCAAATCAATAGCTGCTCAGTATTGATTAAGGCCTCCAATTTCGACAGCTAATTACTACCATTAAACATGTTCGAATATGCTCATGTGTGGCACCGTTGCAATCTCCTGGAAGCGTAGATGTTGAAGGACACCTTGTTCGTCCTCTTACGCTTCCAGGAGATTGCAACGGTGCCACACATGAGCATATTCAAACATGTTTAATGGTAGTAATTAGCTGTCGAAATTGGAGGCCTTAATCAATACTGAGCAGCTATTGATTTGCTTCCCGATAAAGATTTGTCACAAATGACATGTTATTTAGCATCTACACGTTGAGCTGAGTCCAATGACACCAAGAACGACACTCTAGCTAATGGTAACATGTATTTTACATGGTACACCTAGGTCTAGGACATGATCTCGGTGTAGCAAGAGGCCGAGCTTGATCTCATTGGACTCAGCTTAACGTGTAGATGCTAATTAACATGTAATTTGTCAAAAATCTCCATCGGGAAGCAAATCTATAGCTGGTCATTATTGATAAAGGCCTCCAAAATCGACAGCTAATTACTACCCCGCCGGGGGTAGTAATAGTTAGTAACAGTTTTTGAGATAGGAAGGTCCTACCGCCCTGAAATTTTATTACCTTATTCTAGGGCCTAACTGGGACCTCCACACCGAAACTTGGCCCGGTCGGACCCCGAGGGCAGGAAGGGGGGGCCCTTCCTGCCCGAGAATTGGCCCGGTAAGACCCCGAGGGCAGGCCCCCCCTTCCTGCCCTCGGGGTCCGACCGGGCCAAGTTTCGGTGCGGAGGTCCCAGTTAGGCCCTAGAATAAGGTATTAAAATTTCAGGGCGGTAGGACCTTCCTATCTCAAAAACTGTTTTTCCACCACATTCTGAACCATTAGGTCTTGCAGGCTACACTTCTGAGGGGCTTTGTCCAAATGACACTCCATTTGGGAAAACTTTTTTTCTCTAAGGGCTAGAACTACAAATCTCGGATATGTCGTACACGGGGCCCCGGGAAATGTGTGTAAACATTTTAGCATCCCTAGCTATCTCGAAAAGGTCGGCAAAGGGGCGTGACCTCCAACAGTACAGTAAATGTACATAAGACAGAGGTTAGTTTCTAGTCCCCATTTTTTGTGGGATGGAGGTGTACATTTGTGGCTAAAGGTGTGTAGACACAGCTGGCCTGTGGCCACGTTTTTGAAGTCGGGGGTCAAAAGGAGCCGGCACCACGTGCCGCTTATGAGATAAGCGGGTGCCGCTTATCTCATAAGCGGCACCCGCTTATGAGATAACAAAAAGTTAATGTGTGTTTCTCTCATAACTTTTTGTCATTATTAAAGAGAGGCCTGATTCTCAGATATGCATGTTGGATTGCTAGGGTGTAGGTCTGGGAAGAACTTCAGGCCAAAATCTTGCAAGCGAGCCGCTGGGTGCAGGTGCAACGAGATGGAGCACTTGCTGAGCCTGGACTTTCATAATCTTCGCTCTGTGAATGTAAAGGATGTTTGGTCGGATGTAACGACGAAGAATCATAATGTGAATGGGAATATTCTATAAATCTCTTGATATCATCTTTCGTCCCAACACTTCTGCTGCAGCCACTTAAAGTCTCACTCCGAGAACCTTAAAATATGAATCAATCCATTAGAAGTATGAAAATATCTTCCCGGTGGTGCAACAGAGCAAACAAGGTGTCCTTTGACATCTACGTTTCGAGACGATTGCAACAGTGCCACACATGATCATATTTGAATATGTTTCGGGGTAGTAATTAGCTGTCGATTTTGGAGGCCTTTATCAATAATGACCAGCTATAGATTTGCTTCCCGATGGAGATTTTTGACAAATTACATGTTAATTAGCATCTACACGTTAAGCTGAGTCCAATGAGATCAAGCTCGGCCTCTTGCTACACCGAGATCATGTCCTAGACCTAGGTGTACCATGTAAAATACATGTTACCATTAGCTAGAGTGTCGTTCTTGGTGTCATTGGACTCAGCTCAACGTGTAGATGCTAAATAACATGTCATTTGTGACAAACCTTTATCGGGAAGCAAATCAATAGCTGCTCAGTATTGATTAAGGCCTCCAATTTCGACAGCTAATTACTACCATTAAACATGTTCGAATATGCTCATGTGTGGCACCGTTGCAATCTCCTGGAAGCGTAGATGTTGAAGGACACCTTGTTCGTCCTCTTTCGCCACCGGGAAGATATTTGCATGCTTCTGATTGACTAATGAATTGATTCAGCTATTCCCCCAGAAGTCTGGGGTCAAAAGGTCAAAAGGAGACGGCACCACGCCGGGGTGGATCCAGATCTCGGGCAACAGCGCAGGGTTGCCAGGTCCTGCAAAAAACGTGCCCCCCACATACCGTTCAAAATCCACCCAAAATGTCCTAGAAGCATCCCAAATAAAAAATGATATTATTGGCCATTTTGGCCAACGTTTTGAAAGTAATAATATTTGAGGGAATATTTTTTTGTTGTTGTTTTAGCAGCGAAATGCACCGTGTGTGCGTGTGTGTGTCTGTGCGTGCGTGTGTGTGCTTGTGTGTGTGTGTCTGTGCGTGTGCGTGCGTGTGTGTGTGTGTGTATAACACGCTATTTTATGTTGAAATGCGACGTAATCCAGTGTTCACGAAAAGTACACTGTCAACGTATGCTTTTGGCGACTGGGTTGGCTCTCAGATATACGTGTTTCTAACAAGATGATATCATTAAAAGTTACATAAAGTAACAGTTTAATAACACAAACGCAGGAAGCACGTGAGCTGCTAGTTTAGCGAAAGCAACCTGACGTCGTTGAAACATGCGAGCGAGCCGATCAAATCCTAATAACTATAAAACTAAAGATCAGACACAATCACTGAGATTATGCAAGTAAAAAGTATATTTCTCGCTAGAAATGTTATTAGAAACACGTTTAACGGTGAATCGGTCCTAAAATATTGCATTTCCCATTCAGATAATAAAGATTAATAAAGATCAGACACATTCACTGACTGAAGATTATGTAAGGAAAATGTACATTTCTCGCTAGAAATGTCATTAGAAACGCGTCTAATGGTGTATCTGTCCTAAAATATTGCATTTCCCATTCAGATAATAAAGATTAATATAAGCTACGCCGTGTTCCGGAGCCGCGGGGGATTCTGGGAATTGGGGTTCTCAGTTGACAAATGGGGCTTTTGTTAACTTGTTTTGTTGTTAGGATTAAGTGGGGTTAATGGGTTCGGGATGTTATGTGGTTGTCTGTTGTTCTATTAACATTGTTTGTGTGTTCATTATTGTCGACACCGTCACCGAGAGTGACGTGACCATCGTTTCGTGCAGCTGTTCCGTGTTGAAGTCTCGTTCAATAAAAACCAACTCTCGTTGTCGAGCGTTCAATAAAAACCAACTCTCGTTGTCGAGCGTGCCCCCCCCCCTACAAACGTGTCTCCCCCCCCCCTCAACAAACGTGTCCCCCCCCCCCCCCCCCCCCCCCCCCCCCCCCCCCCCCCCCCTTCAACTAACGTGTCCCCCCCCTATAGATTGTCTCATTACACGCTAAATAATATAATTATAGCCTTGTAGTGACCGTAACATAATTCACCTACAGTATTTCGTTATGTGTTGTTCTTTCAATTGTGTTGTTGTTTACTGCATGTCATTTACGTTCTTGGTGGTTCAGGGATCGCGGTCCCTTTAAGGATTACGTGCGTCTCATGACGTCACAGACCATGCTGGATTTGTTTACCTTCAGCACGCTTTGATTTCCGGTTCTCTTTTTTACAAAATAAACGAGTCACACGGCTGTGTGCTCAACGTGCGAAGTTGTGTTCTTAACTTATTGCAATTTCCACAGCCTAATTATATATATAGGTTTTGGCATAAACATAACTAGGGTGCACTGTACTATCTGCGCACACCCTTTCTGAAGCCTCTCTCTCGCTCTCTCTCTCTCTCTGTCCCTACCGCTCTCTCTTTCTCTCTCTCTCGTACCGTTTTGTGGAGCACGTTAATTGTCTCAGAACACTCCCATTCAGAATGCATTGGTTTACATTTCGTTTTGTGTAACACGCAAAAAGTCGGACTATCGTGCTTGGGAACACGCTTCAATAGATTAACGATCGTGCGCAGGAGCACGCAATCGCGTGATACCGGGTTGCGGACGGCTTCGGTGGGGGGGCAGAAAGGGGGCTCAATGTTCAATATACCTGTAATTGTCCTGTTTCTTTACCGTTGCTTTAAATGTAGACGATTTTTGTGTCTACACAGTAGGCTGAGATGAAAAGCATTTTAATTGCTGATGTTTGTTAAGAATATGAGATAATCTTTCACTCTTTTCTCTGTCTATCACTTCTCTCCCTCTAATGCAGAATATCGGATTCCTGTCAGGTGGAAGCATCTTTTCAGCCTCAAACTTGTCATAGCAGCTGTTACGGTCGGACACAAACAAAGAGAAACCTTAACCATAACTATCGCACATACCTGAAATCCTACAGTTCATCATCTGATGAGCTGACTGTCAATTCCGTTAAAAGAAAGTCCAGATGGATGCAAAGAACATAAAGAAACCCAGGCGAGCTGAGTCTAACCATTAACCCTCGCTACCTCTCAACGAGACCCGAAAGTCCATGGAGCAAGAGAGAATTGTCCTCTTGTCTGAGGTAAAGAAAAAGAACAATTCGGGAGAAGACAAACCTGCTGCCAACAGTACAAGAGGTAAGTGCATACATCTGTGACGTACATGAGAATTCTTGGCCATTGTTTCTGGTGTTGACACAAAAATTGAATCATATTGTAATTATATCAATTGACAATCTTTATTGTGATATATATTTTGGCCCTAACGCCCGACCCTACCCTTGCAACCTTATGCTTACTGTCTTAATTCAGGATACTGATATCGCAACAAAGAGGGAGATTGCACTCAAATTTCTCATTCTTAACATCGGAGAATCAGTGGAGGACCTCATCAAAGATTTCCTGGTAAGGAGAGATTACTGTAGAGGTGTAAAATGCTAGCTATGGCTGTACACTTTATAAGACACATGATGCATTTCATAGTATAACATGACATGCTCTTATCCAGAGTTAGAGTAATGAAGTGAGTTAACAAGTCCAATTCAAATATCTCCCACACAGGGAGTAACCAATAAGCAGTCCCAGCAGCGTTTAACCCTTATCCTACCATTTATTTGCATACATAATAATAATAATAATAAATAAAATGTATATAGCGCTTAATATGGTACTCTAAGATTTACATGGACCACCGATGGATAGACCATGTATGTAGAGACCCAAAGAATCAAAGGTAGTGGAAACAACATTCATAGCAAAATGTGACCTTATTTCTGCTCACACCAGAATTATTTATTTAACTTAATTCATCTGAGTAAAAAAATTAGTTGGATGGCTATGGAAGAGGTCAAGATTACTGACTTCTTCGTTCCACCTATGGCCAATAATGGCCTTTCAGGACATCCAAGATATGACAGAGCTTAATTCGCAATTATATCTTTATTCATGTAAAGATGCATTTCCTTGCAACTTAAATCAGAGTCACATATGCTGGTAAATGTGCAAAACTGTAGGGGTAAACCCAGGCTGAATCAATTCCAGATTTTTTTATTGTAATTCTAAATTATTTTCCAGGCGTCGGAGAAGGAAGAAGCTGAAATGGTTCTCCAGCAGGAAACCATGGCAGTCTTTGTCATCAGTGATGCACAAGCCTTACCTCAAGACATTGGCATCTTACTTGAGGGACAGGTTCAGAGCGAGTTGCCTTCTGTGCAAGTGCTGTTGCCATTCTAATGGGCCTCCTTTATGCTCTCAATCTGGATTATCCCAAAACTTTGAAACTGACATTTGAATATATCCAGAAAGTCCTCATGGAGCTGGACCCGAAAGGCACGACCAACAAAGTCAAGAGACTGTATGACCAGCTCTACAATAGAGCTTAGTTCAGATTTACACAAACATCCCAGTTGACCAAGTAAATGATATCATGTTTGAGTGGCTGCCTGTTTTGGAATTATAAATACTGAGTTCAGTATTTCAGTAGTAGAAATTGTAAAGTATAAAAAAACATGCAAATTGTATGTGAAATTACTGTGGAAACAGATTGAACACTGCACTGCAATGTGTATATATTTTTTGTAATAATATACTATTTTGTAATAATATCCATATTATGTTGGAATGCCAGCTCTAAGTTACAGTTTAAGTTACAAATCTAACCTTGATAAATGGATCTGTGGAAATAATGCCTGATGTGACGGAGGCTAATGAATATTGATATAATGACAATTATTGATGTAGTCCATATGTCCATATTTTTTAATTTAATATCTTTTTGATTTGATAAAATTAATAATTTCTAATGCATATTGTTTCTTAAATGAGAAACAATTGTTTTATTCGATTTTTATCTTTTAAATTGGATACAACTAATTATATCGGATGCATATGACTTAAATGAGAAAATTGTTTGATTACATTTTTTTCTTTTTGATTGGATAAAACTAATTATTTCTGATAGATATTTCTTAAATGAGAAACAATTGTTGGAGTAAATTAATATTTTTTTATTAAGGATTTAACATACAATTCAAATGTATTAACCTCATTCAAAGAATAAAATTATACTTGGTTCCAAGTTGTATTATTTTGTTTTTGTGAACATAGGAAATATTGTTTGAGGCAAGCTATATATTTGTCATTGGCTCAAGTTATTCAATATAGATGTGAACCATTACCCTACATTTTTTTAATTGGTTCAATGAAAGACTTTTCACAGCTGGATAGAGGCAATGAAAGAAGGCAATGATATCAAAGAAGACTCACGCTCCAACATTCAGCCTGTACTTGCGTATTTTATATCAGTCAGCAGTCAGCTGTTGGTGAAATATTGGTAATGTTGCCAACCCTTCTGCTCCAGCGAGAAAATTGAGCCTTGCGACTAATGAACATTGCATCACATTTTGCATCGGGCTTGGAAACACCGCCATTAAAATCAACCACCCCCTATGGCTAGTGTGTGTGTTTTATACCTCCCTGAATAATTTTTATTTGACTGGTTATCCCGGCCTAAGACGACAATGCCAACAATTGTCTATATTTAAAATCGATTGTGGCAAAAAATGGTTATTTGGTGAAAAGGGAATTTGTTAGTAGAGGCGGTCGGTCATTTAGCGAACAGTTGACTATGGGTCTGACCCTAATCCTGATTTAACTATGCATCTACTTAGGGCTGCCCCATAATAGTCTACCAAACGTTAGTCGATCAGAAGAGTCTCAGAATGAATATTTACTGCAGCGTTCCTACAGCTCGATGCGTTTTCGCAATGAGTCCGTCTTTACAGAGATATTCCTGAAACGCATCCAAGGAAAACGGAGGGTAAAAATATTGTTTTTGCCCGTGTAGACGGGGCCTTAGTTTCACTAACTTTACAGGACACGTTTGCACAGACACAACCAGACTCGTTCATTACTTCGCTAAACAGACACGCTACCGCTCGCTTTCCTCTCTCGTCCAGACACACACACACACACACACACACACACACACACACACACACACACACACACACACACACACACACACACACTCACACACTGCCATTCCCGCGCACACACGTATGCTACTCTCGTAATAATTATTAGTCAGCTGAACATTATAGAGTCACAGCCTTCCATTCCCTGTTTTCTCAGTTAAACACAAAAATCAACTACATTTGTCCCAGTGTTTGTTAGATGTGAAATTAAGCAAAAAAAAGATGCTCTCTTTCTCTGGCAGTCGTTCGCAATGCCTTTCTTCTTCTTTGTTTCTTCTATTTGTCTGATGGTGGTCGGCTGTTTCCCAATGCGAAGGAAGCATGCTCAACGACTACCCTTTTAAGGATGCTATGTCATAGAACGCCGACAAGCACTGTACCAATTTCGAGAACACTTGGAAATTCGCGCCCTTTTCGTAGGTGGTGTTTAAAGAAACTACTGTCGCCAGTAACAATTTCAACAATTAAAACATTAAAATATTTAACACAGGGGCAATATTTAAAAAGCAGAAGCGCTTCCACACTAGCAAGTCGTTCCAAATTCTGAACGCTACAAACACTAGGCAGCACTCTAGCCTCATCTCCATAGGACGCGCCTAGCAAGGAAGTGTTCTTGCAAGGCTGCAGCCTTCACTTTGGGAAACGGCCAGATCTGTAACGGTGTGCTCCAATCTTTCATCAAATGATGCGGATGTTGTGGATGCAAAGGAGTACATACTTGACACATTTCTCAGCCCTGAAACTCAAACCATTTTCTGATGTACAAGGTAGATTAAATAAATAAATATGTATCATAAACATGCGACAAATATTCGACTAATGGCTTGTACGGCGACTAGTGGACTACCAAAATCTTTGGTCGTGGGCAGCCTTACTGCCAATCAACTCAGTATGTGTATCCACAAGTGACTAGACTACTTGCAAACCTCGTAAACTAAGTTAAACTTTTTACATCACACCTAAATAGCTTCAATCTTGAGAACCCATGTGTGCTTTTTTACTTTAAACCCTTTGATGCTTGTATTAATATGATATTTCCCAATAAAATCATGAACAATTCATTGTCCCTCTGAAGATGCTTGGTTATTTTCTGCCTGTGTCTCATCACTATGCCACATGGTCGTGTATTGTGAAACAGGTACAATAATTATTAAACACTCTATTGTAATGAAGTTATAATGATAGAACATATGATCCACAAATATGTGTACATCATCCCACCCTTAGATTTCATGTTGCCACTCCTCTTTTTCCACCCATACAAAATGTGCTACCATCGCCACTGGCAATATGTTAAGATTCTACTTACAGAGATTGTTAACACTTAGCTCCAAATCAGAAACAATTTGAAGACTGCCATGTCCAAATGATTCAATTGTATCATCTTGGTTAATATATAAAGAAACTATGTAATATATAGAACAGATTCCAGCCAGTATCAGGAGCAAGTGCTTTACCGACAAAGCCTTCATCGCGACTGGCACAAGTGTATCTAGCGGCAAACTTTTATTGTTCAACGGGATGGTGTGGTCTCAATGTTCTTTTCAATTCCATCTCAACGTTTACCTGTTGGAGGCTTTGCCTGTGGTACAAGGTACAAGGTATCATTATTATCCCAGACGGGCAATTTACTGCACTGGCAGGAATAAAACAAACGGCAAACACGGAATGGGCGGTTTCATTCCGTCTATGCATGGCACCTTCTCAACGAGCAGGTGTGCGCCTGCAGCCAGAGGGGTTGCCAAAATACCAATTCCCCACACAATGTTATGTACTTCATTGAAAACCGCTTTGCGGCGTGTTTTTATTTTTTACAGCTCGTGGCGCCCCCCATGTGATTCGGCGCCCCACACAAATATGGCGCCCCGGGCGGCTGCCTGGTTCGCCCATGCCTAAAACCGCCACTGGGGGGGGGGGGAAGGAGAGAAAATGGGTGCACCTAAATTATTGTCCCTGGAATGAAAGCCTTTACACTGAATCATAGGCAATAGGTCTAGCTTTTCTACATTCATCATCAACAGTTCCTGCTCGGAAATAGATCAGTTTTTCTTTTTTCTTCTTTCTTTTCGCTATTCTAAGTAGGCCTAGTCAAGGTAAAAGGGGACAGTAACTTAAATGGACCATTACAGACTTTTATCAAATCCAATAACGAGGCATCAACCTTGAAGCGATGGAGAATTTAAAGGTAGTATCAGCGATATTGGAAACACATAACACTTTTTATGAATGTTCAGCTATGTGGGCGGGTATTTATGGTTAACAGGTGTGCAAACACAGAGAAAGGCACACAGCCCCCCGTGACGGACACACCACACTGGTCTGGTCTGGAACAGGCCTGAAAGACAAAAGCAAATAAAGGTTAAAAACTTCCACCAAAGACAAGGAATGCCTATAACTTTTCATCACAATTTAAATATTTCAAAGTAATGTTTTTGCAGCATCAAACTTTACTGTTACTTTAGTTGGTCTTGCTGTTAAAGGTTGAAAATTATTTGAACTTCATACCTGACAAGTCTGCGGCACGACCATGGAAGAGGTGATTACTTTCTGCTGTGAATGATAAATATATTATGTGAGACAATAAGGCGTGTGTGCCATCTTTATGGGCAGGTGGGGCAGTGAACTTTGGGTTACTTAACGTAATCCCTGATTCTTTCATAAAAGAGAGAGGTGTTTCATTATGTGGAATCGCCTCGTCATGACTATGACTGAGCGACGGACTTGGGGTGATCGGGCCTTCTCAGTTGCTGCCCCCACCCTTTGGAATTCACTCCCCTCCCACATCTAAGGCCCCGTCCACACAAAGCCGATTTCATGGCGAAACCGCAAAGGTCTTGTACGGTTCGGCCTTCCGTCCACACGAAGCCGGCGAATCCGCTGACCGAAACCGCAAACTTCTGAAACCACCCTCGGAGGTGGTTTCAAAACTATCCGGTTTCGTTTTGGTTTCGTGTGGACGCCTGAAACCGACTGAAACCGCAAACCATGACGTCATCGCCCCACCCCTCGACTTCCTAGCCAATGGCTCTTAACCCCGCGGAGTCTCCGAAATCACAACAAAAAAGATGATGGCGGACTACAAGCTTGTAATCGTTCTGCAGCATATCATGTCCCTTGTTGGGTTGCTAAGCCATTATTTATTGAGAATCTAGTTCGCCATCGTAGAAGAGCTGTTTGTTTGTGTTGTTAGTGGTTCGGGGGGCAGCCTTTATGCGCATGCTCGCCTCTTCTTCTTCTGGATTTGTGTACCAGAAGCAGCGCCCCGTATGGGCCTGGAATGTTTACTACAGCGTTTCTACAGATCTATCCGGTTTCGCTTGGCTTCGTCTTTACGGAGATACTTCGAAACCGGATAGATCGAAACCGTAACGGTTTCGCCCGTTTCGGCTTCGTGTGGACGGGGCCTAAGTCTCTCCAACCCTCTCTTCTTTCAAATCTGCACTCAAAACATACCTTTTTACACTAGCCTTCCCCACCTAACTCCCACCTTATTCTTCATGTTTAACCTCATTTTTTCTTTTATTCCTAGTCTGTCTTCCATAGTTTTGATAGGGCAATATGTAAAGCGTCTTAGAGTACCATATTAAGCGCTATATAAATTTCATTTATTATTATTATTATTATTATGTAAGCTCCAATTGCGCATCACGTCTGTCCTTGACAGAGAGTCGGACTGTGCCAGAGAGCCTCGACCCCTGCACTTTTACAGTCGACCCTCCCACCTCAAATCGTTAGTTATGCTGCTATCCATTTGGATTTACGAAGTGGTAAGGTCGCAAATGTCCCCGCTTTCTTGCGGCATTTCACTGAGGCACGCCCCCTTTTGGTCGTAGTATCTCGTCGCTTTCAAAGTAGAGCGAGCAGAGCTGTACAACTCGCAAAGAAGATGGCTGCGCCCATAGTTAATGGGGGAAGAGATGTATTTTCTTTCTATTTGTACCACGTTGGTGGTTTTAAAGGGACTCTTACCTTTGTTGCATTTTTACACTTTTTTTGGATAAGGTTAAATTGGTATTAATAAGGTAATAACACTCTAATATGCAAGACAGACCAACCAGGAGTAAAAACAAACAATTATTTTACTCTCATAATATTTAGTGAAAACTTCAACCAATAAAATTCTTCGGACCGAATGACCTTATTGGCCGACAGACCTGTCTGTTTGCTGCATGGATATATAAGGTTTTCCGTCTGCTTCTTGTGGCGCATTCGGGCCCGCGTCATTAAGGCGCGTCCTCAACTAGAGGGTTTGTTTTGATTCCACGGCAGACAGTAGCGAGTAGCGACCGTAGCGACTGACGATGGCAGACCAAAGCGGTCCACGGCGTACTGAAACTGCACCATTCAGTCCGATTAGGGGACTCATCTCGGACTCAGACTCACAGAGTTACCCTCCTCTGGAGCCTCAGGAAGACCTCCAGACTGTTGGCCACCAACTGCACCATTCAGTCCGACAAGGGGACCCGATTCGGCCTCAGAAGCCAAGTGGTCCCGCTCCCCTGGATGATTCTCAGGACCTCCAGACCGTTGGCAACCAACCGCACCACTCAGTCCGATTAGGGGACCCGTTTCGGACTCAGACGCGAAGTTGTCCCGCTACTCTGGAGCTCCGGGAAGACCTGACCGTTGGCACCCAACCGCACCACTCAGTCCGATTACGGGACCCATTTCGGACTCAGACGCGACGTTGTCCCGCTACTCTGGAGCTACAGGAAGACCTCCAGACCGTTGGCACCCAACCGCACCACTCAGTCCGATTACGGGACCCATTTCGGACTCAGACGCGATGTTGTCCCGCTACTCTGGAGCTACAGGAAGACCTCCAGACCGTTGGCACCCAACCGCACCACTCAGTCCGATTACGGGACCCATTTCGGACTCAGACGCGACGTTGTCCCGCTACTCTGGAGCTACAGGAAGACCTCCAGACCGTTGGCACCCAACCGCACCATTCAGTCCGATTAGGGGACCCATTTCGGCCTCAGACGCTACGTTGTCCCGCTACTCTGTTTGTAATGCTCATACACCTTTCTTATACTCAGTGGGACCACTGTCCTTCAACATGGGGCCTCAAAACGGTATCACACGAAGCCCATAAAAATTACAGTGAGCCACCTGCTAAATTTCTTGTTTACTAGACCCCTGGTAGATATTATGACCCCTGGGAGTCTAAACATAACCCATGGGAGTCTAAACATAACCCATGGGAGTCTAGAACTTTTGTACTGTAGCGACCCTGGGACAGTTAAATAGTTTGTGTGTTATGTGTTACATTATATTTCGTTGTCCGCTATGCCAGTTGTTCTATGTGCATGTATTGTAATGTTCTTCTTGTCAATCAGCGTGGGGGCGAATCATTAGGTCAGCTGGGGGAGGGCCTTGGAAGAACAGGAGGGTGGGGGCCTGCACGCGAGTGAGACCGTGTTGGGGGTTGCCGGGGTAACCGGGGTTTGTTTTGTGTCGGTTTTCTGCCGTTGGTTACAATGTTACGGGTTTCAGTGACCTGGTTTTGGTTCATTAAAACTACCTTCAACTACTAATGACTCGACATCATTATGTCACCGGCGAGGTCGTTACAGTACTAAATAACGCTTAGGGGGTGGGGCATTGGAGGAAGGCGGGATGATTTGAATGTGCTGTAATTCTCAAATGCAACAAAGGTCAGAGTCCCTTTAATGTCGTTTTTAAAACCTCTTACACACTTGATTTCATTGCTGCTTTAATCCGGTCACCAATATATGCATTGCAAGGTCTTGCTTTGCGTGCAATTCAATGTAAAGTTTGGTTTTGAAGCTGGTTTGCTAAAGAGGCTATGTCGCTAATGATGACTAGCCTGCTACTACTCCCCCTGGTGGCTCGACAGAAACACAAATGGCAAACTGGAAGGCTGGAGCAAGGGAAATACGTCACGCTCTCGCTGAAGCTCGTCGTTCGTACCAGCGTACCATCCAAATGGATAGCAGCATTACGTATTCTAACTCTAGATTGTAACTCTAGATTACAATACGTAAAATGCACAGCCTTTTAAGGCTATCGCTATTGGCCTCAATCACGTCCGCAGTTCGCAGATACAAGCGGGCGCCGGCGGACTTTCTGCTCCGAATAAACAGCTTTTCTTCAGCTATTTAAAGGACAATGAGGCCGACCACTTAAAAGGCTGCGCCTAGTCTAGAATCTAGAGTTACAATACGTAACTAACGTTCTATGTCGTATAGGCTTCGCCTTTTAAGGCTATCGCTATTGGGTTAAAGGGCGAAGCGCGTTGTAGTCTATTGGCGCATTTCCACTGCAGGGTGCGGAACGGATCGGATCGCAAAGGTGCGGGTCGGATCGCGTTTCCACCGCCAAAAGTGGGCGTGACCCGGACTTTGCCGTACCCGTTCCGACCCCATTTTAGGGACTCCTCCGTTGCGGTACCCAAAACGAGACCAGACGCCTGAAAGGGTACCCTGGAATTCTAGCTACACCCCCCCTCCGTTGATTGGTCGACAGAATCGTCACTTCCGGGTGACGCGGGGATAAAAACAAACAAACAGTAGCCTCGAGGTATTATTCTTTACAATTAACATGTCGCGTAAAAAGCTTGCTTGGGCGAACAAGGAGGTGGAGACGTTCGTCTGCATCCTTGCGGAGGAAGACGTTGTTTACGATGTTTACGTAGCTGCCGCGGCGATCGACATCCGGCCTACCACAAAGGGTACTGTCGGCGGTGGAAACGCGACCTCGGAACTGAGCTGGGCTATACCGCCCCCTCCCTACCACCCCTTTGCGATCCGATCCGTTCCGCACCCTGCAGTGGAAACGCGGCATAAGCCTCATTGGTCTCGATCAGTACTAGAAACACAGCTATGGCAAGCCGAATTGTCATTTATTAACTAAGTTTGACTATCCGGAATTTACATTGTAGATATCAACAACTTCATTCAAGATATCTGTACTGTAGTTGTGACTAGCCGAAACGACAGTTAGAGATATCTGTAATGTAGTTTTGACTAGTCGAAACGACTGTTAGAGATATCTGTAATTCAGTTTTGACTAGGCGAAACTGAATTACAGATATCTGCAATGACTTCACGGAAAACGACATTCAACTCGTCACACATCTTAAATGACAATTGCAGATATCTGTAATTCAGTTTCGCCTAGGCAGAATGAAAGTTAAAGATATCTCAAACGCCATTTGAGTGTTGGGCATTACGTTTTAGATATCCAGAAATACGTAATTTCCCCTTGCCGCCATAATCAAAGAAGAAGTGGGTTTGTTTCCGAATGGAATAAGAAAGGAGCAGTCATGGCGTTGGCTGTGATCGAAAAGATCACGAGAAAATATGGAGCGATGTAATCAGTGAATTGTGTGAATGATGATTGAACGAGGAGCTGCTCCGCTCCCGCTTAAAGTAAACGGTCCTATAATTTGTCATTACAGATATCTGAAACGTCATTACAGATATCTGAAACGTCATTTCGCCTAGTCAAAACTCGATTTCAAGATATCTATAATTCAGTTTCGCCTAGGCAGAATGAAAGTTAAAGATATCTACAATTGTAGATATCTCTAATCAAAATTCCTTTCAAGATATCTATAACTTGATAATAGATATCTACAACGTCATTTTGACTAGTCGTAACTCCAGTTAGAGATATCTACAACGTCATTTTGACTAGTCGTAACTCCAGTTAGAGATATCTACAACTTCATTTCGCCTAGTCAAAACTTAATTTGAGATATCTGAAAAGGGACATGTAGATATCTTGAATTGAGGTGAATTAAAGATATCTTGAACTGGAATTATGACTAGTCAGAATCAAATTGTAGATATCTCAAACTGGAATTACAGATATCTACAATTCAGTTGCAGATATCCGTAATTCACAAAGTGGATATCCGCAATCAGCTCACCTACGCCGTTCACCCCCAGCATCTTCTCCCGAATCCTGCCCACCAATCCATTCTTTTGACCGCACATCGCTGGCGCCCCATCCGTTGTTAGTCCCACAAGTTTATCCCAAGGCAGACCCATTTCATTCACACATTTGAACACCTCATCAAAGAGATCCTTCCCGGTAGTTGTGCCATGCATTGATTTCAGTCCTAAAAGTTCCTCTGTAACGCGCAGGCTCGAGTCAACTCCGCGGATGAAGATTGACAGCTGGGCCGTATCTGATGTGTCGGTGCTCTCATCCACAGCGAGGGAGTATGCAATGAAATGTTTTCCCTTTTCCGTCAGCTGTTGTTGTAAATTGCTGGAGATCTCACATACACGATCAGCAACAGTGTTTCTGCTCAGACTGACGTTTAAAAATGCTTGTCTTTTATCTGGGCACACGACATCGCAAACTTTTAACAAGCAGTTTTTTAGAAATTCTCCCTCGGTAAAGGGCCGGGTGGATTTAGCAATCTCCTCAGCCACAATGAAACTAGCCTTTACAGCAGAATCACTTTGTATTTGGGCTTTAACAAACATAGTCTGCTGTGACACCAAACTTCGTTTCAACTCCACTACCTTCTGTAGCTTCTGTTGAATGTTCATACTCTTGTACTTGTCTTGATGTCTCGTTTCATAGTGCCGTCTTAAATTGTACTCTTTCGTGACAGCCACATCTGCCCCGCACACAAGACAGATGGGTTTGCCCTTCATATCGGTGAACAGGTATTCAGCCTCCCACCTCTCTTGAAAAACCCTGTTCTCAATGTCCACCTTCCGTTTAGCCATTTTTTCCGGGGAAAGCGACAGGTAGCTAACAAAAAGTTGGCTAAAAAACCTAGGCTACTTCAGGTGATAAACAGTATGATGTTGCTGCATTAAACATTCTAGAGTAGACTATAGGGCTACAGGTATTGGGGGATGGGCTCGCGCTTGCTGGCCTCGAATGACGTATACCAGCGCAGTGGCAGTGCATTGTGGGACTTGCAGTTTTACGCTGAAATGCGATAAACCGGCGGGCCAGTTCTGATAGACATTGGATATTATCTGGCGGGCCAAATTAAATTACACCGCGGGCCGGAGTAGGCCCGCGGGCCTTGAGATTGACAGCTATGCTCTAGGCCCTCGCGTTCAGTGCCCAAGCCCACAAGCGCTGGCCGATCTCTGGGTAATCTATGATTGCTCTCCCTGCTTGTGAGAGAGCGTCTCGCCGCCAAGGGAGTTCCTTCGGTGGCCCCGAGAGCAGACGCTGGAGGCAGGGAAACAACGGTGCACTCGTGCGTTGCGGTGCTATGAGAGTCATAGACAGCCGCTCCTCTTGGACTCGGTCCAAGACTTGGGGAATCAGAGGGACGGATGGGAAAGCGTACAGGAGTGTGTTCGGCCACGCTCTGTGAGCGAACGCATCCGGGGATTGTCCTTTGCGCTAAGAGAGAACCACAGCTCGCACTGTGTGTTCTCCCGCGTGGCGAATAGGTCCTTCCCAAACTCGCTCCATATCTGATTGATCAGATCGTGATGCAGAGTCCAGTCTCCTGGTTGGGGACCCCCCCTCGACATTATGTCTGCCCCTCTGTTCAGGACACCGGGGATGTACGCTGCTCTGATGGAGAGCAAAGTGTGTGTGCGCCCAGCATAACAGCTGTCTTGCTAAGATCAGCAGCTGTGCCGAGCGCACGCTCCCTTGGCGATTTATGTATGCTGCTGTCGACTTGTTGTCCGTGCGAATCATTACGTGTTGATTCGTTAACTTTCACTTCCTCTCGCACTGTAATCGCATCAAAAACATGAAAAACGCTGCAACTTTCATCGCAACTTTTTGGAAAAGCTCACGCAACATCAGGCATTGTAGGCCGCAACAATCTCAAAAAAGGCCCGCGAAATCTTGGAGGGACTTATTACAATATTTCATGGATGCAAGACAATTAGTATTTAGCCCACACGACAACAAACACACACGCACACACTTAACATTTTTTGATAATCCGATATGCTATATATTTTAAAGCAACACAGGAGGTTGCATTGGCTAAAGTTGTTTGGGGGCTGGGCAGCAGGCAGGATAGTCAGACAGGCAGGGATCGGCAACGGGAGGCAGACAGGTGGATCAGGAGCTGGGGACAGAGGAGCAGACAGACCGACAAGGGCTGGGCGGCAGGCAAGATAGTCAGACAGGCAGGAATCGGCAACTGGCAGGATCGGAGAAGAATCAGGGATCAAGTCGCGGGAAAGCTCTGAGAAACTCTGGAGACAATCTGGCAGGGAATGATTGGGAGGAGAGGACTAATATAGGGAGCATACAGGTGGAGGTGGTTGGATTAATTAGGGAAGGACAGAGTGGCAGACAGGTGAATGTGAAAACCAGGGACGGATCATGACAGTGCATGCACAGGTCGAGTAATTATACCAACAGTCACCTGTGACACCTGGGTGACCCGAGAATGTCTATATATTCCGGAATTCACCCGAGGATCTGTTCCAACTGGATCTTCTCGCGGAAGTCTGAGTGACAGAGAACTCTGCCGGTCATCCGGAATTCATAGAACCCTTCCTGGCCAATGTGGAGCCACCAGAAGTAGGCTGTGACTGCCACGCTGGACCTTGTCCAGCGTTGCCAGTAAAAGGGGAATTGGAGGAAATACATAGAGCAGGCTGTCTGGCCAAGCATGAGCCAGAGCGTCCTGTCCTAGGGGACTGGGGTTCTCTGTCAGGGAGAACCAAAGGGGACAGTGGGTCGTCACTTCGGAAGCAAAGAGATCTGGTACAGCCCTGCCATACCTGTCCCAAATCATGCCCACCACCTCTGGATGGAGTCTCCACTCTCCGGGGGGTGGCCCTTGGCGAGAGAGAAGGTCTTCCGCTGTGTTCTGGACACCTGGAACATGGACAGCCCTCAGGCTTAGAAATGGGGGAACTTCCACGTAAGGAGCCTTTGCATGACCCGCAGGCTCTGCCTCGATCTGGTGCCCCCCTGATGTCGGTTCCTCAGAACTGGAAGGAAGTGCCAGAGAGCTAAGAACACCGCAAGGAGTTCCAGCACATTTATATGCTCCAGTCTCTGCTGGGCATCCCACGGGCCTCTGACAGTCCTGCACTGCCATACTGCAGCCCAGACGGAAAGGGAGGCGTCTGTCTCTACAACCTCCCGCCGGGAAGCTATCCTCCCTAAGGGCAACCCCGCAATCAGGTATGTCCTCTCTCTCCAGGGTCTGAGGCCCCGGAGGCACTGCCAAGACAACCTGACCATCTTGTGTCTCTGCCACTTGGGGTCCAAGTGGAGACCATTCGCCCAGATCTGAAGAGGATGCAACTTCAGAAGGCCTAGTGGGTCGAAGTCGAAGGAAGAGGCTGTATTCCAGCAACCTCCCCCGCCTGAAACGCTGTAGCAGCTGCAGAATGGTAGCTACGCGCTCTGGAGAGAGGCAGGCTCGGGTGGCCACTGAGTCGAGCACCAGCCCAAGATAGCCAACAACCCAACATGGTGTAAGGTTGCTCTTGGTAAAGTTGATCATGAGGCCAAGCTGGTCCACATGGCTGAGGAGTATGGCTGTGTCCCTGATCGCCTGCTCCTGAGTTGGGGAAATTACCAACCAGTCGTCCAGGTATGGCAGTATTGCCATACCTGTGGCCTGCAATGGTGACAGGGCTGCTACACACCGTGTAAATATATGCGGGGCCAGAGACAGCCTGAACGGAAGAATCCTGAACTGGTACACCTTGCCCAGAAAAGCAAAGCGGAGAAACCGCCTGTGATGTTGGGTAATAGGGACGTGAAAGTAAGCGTCTTTCAGGTCTATTGACACGAACCAGTACCCCTGAGCGATAGCCTGGAGGGATCGTTTACCACAGTAACTTTGATCCCGATGAAAGTTGGGGGCTGGAGTTGTACCCGTTGGATAGCGTGGACACTATCCAAGGGTCTGTGGTCTGCTCTTCCCAGTAGCTCAGGTGCTGCTGAGAAAAGCGTCCGACAACCGGCCCTTGAAATTCAGTTCCTACCCCCCTTGCCCCTAGGGGTCCTGGGGGGGCGGCGGCTGAGCGCCTGACCTCTTGGCGCCTGAAATGCCGCCCGTGGCGCAGTGCTACGGCGCTGGTCAGCCCGTGCTGAGAAGTGCTGGCCCCTCGATTGTCCACCTGAACGTGGTTGAGAGCTATTGGTACGGGGTACCGCAGAGGCCCCCGGCCTGGAATAGATGAAGCTTTCAGAGGCAAAATATCTGAGTTCTGGCTTCAGATATTGATCTAGGGACTAGGTGGTTCATTGTAAATGAGTGGGATAGTGAGCCACTGACTGCTGCCTCTGCGCCTGGACCAGCTGAGCGTTGGGCTGGTCCAGCTCTTGTCTCTGCATCCTGTGAGTCCGGTGCTGTCTCTCCAGCAGTGAGTCCTCTGCTGTCTCTCCAGCAGCACAGCTGAGTCCACACAAAGCTGCTCATCCCACTGCTCCTTCTGCTGCTTCTCCCATCAAGTCCTCTGCACAAACACGAGTCAGACAAACACACACACACACGTTTTACAAATAAAATATTAACATCCACCATGTCCATGAAACATTTGCCATTGCCTTTAGGATTATTTCAAGGTAAATGTTCACTATTTTTTAGAGGAACTTTTGTTCAAAACAACGCAGAGATTGCCAACTTCCATTGCAGTAGCAATTTATGCTTATTTTTTAAACATACAAAGAAGAGTGGAGACAAACATTAGCTATCTTATTCTATCTGTCAAATAGCTGGTAATCCATCTATTGCTATAATAAGGGAATAAAACTATGCAAACACATATTGCATCTTTGCACATAAAATTGTGCTGAAACGTCAACTTCATTTTCATTAATGATGAAGGCAATCATGTTGGATGTTTTTACTGTCAAGTCGGAGCTCTGAAATATAAGCCGAATTTTCGACCTGTAATTCTGAGTAAGAACTGTTCTCTTGCCTTGAACGCAGCATCACTCAAATTTTGCACCTATCAAACTTTGAGTCATGGGATTGTATTAAAGGAATATAACAAATAGGAATAAATGTATGTTTGGATAATTAAAGCCTGCATTGCACAGTAATGCAAGATTATATTTTATAATCCCCTTTTCACCTTTAAATTGTGTTTCCTGGACGTGTGTGTGTGTGTGTGTGTGTGTGTGTGTGTGTGTGTGTGTGTGTGTGTGTGTGTGTGTGTGTGCGCGTGTGTGTGTGTCTAAGGACTTGCTTCAACACTCTGTTGAGCACTCTGAAACCAAGTATTGTTGTCCCTCTCATAAAAGGTTCTAGGTGCACAGACGGACCCTCTTCTCCTCCACTTGGTGCAGGTTGAAGTGGATCCTCTGCCTGAAGGCCTGCAGAGCTGTGTTCTGAGAGGCCTTCAGCTCCCGGTCAGCCTGGAGGAGCATCAGGACGTCGGCTTGGGGTTTGTCTTTCTCAGTCTTCTTCCTGGCCCGTCTTTATCAGCATGAGCTAGTGCCTTCCTGGTTGCTTGCTCAACCTCCTGAAGCTGAAGAGCTTTGCTGTCCACGCTTATTCTGCTCTGATTATAATGCTCATCTGGGGGAATGCAGGCTTACAAACAGCACTTCAATTAAGAAGCGGAGAAATCAAACCTTGTATGATGACCAAGAGAGCGCAGAATGACTGACTCCTCTTTCAGCAGTGCACACCTGCTCTCTTCTACTGGTGTCTGGCTGCTTCTAGCTCCTGCTGCTGCTGCTGAGACCAGTCTCTGAGCGGCTCCTTCTGCCTCTGCAGCCGCTCCCCGGGTCCTCTCCCAACAGACCCGGGAGCGTCTTCTGAAGCCCTGTGGTGCCCGGCGCCGCCATGGGCTCAGGGTGGCTCAGGTCCTGGTCCCGTCGGTGCCGGGGCTGCTGGTAGCAGGGTCAGTGGTCGTCCAGGGCCTGCTCCAGGCACACACACACACACACACACACACACACACACACACACACACACACACACACACACACACACACACACACACACACACACACACACACACACACACAACCTTTATGCAAATGATCACCAACAATTTACATATCAGGAACACATCAGCGGCAACAATCTTGGTTATTTATGAAAATGCCTTAACGTTTCTCCCATGGGGCCCTCATTAGAACAGTCATCGCATCTAACCTTCATCACATTAGATAAGTGGTTGTGGTGACCTGACCAGGGATAGGCCTGCTGGAAATCTGGTTGACTGCAGGCTCAATTATTAATTCATTAAATCACAAATCCTATCTCTGATTGAATAAGTGCGGTTAAGATAAGGCTTGGATAGATATAGGCAGCATAACTTTTTAGTTAGGTTTTAGACAACACAACTATATGGATAGGTTGGGGGTCATGGTCAGTCTCTAAGCCAACCTGAGGGAGAGCAGGGTGGGTAATGGCTTCGCCATAGTATGTGTAACTGCAGGCAGTGTTTTCCTGCTCTGTGGGGTATTATATGTAATTCGGTCTTTGACCTCAAGGTGAACTCGTGTTATTTCTCGTAAATGTAACCGTTTTATTTCTTGTTCGTTGGTTTTGTCGGGAAGCTTCGAGAAGCTAGTGTCGCAGCTGCAGACAAGCCACGTTCTATATCCGTTCTAAGGTTTTATGTTTCAAGCAGGCAATAAGAGAGATTTAAGTTAACCTCATTGGCTACAAGCAGGCAAAGTGGTTAGTGTTGTGTTTTTGTTTCCTTTTTGTTTGCCGAGGAGGATTTGTGTGCTCTTGGATAATTGTTTGTGTGTTAAACTAATTTCATGTCTCTATTGTAATTGTAGTTATACGGTGTGATTAAATCATCAGTAAAAGGAGCCGGAGCCTTGAGTATTTCAATGGGCGTTACAGTATGATTAGTAATTTAACGAACGGGAGGGGGCCAGACATATGAGCAATTAGAGCAAATAAAACATTAGCTCTCAATATTCTGGTTCTCAGGCTAGTGATTCACTGTTCTTCAACCGCAAACAACACTGTAGGAATAATTGATCAATATTGAATCGGACCATGATAGATAAATGTCGCTCCACCAAGGAATGATCCGTGTCGCCAAACATCCTCCTCAAAAGTTGGATGAGAGAGCCCAAGGCAAACGTTGACACACCTACGTGATAACCACTTTCACAATGTTCAATTAAGAAACGCAGATCTTATTTGGATGTCAAACTGCTGTGACAATTTAATAAGGGTGACCAAATGCGTTCAATGAATCTTTTGCAGAATCCCCCCATGTCTCATTATCTTTCACCTGGTGCTGAAATCCAATTTGCTCAACCTGTAACGTTAACGCAAAAATAATAGTGGTAATGGCAGTAATACAGCTGAAACATACACGTCCATTGTTTAATTTGTCCTTGAGAAAGCAAAATATTGCTAATACAAAGTGTGAAGCCTACCCCAATAGTTCTATCCTTTCTTGTTGATGCAGCTCTCGGTTGTGGTGCGTTGCAGATGTGCTGTGGCCATGCCATCGGAGAGCAGTTCAATGTTCATTTTGAGATCCTTTCGCCATTAAAACCTGGGCCTCAAAACTAAAATAAGGCTCCCAGCACAAACACAGGTTGCTAGTAGACAATTCCGAAAATCTTTGGCCTCGATGCTTTTGGCCTCGTCAAACATCCACAAGTCAGCAATCCCTGGCTCCACTATAGTTGGTGGCTAAATGTTATTCCTTGGTTATAAAGAAGGCTTTATACGCCGACCTTCAGTTACCTTTTCAAGTTATTCATTAATTAACGGATTATAATTTTGCGTGTAGAATTAAGAAGTGGCATCTAGCGGAATTGACGGTGCAAAAATTAGATATTCATAAGTATGTCTTAATCAGTGTATAATCCCATGAAAATTTGTATCGTTTTGTTTTTATGAATTTAAAATAACCCCTTTAAAGCTACATGGGCAATGGTTCCTCTTCCCCATAGCACACCATTTTGCTCCGCCATGTTTTGGGCAAGGAGTTGTAGGAAGGAGGTATTCCCATGGCTACGACCCATTTCCATGGAAGCTGTAACTGCCGCACATTGTCAATTTGTTTAATTTGGTAACCTCCAGGTTTTTTTTCTGTTCCTATTGTTTATAATGGCATTGGGGCGGATCAAATTGCTGCCTGAGTGTGGTTCTCGGTTTGTTTAAGGCGCGGTTGACATAAACTGGTTTGTGACTGGATCAGGATGGATACACAGGTAGGCGAGGAAGAAAACATAATAGTTTGTGAGGATTGGTCTCCGGTTGATAGAGGGCGAAGAGGTAAAACAAATATGAGGCAAGGTATGGATGCACGAGCTTCTGTCAGCCTGAATACTAAAATAAGTCTAGAGAGAAATAGTTCAGAGGAGGATAACTGGACGGTTCGCAGGAAGGTGGAAAGGGAAGAATTTAAAATAGTAATTAAGTTCAGGAAGGAAGATGAGCAGATCAATCTAAGTCCAATTGCGCTGACTTAGAGAGCTGAAAAATAAGTTAGGAGAAGTAGAAATGGCTAAGATTATTCGAGATGGGAACTTGTTGATGAAATGCGGAAATAAGGAACAGAGAGATAAAGCTTTGCATATTGAGAGTATTTGCAAAAAGGTGATGACTGAAAGAAGAGTTCTGGGGGAGAACAAAGTTTCTCGAGGAGTGATAACTGGCATTCCCATCGATGAGGATTTGGAAAAAGTCAAAAGTATTATTTAGGGGGGCGAGGTGAGGAGACTGAAGAGACTGTTAAGAAGAGTGAATTGTGAAAAAGTAGAGAGGTTGTCAGTCCTTCTGGAGTTCCAGGACTTGGTACTTCCAGATAAAATAAAGATAGGATATATGAGTTTCCCAGTCAGGCCTTATGTTCCTCCTCCGCTTCGGTGTTACAAATGCCAGAGGTATGGGCATATAGCCATGGCTTGCAAAGGAACGCAAAGGTGTGCTAAGTGTGGAGGGGAACACAGGTTTGAGGACTGTGGAGATAATGTGCAGGCCAAGTGTTGTAATTGTGGTGGCCAGCATAATATGGGGCTTGTCAAGTCAGGAAGAGAGCAGTGGAAATTCAACAAGTGAAAACAGTCAACAACATAAGCTACGCTGAACAGTGCAAGGACAAAAGGGAAGGAAGAAACAGACAAAATCACTCAAAGTTCAAGATCAGGAGGAGGTCAAAGAGGGCAAGCTATAAGGAATACAGAACTTGATGTGGATAAGTTGATTTTGTTTGTTGCCTATGTAATCAACTGTGCAGATCAAGTTAAACACAAAACAGAGAAAATTAAGATAATTGTGAAAGGAGCTGAAAAAATCTTTGATATGAAAGATTTATCCTGGGAACAAATCAGCAGAAGACTTGAGGAAGTCAGGAATCCAGGGGTTCATGGGGACAAGACTTAGACTGAATGATTATTCTTCAATGAACGCAAGGAGTTTAGTAGCAAATGGTCAGGAATTTAAAGGATTTATTAATGGTCTCAGAAATAAACCAGAAATTACATGCATTCAAGAAATTTGGCTTAAAACAACATTCGATTTTGTAATTAAAGGATATGAAAGTATACGCAGCGATAGGCTGTATAATATTTGTAAAACAAGAAATGCAATATAGAGTATTAAAGAAAGGAAAAGAGTGGGAAATGATAGTGATTGAAGTTTGGACAAAAGATGGTTTAATCAACATAGCTAACTTTTACAATCCTTGCAAGATGTTTTCATTGGAATTACTGGAGGAATTAGCTATAAATTTAGATGGGAAAATTATTTGTTGTGGAGATTTTAATGCTCATAGTACATTATGGGATAGCTATAACGATAAAAATGGAGAGGTGATTGAAGAGCTAATGGAAATTTAAAAGCTAGCTGCCTCAATGATGGAAATAGTACGAGAATTTACGTTAGAAATGGTACGGAATCTGCCATGATTCTTACTTTAGTGTCAGAAACAGTGGCAGGTATTTGTACTTGGGAAATTGTAAAAGAAACAACAATGATATAGATATATGTATCATTCACAAAGGCAGAACTGAATCGTGCTCTTAAGAAAACCAAGATGTCGTCGCAAGGAAAAGATCAGATATGTTACGTTATGTTAAATCATCTTAGTGAATCTTATAAAGACATTTTACTGGAGCTATATAATAAGGTTTGGAGGAAGGGAAAGTTACCACAAATTTGGAAAGAAGCTGTTGTAGTCCCAATACGTAAGCCAGGGAAAGATTTTAAGAACCCAGGGAGTTATAGGCCTATTGCTTAAACATCTAATGTATGCAAAATAATGGAAAGAATGATAAATGAAAGATTAACATTTTACTTAGATAAAAAAGGTTATATATCAAAATATCAGAGTGGATTCAGAAGATGTAGAAATACTATGGACCCTGTTCTATGTTTAGAACATGAGGTATGAAAAGCACAGATTAATAGGGAAAGTGTAGTAGCCATCTTTTTTGATATAGAGAAGGCTTATGATATGATGTAGAAAGAGGGATTATTAATTAAACTAAGTAAATTAGGCATTAAAGGCCCAATGTATAGGTGGATCAAGGAATTTTTGGTGTGGAAGATCTATTCAAGTGAAAATAGGGGAGTGTTATTAAGGGAAATTTGGTATTGAAAATGGAACGCCTCAAGGGAGTATAGTGAGCCCTTTGTTATTTTCTATTATGATGAATGATGTTTTTTGAGTTTAGAAAATGGGATGGGATTTTCTCTTTTTGCGAATGATTGGGCAATTTGGAAGAGGGGTAGGAATTTGGAATTTATTGTGAAGAAACTACAAGAGGCTATTTTTAAAATAGAAGCATGGTCAATTAAGTGGTGATTTAAATTTTCGATAGATAAAACAAAGAAAATGTTCTTTACACGGAAAATAATTGTTGGTCATTTGAAATTTAGATTATATAATCAAGAATTGGAGAGAGTAAAGCCACTCAAATTTCTGGGTTTGTGGTTTGATGAAAGAATTACATGGAAAATACATATTCAGAAAAGAAGTGACACGTGTAAGAAAGTTGTAAATGTAATGAGATATCTGGTAGGAAATGAATGGGGAGCTGAGGGAACATCACTAAAAAACATTTATATAGGATTAAAAGGAGCCGTATTAGAATATGGTTGCATAGCATTTGGATCTGCAGCAAACACATCTTTGAAAAGGTTAGATAATATTGTATATCAGGTTTTGAGACTATGCTCAGGTGCTTTTAGAACGACCCCAACATCAGCATTACAAGTCGAAATGGGAGAAATGCCACTGGAATTAAGGAGAACACAGCTATCTATAAACTACTGGGTTAATTTAAAAGGACATAATAAAGATCATCCAACACAAGATATACTGAAACAATGTTGGGAGAAGCAATGTTGGGAGAAGGAGAGAAGAAAAACAAAAAGTTTTGGATGGATAATTGAGCAGCAAGCAAAATAACTTGTAGTTACTGAAATAAATATTAGTCCAACTGTACCACTCTATGGATACTTCCTGATCCTATTGTTGATCTCACATTGCTTGACAAAATGAACAAGGTAAGGAATTTATTTTACATGGTAATAAAGACATATATAGAAAATAACTTATAGTTGTGTTCAGATTTATAGAGATGCCTCAAAGAACTCAGCATTAGTTCAGCATTAAAATTAGCAAACGAATCAGTGATGGACTGTCAGTGTATACAGGAGAGATGATGGCAATTTTGTTAGCATTACAATGGGTTGAAGAGGTGAGACCTTTGAGAGCAGTAATATGCTCTGACTCCAGTTCTTCGTTAATCAGCTTGAAGAATAACAAATCAGAGGGAAGACCAGATGTTTTAATAAAAATGCAGCAAACATTATATAGAATTCAAATGATGGGACCAAGTATAATACTTGTATGGATACCAGCGCATATAGGAATCAAAGGAAATGAAGTAGCTGACAAATGTGCAAAGGAAGCAACAAAAAGGAATCATCTTGATCACGGTTCCCTGTAGTAAAACGGAAATGAAAACTACAATCAATTATGTATTGAAAGAAAGGTGGCAAAAGCAGTGGGAAGAAAAGGAAGGTGGTTAAACAGAATTCAAAGAATAGTAGGCGTGATGAGAAGCACGGGGAGAACCCGGAAAGAGGAAACAATAATATCCAGGTTACACTTTGGTCATACAAGATTAAACAGTACATTATTTAAAATAGGAAAACACAATTTGGGAAGATGTGAATATTGTAATGAAGAAGAAGTTTTAGAACATGTTATGCTTTATTGTCAAAAATATGATGCTGAGAGAAGGGAACTGATAATGAATCTTAAAGAAATTAAATTGAATTATGATTTACGGGATCTTTTATCTTTTAAGTTCTGAGGAGAAATGTTATGCCTTTTTATTTCAGTATCTTAGGGGAACAAGCTTAATAGAAAGAATCTAATTATTATTGTTTAATTTTTGGGGTTTGTCTTGTTTTCTTGGATGGATTTATTTATTTATTATATTTATGTATTAATAAATTTCAGGAATGGGTTAAAGTCCCGATTCACACTCCATACCAATAGTAGTTTAAGGGCCAATAATGCTTACTATCATACATTAGTCACCATGTCTGTGGACACATTTGTATGCAGTCACATATTAATATACCCCCCCCCCCCCCCCCCCCCGCCGCTGTCGACAAAATATCACTCTGAACTCAGTTCAAAACTTGAGAGCCATGCGTTATGTTTAAGGGCGAGTGTCACTGCAGTGTGTGCGCGTGCGGGTGTGTTCTTAGATGCTGTGGTAACCCCCTCCCCCAAGGTGCCAGGTTCCACGTATGAATCACACGAAAGCGATGGGTTAAGCCGAACTTGGCATTTATTTAACTCAAGTCACAGAATGTGTTCTCGCTCTAGGGTCTCCGTGAGCCTCTAGTCCTCAGGTGGGTTGCGTAATCCCGACGTGTCCCTGCTCCCGCTCCGTGGTCCCTTTTAAGCCGGTTCCGGGTCTTCCTCCTCCCAGCCACCAGGTGTCCCCCATCTCCCACGTTTGCATTCACTTGTTCACATTTCCGGGAAATCATCTACGTAGAGGCACTCCTGCCGCGCCCCCATATGCCTGGTCAAATCTGCCCGCGCACGTGCTTCAAGGAAGGTAGCCAATCACAATGGAGTTGGGTTGGCAGGAGAGGGGCGAGTGGGCGGAGAAGGACGAAACCGAGCGTTGACAGAGAATGATGAAAGCGCCCACATGAGAGGAAGAGTTTCCCGAAAATCGACATCGTTTTTTGTGTATGGTTAAGCATGACTATCAATCATTATAACAACGTTTATAAGTCATAAAAGTCGAAGAAGCATAATAGGTCCCCTTTAAGGGCGAGTGTCGCTGCGGTGTGTGCGCGTGAGTTTGGGTTCTCGGGTGCGTGTTTGTTTTTACCTGCGTGTGTCGATGGCAGAGCCGTTACGTTAAAGGGGACCTTTTATGCTTTTTCGACTTTTATGACCTATAAACGTTGTTATAATGATTGATAGTCATGTTTAACCATACTAAAGTATTAAATTATGACGTACATGCATTTCGACGTATTCCCTGCTGACAGTCTGGGGTGGCTGTGCAGAGCGCTAAACACTCGGGACAACGTTTGCGATTCACTTGTTCACATTTCCGGGAAATCATCTACGTAGAGGCACTCCTGCCGCGCCCCCATATGCCTGGTCAAATCTGCCCGCACGCGCGCTTCAAGGAAGGTAACCAATCACAACGGAGTTGGGTTGGCAGGAGGGGGGCAAGGGGGCGGAGAAGGACGAAACCGAGCGTTGACAGAGAATGATGAAAGCGCCCAGATGAGAGGAAGAGTTTCCCGAAAATTGACATTGTTTTTTGTGTATGGTTAAACATGACTATCGATCATTATAACAACGTTTATAAGTCATAAAAGTCGAAGAAGCATAATAGGTCCCCTTTAAGGGCGAGTGTCGCTGCGGTGTGTGCACGCCTGTGTGTGCGCTTCCATGTATGTTTGTGCGCATGTGCGTGTGTGCGGTGTGTGTATACGGTGTGTATGTGCGTGCTTGCAGTATGCGTTCGCGCGTGCTGTGTGTTTGTGTGTGCGCTGCAGGCTGCTTGGCACATGCGCACATGAGTAACTGAGTAGCTGGTGCGACAGGCCTGCTATTATAGCAGTAAGATAAATCTTATAAGTCTTATAAAGTTGTATATTTTCATATTAAATATTGTACTTAAAAAGCTACATTTACCTAAATAAATGATTGCCTAAAATGACAATTACATGTCTTTCTGTCGCACTAAAAACATCCTCATGTCCCGAACCCCCTCAGATAATCATGACACATCGCACAACATCTAAGCACCCATTCAAAGATTATGGATTATCAATAAGACATTAATAGTGTCCATGAGAACGTTTATTCAATCCATTGTTTATGGCCTGACGGGCTGCGGGAAAACGGCTTTGTTTCTCTACAGCAAATTATATAATATAGTGCACTTTCAGGGAGACTTGGGCCTAACACATTCAGCCAGTTTGAACAGAAGAACACACCAGAATAAGCCTGTTTAGTAAGCAGGATTTGATGCCGCATTCCTACACTTATAAAATGCAATTCAATGTGGAAGTAATCCAAGTATTCAGAATATAATACTCAGATTGAGGGATGTAACGGAATACGTTACATGTTACAGTTTTGGGCATGTATTCTGTATTCTGTAACTGGATACATTTTTAAAGTATCCTTTCCAACACTGGATACAAGCCAATGCTCACTTGAACTGCAGGTTGTGAATATCGGTTGCCTTTGATAACAAGACGCAGTGCAGCAGGCCCGGCGCCAGGGGACTGTCTGAGAGGCTGCTCAAAGTGTGGAGGGCTCATTTACTACTGAAAATAAAATAAATGGTTTAAACCATAGCCTCTAGCCTCTGTTAAAAAACAACATGGAACTTTTCAAAATTAAAGCAACATTTATTAATCAGGGCACACAAGAACCAGAGTTTAAATATTTCTTTAATTTATGATGATTCTGACAAAAGACAGTAAGACAGACTCCCATGAATACGTGTAAGCTGGTGCATGTATTTAGCTCTGGAGGAACTTCTGCTTGGGATTTCAACAGAAAAAACAGGAAGTAGAATCTTTTGCTGAACACCATGGATCAGTTTGTGCTGTTTCGGGGGCTCACCGAATCCTTTAGTGGCCACAGACGACAGTGCACGCAGGGATTTCCATATCCTTACAATGAATCCTGCTTATTGTCATGCCTTGCCCTATAATAACGAACATAAGGGGTTAACTCGTCATGTGACTGATTATCTTCATGAAAAAGGTCCACGTCTGATTCTGTGGTACGGTGGCTTGCATGGGCCCGCCCTCTCGCACTTGAACCCAGGCAGAGAAGGAGAGGTTCCTTCTTCTTCAGCTCAGCACCACCGCCTCAAACAAAGACAGGTTCCTTCTTCTTCAGCTCAGCACCACCGCCTCAAACAAAGACTCCTTTAACCCTGTTAATCAGGGTCCTGCTAGAAGGGGAGGTGGCATTATGAATGCAACATTAAATCTTTGAATCAGGTTCCATGATCGGCTTATCCAAATTTAAACTGAGTCCTTAGTATGATGCTGTTAATGTCTGAAAATATACAAAAATATACAAAATGTTGTAATATAAACAAGTTATAAGTTACAATAAGTTAATGATAAAACATATTTGACATTAGAAATATATCCTGCTTAACCCTATGGAGTATTGTAAAAGTCTCTTCCTTACATGGTTTTTTTATATATCCATGTGTGTGTGTGTGTGTGTGTGTGTGTGTGTGTGTGTGTGTGTGTGTGTGTGTGTGTGTGTGTGTTTCTCCAACCGACACAGAGAACCTGACCTCTATAACCTCGACCCAGGGAGGAGGTCCTCCTGGGTGAAGGTGGACTGGAAGGCGTGGATGTGTGTCAGTGTGTCTGAGGACCCTCCTTCTCTGTAGAAGGACAGAGTGCCAGAAGGCCGGTCCAGATACACTCCTACTCTGTTAGAGCAAGCGGGGGGAGACGTTCCTCTACCTTGAGTCTGTTCCTCTACCTTTGTACCAGGCTCTGTAACATCCTAACAACAAAGACTGCAGGACCTGTTACCTCCAAACCAGCTGTCACAACCCTCTCCTCTCCTTGTGATTCCTCTCCTCTGTATGTCACTCCTATATCTACATGTCTTTCCCACTCTACCTCCCAGTAACAGCGGCCAGTCAGACCCTCTCTACACAATACCTTGGGATAGGAGCAAAATCTGTCTGGGTGATCAGGATACGCCTCTAACCTGCAACAGCTTTCTGAGGTCCTCAGAAAGTTGTCTGTTGGCCGTGTTTGAGTCCAGTGTGAGTTTACAGGCATTTGAAGTAGAACAAGACCTGATGAACGGTTGAACCATTCTTCATCATCATCATCATCATCATCATCATCATCATCATCATCATCATCATCATCATCACCAGTGCTGTTGTCTTGCATACTTTTTCTTATTCCTGTCCTGTTTCACGTTAATCTACTCTACGAACATTAACACAGTAAGATAATTGCAAATCCCATGTGCTTGTGAGTGGCTTTCCCAGTCAAAACATTGCATGCATGCAATGTTGCATCCTTCTCTATGGCAACGAGACGCGGGGCGCTCCTCTGTTGAGCGACTCGTGATTGAAGGCTTTTTTAAACATTATATAGCGACTTTTTTTCAAGTTTTGTCCAGTTAGACTGGTGCAATACGTTTGTGAAGTTTGGATAGTGAGAGTTCTGCATCGATTGATTTAAAACATCAATCCACGACGGAATATGAAGATAGTTTCTCTGCTGGGGTCACCGCGCATCAAATGGCATCGAGACGCACCTACACCAGAGCGGACCTTCTGGAGCTGCGATATGCTTGCAAAACAGTTGATTTGTCACCAGAACAGCTGGATCTCATACCAACACACCGGCTTATAAAGAAGAGAAGGAGGAAAAGAGGATCGAGAGGAGGGATCAGGAACAGGATCAGGAGACGGGGAAGTAAACTACCACTACCTGCTTTCACTCTGTCAAATGTGCGATCGCTACGTAATAAGATGGATGAACTTGCGGCACTTGTTAAGCTTGATTCAGATTATCGGAGTACAAGTTTATTCTGTTTCACTGAAACGTGGTTAACTGAGGACATTACAGTGTGCTTGGATGGCTTTACTTTCATACGCTTTGACCGGGACAAAGAAGTAACGGGGAAATCAGTCGGAGGTGGTCTATGCATGGTTGTAAATGACAGATGGGCAACGAACTTCACAGTTCGTGAGATGCACTGCTCACGACACTACGAAATCTTGTCTGTGTCATTTCGTCCCCACTATTGTTACGTATTTTAGGAACACAAGCTGTATTTCCCTCACTTAACCAATAGGGGGTAGGACCAAATATATAAGCCGTAAATACTACACATAGCCACAAGGGAAAGCAGGACATTACTGAAGGCTGCAATAGATACTTTAGCCACAGAGGGCAGCATCACAGACCAGGCGAGGAAACCCGAGGATTACGTCACACCGGTTCCTCTCCAAGTCTTCCGGTCCTCGCTGAGTCCATAAAGAAGACCACCTGGCCACGAAAACTTTAGAACTCTCCCGGCAGCGATTACCATACGTGGGTTTGTGGTTAGGATCAGCTAGGAGAACACTCTCGCACGTGCTAAGGCACTCTCCAATCTCTCTTTACTTCAGAGCATCAGTTTACCATACCGAAAATACTTTATACAAATAAAGTCTCGTTAAAGCTATTCCTTTGGATTCGACCCCTCTTTCCAAGAAAAACATTGCAATTTGGTGAAGCCCTGACGTGATTGGAAAGTTCCGGACCGAGACTTGCGACCGCGGGGCCGTCGGGAGCAGTACAAGCTACTTACAGGCGCCACAAGAAAGGTAAACAGAACCTGTTGTCAATGACTAAACTCTGTATAGTTAGATTAGTAACATTAGGTGAATAGCTTGTACTGCCTTCGACTGGTTGCGGGGACGTGTAATCTCGGACTGGTTTAAATTCATACAGCCGGTTAGACGAACGGCCTAGGATACGCTAACAGATTGAAATTGAATAACGAGCTCACGAAGGAAAGGGCTGGGAGTGTGTTTTATATGGGTTTGTAGATAGACTGTATCCAATCCTGATTAGATCTAAATGTTTGTACCAACGTGGGAGACGTATTACCTGTGGTTAAGTGTTATTTATTTGGTGATAAGCTTCGAGTTCAGCCGGGCCACCATAAGGTATATTTATTACCGACCATAAACTTCTGAACTCTTACGGCGGGGCGAGGAAAGGTCAGGTTTTTAACGTTAATCTAGCTTAGTTGCATATTGAACCGGAGGCTTGGCCGGCGTTAGCCAAGGAGTTCAAATCTAATTGATTCCTCACAGCCCGGTTCATGTAACATCTAATGTGCAATTTTGGTTAGTATAAAACGTAGCCGTAGAGGTAGAACTTACGCAGTACAACCCATCTGCTATCAAGTCCCTCGCTAACCCGCCGTGGGGACAAACTTGCTGGAATCTCATACTTCTTATAGAGATCCAAAACTAGTTTGTTTCTGCAGCATTTTGGATGTACCACGTGGTGTACGATTTAAAGGGACAACGCGTCTTGGAAACGTGCGTTTCCTTTGTTCGTACCTCCACAGTCTTTGTAGTCGGAGCCCTTTTTGAAACAAACGCCATTGCTCAAGAGCAACAGGGGGCCTCGACTTAAGTGTTACATTCTCTCTCTCTCTCTCTCTCTCTCTCTCTCTCTCTCTCTCTCTCTCTCTCTCTCTCTCTCTCTCTCTCTCTCTCTCGATATGTTCTATCTCTCTCCAAGCACACACTTATTGAAGACAACAAGTGTCATTTTTGACCTGGGTGTTTTGATAAGGCAATGGTAGCCTGCACAAAGGGACCCCCGGTGTGCTCTGTCTGTCTGTCTGTCTCTAGAAATATGTTCTCTCTCCATAAAAATATTCCCTTAAAAATCCATCTGTTTCAAATGATAACAATGTTTTGGCAGTTACTTATTCAGCCAATGGTATATAATTGTCACATTTCACTAGTCAATAGCTGGAAGTATTGTATTGTATATTTCATTCCAATATTTGAGGTATTCCGCACGCTCATTAAGTGCCCTCATCCTCTACGAATCAATAAATCCATAGCATTAAGTTGAAAACCATCGGTAAAGCAATAGTTTCTGACGCATAATATTTTGGCTATAGTTTTGTAACTAATAGAATTCAACATCTATGGGAGAACAATATTTATGTATACATGTGATAAATCTGTAAATCCACTTTGTTTGTACAGACATATTGCTTTTGGGCAACCAGGAAGGTTGTTCCACAGTTTCAATATGGAATATTGAAAAGTAATTAACGTTGTACAATCTTGTAACTCCCAATTCCTCGCTCTTTCTCTCTGTCTGCCTGCCTGTCTAAAGATAGGCCCTCCCTCACCCCTTAAATTCCTTCCCCATCCTTTAGTCCCTATCTCCCACCCCCCCCCCCTCATAAAGACCCCCTCATAAAGACCCCCCCTTCCCCAGAGAATAGAACGAACCCCCACCCTTCCCACATCACCTCTCTCTATCTCTCTCTCTATGTCGCTATTTTTAACAACAATGACTTCTATTTGTAGTTCCCCTTATCATCCAAGGATCTCATAGGGCTATCTGTGTACATATAAATTTACACAAAGCGCAGAAACAGAGTGTATTAAGAACACAAATTGCGGTTAAGTGGTAGCCTTATGCCATAAGGTAGCACCGTTTTCAGCCGGACAGATAGAACTCTGAGAAGTTTCTGTAGTCAGCTGATACGCATGTAGTTTGCACCGCAGCCATATTTGTAGTTCTTGGTAGTGAATCCAACCCCCCCAAATCCCCCCCTTCGTAGATCTCCTCGTCTCTTCCTCCCGCCTAAACCCCCTCTCGTAAATTCCCTCCCCACCCTTTTTTCCCTGTCTCCCACCCCCCCCCTTCCCCACAGAATAGCTTTGTCTTAAATGCCCCACTGGCGTCGTTTTGAGTACTTGTCGTTAACGATTGTTCATGGTTATGGGTGCGAGGTAAGGTCCTCCACTGTCGGTCTCTGTGAAGATCGAGCCACAAAAGAACATTAACGAGAGTTCCAATCATTATTATCTTTAACTTCTCCCATTCTTCTGAACTTTCCTGAGGCCGGCACGGTCTGTGTTCCTAAGCAATAGCTCCATTGCGGACGGTCAGAGTAAATACCACCTATCTGATGATCCGCTAATAACATCCAAGACTGCATGATTACTTTTATATTCAAGTCTGTTGATATTTTGTTATTAAAAACGATGAATTATTAATCTACGAGTCCCTCCTAACCCTTTACACTCGTAAAAGTCCCCACCACCCCCCCTCCAGGCCCAGTCTAACACCCTGTCCCCTCACTGGCCTTCCATCTCTCTCTCACTCCAACCCCGTCTTTCTCCGCGTCTCCTCCTCAACTGTCTTAATGAACCCTTAAAGCCTCTCCCACGACACATCTCTCTCTCTGTCACTATTTTTAACAACGATAACTTGTGTACATATAAATGTACACACAGCGCAGAGCCATAGTGTATTGAGAACACAAATTGCGGTTAAGTGGTAGCCTTATGTTATAAGGTACCACAATTTTCAGCCGGACAGATAGAACTCAAAGAAGTTTCTGTAGTCGGCTGATACGTATGTAGTATGCACCGCAGCCATATTTGTAGTTCTTGGTAGTGCCCCCTACTCGTTAACACGAGATTATTCCCAATTACATCTCAACATCTCCAAATGTACCACAAATATATAACTATTATGAGTCCCAACTAGACGACCCCCAGCTTTCCAAGTAGCCGATCTCTTGCATTCGTACTAAATTTGTTCTCTTTTCTCGTCAGGCCTTGGCAACCCGAGCAGTAATGGATGCCCGACATTCATCATTTTTAATCGTTAACATTACTACAAATATTCTCTTTTCTAATCAGGGAGTGGCAACACAACGATCAGTTGCCCACGATCATCATTTTACTTCTGTGCATAAAATATTAATTCTCTTTTCTCTTTAGGAGGTGGCAACACAAGCAACACAAGGTGGCAACACAAGCATTATAGTTGCCAAACACTCATCTTTTTACTTCTCTGCATTGATCTTAATTCTTTCTCTCTCCAGGAAATGGCAGTATAAGAACGAATGCCAAACACACGGACAGTAATTATTATTTTTTTTCAGGTTGCTGAGCGCTTCTGTCTATTCAACATGCGTTTTGTGTAGCAAGACAGGTAGAGAACCAGGCTGGTTCAAATAGACACGGGGTTCAACTGCTAGAATAATATGTCTAATTAATAAATGGTGCACATGGTTTTAAACGGTGCCCAAGGAGGGAGTTAGCTCAACTGCGGTAGACACAATTACAATACGTTTTTTGCGAATATTAAAGGTACATGGGTTAAATTCTACTATAATCAGCTACTACATACGAATAGACTGAATAACACTGCGTGAGGTGTTCAAAGGTCAACTATTGCTTCCATTGAAGCGATTGCAATAGATATAATATCATACCACCAATATGCATGCAATATCTTGTATTCAACAATTAGGAATGCCGGATTCCAGAACCGAAAGAAGTCCTACAAAAGGACACCAACCCAGGGGTCTTGCATCAAACCAGATCCCTATACGACAGTTACACGGTGATCTTAAGATAGGAATAATTATCTAAACTCCGCATCATGAACGGTTAGCCTTTAAAGTTGTCCATAGCATGCATACCGCTCGTCCACAGAAGTCCGGGGATTAACCAGGCCTGGGAATTCTTATTAGAAGAGTTTTGGGATAACCTGCCTCATAGGAGAGCAGAAGAGTCCCCCCCAATAGAGGATCCTGAGGACAAGCGGTAGAAATGCATAGTTCAACAAACCTGACGAGGTCCAAAAATGCCAAAATAAGAACGATTAAAATATATATTTCAAACTATAAAAAACGTTACGGTAACAACAGAAGTATGATGCCTAATATTGAAATGCAGATTTTTAATATTAAGATATTTTTGATAATGTTCAAATTTAAGTTTTGTATGTTTGTATTTTCCCATGTGGTCTTGTCACCCTGTTATTCTGCAGGGTCGTTCAAAATCCTTTGAGGTTAGTGGAAATCAGTTCTCACTCTGTTCCTTTGTTGTCCTGTGTTGGTTTGGGCCCGTTATCCTTGATCCCCAGAGAAGCGCAGAGAAACGCAAGTGATAAGGAACGGCCAACCCCATATTTATGACATCTTAAGGAATGATGACTTAGATGACCATATGGTTAAAAAAGGCTTTTGGTTTGTTGTGAGGCAGCTGTCCTCAGCAACACTTCTGAATGTGTAAGAACTCCTTGCCACTCAACAGACCTCTCTGCGGACCCTTTAGAAAATGAAGGGCTCCGCAGGAAGAAATCCCATCTGAGGTCTCAAATTGTTGAATAATATGCTTATTTTTAGGTCTGTTGATGCATGTTATGATGCATCTTCGTTCGTGCTTTTCTTACGAATGTGTATATAGAGATAAAAATAAAATGAAAATAAAAATAAGTAAAATATAGAATGAAAACAAATGGTGGATTCATATACCATGTGTAAATGTCCTCTTGTGTGTGCCTGAGCCACCAAAATAATGGAGGTTACTCGACTGTTACATACACGAGGGGATATTGAAAGCATACCACATATAAAACTAAGATAATTAGAAAATGGTTCGTTATAATTAACTTTCAATAACTTGGCTTTATCCAATAACTTCTGAATTTTTATTTTAGGTTCAGGTTTTGTTTTGTTTTAGAATATCACCCTATATTTAATGCCCAGATGTGCATATAGTGTAGGACAATCGGGTAGTATAATAAAGGTAGCTGTTGGAACCAGATACGGTTACAAAGAAGTGATATTGAACATACAAATTTTAACTTTCTAATTTCCCTTTTTTCATCTTTTTAGGTTTATAAGATAGGAAAGGGATTAGCAATACATCTGCTCGCCAGGGACAACATAGGCTCAATTTAGATTCAGCAGTAGAGGGTTAACCTTTCAAATGCCACTGCTACTGCTGTAACGCTTTGATACAACGTCAGCGTCTCATAGTCTGGTATTTATTTTTACTCTGATAAGTTACGGCGCATCTGACTCATGAAACATTTACGGTTTACTGCATTTAACTACAGCGTGGTCTCAAGACGGCTGCATAGACCCACAACTATCGACCTTTGGTTTTGTATGTACTGGTCTTCATATATCTTCATAATGGATTGGTTTAGGTACAGATGATTAAGGAAAGGAACTTCAACTTGGTTGCACTACACCGTTGTTAGGATTGGTTAATTCTAATGCGCATGGCTGAAGCAATGCGCAAGGAGGGATGTAGTGTGAATATTAAATCAAGGTTGAAGGTTGAAATCAGCTCAGAATAAGGAATGGGACACTCAAAACAAAAATTTAAAATCCGCACAAGCACTAAATAGATCAATTATAATACAAACATGTTTGAAACGCATACAATGTTCAGGTCCTATGTTTCCAGAAGCAAGGTGAGTACAGTGTATCACTCTGACACAGCTTACTTTGCACCTAATGCTTACGGTTAGATTCATGCTTACACTTACATTTCTAGGGTCCCATAATGGACTTCCATTAGAACAATTAAAAATAGAATTATAGGAAATGTTTTTGAACAACTAACTGCTGTACATGAGTTTGTATTTCTACAATAGAAACAAAAGTTCCAGAACCAGATGCAGACACACCCGGAGCCGATAAACTGCCTCCGCCGAGCAAGGAGCAGTCACATGAGGAGATCAAATAACGGCAGGAGTTGAATTGGTTCTGTTTTGCTTGTCCACCATATAAAAATTATGTATATATATATTGTTTAGATAAATTACATGTATCATAATCAGCAACACTTCGTTCAGTTTAACAGATAAAGTTAAAAGGAATATGTATATATATGGAAATGTTATTGACAGAGCAAGGAGGGATAAATGCGATAGGCACAACGTGTTGTAGGCCAACTTTATCCCCAATAACACAGCTCTGGATGGGTTGCTGGCATAATTACAATCCCTCAGGTTAGAATTGGCAGAGAACTCCGGCATTAATGACCCTTTCACAGGTTGGATGGAGAATATGTTTGGGAGGTGGAAAAGCATGATCCAGTAAGTGCCCGTCGCGGGAATAAATGCAGAGACCGTGTTAATTGTCACCGGCTGCCGTTGTATTCCCTGCGCACGAGGGCTACTGCATCTGCTGATCCCCAAAGCAGTGGGCGCTACAGAAGCGCCAAGTGCCATTCAGGCTTACATGGGGATCAGATATGATCCGATGAAAGTGAATGATACATCACCTGAGGGGCCCGACCATATCCAGCTGTAATATGTAGAATAGTCAACACCTGAGGGCAGCATCACAGACCAGGCGAGGAAAACCGAGGATTACGTCACACCGGTTCCTCTCCAAGTCTTCCGGTCCTCGCTGAGTCCATAAAGAAGACCACCTGGCCACGAAAACTTTAGAACTCTCCCGGCAGCGATTACCATACGTGGGTTTGTGGCTAGGATCAGCTAGGAGAACACTCTCGCACGTGCTAAGGCACTCTCCAATCTCTCTTTACTTCAGAGCATCAGTTTACCATACCGAAAATACTTTATACAAATAAAGTCTCGTTAAAGCTATTCCTTTGGATTCGACCCCTCTTTCCAAGAAAAACATTGCACTATCTTCCCCGTGAATTTCAATTAACAACAGTTATTCTTGTTTATGTCCCTGGCCCTGACAACGCGCTGGCAGCAGAGCGCATTTTAGAATGTTATGACAATGCCGTCTCCAGGGCATCTGACCAGCCCGTGTTTCGATGGGAGATTTCAACACATGTGACGTCACCGCACTTCTCCCACAGTTAGAACAGTATGTAACAACGCCAACACGGCTGATTAGAACGCTAGATTTATGTTTTGGAAACATCCCGGGTGCATATGTATCCAAGCCCTGCCCTGCCCTTGGGTCCTCAGATCATAATGTAATACTACTACTGCCTAAGTACAGACAAAAATTGAAGACCCAAAAAGTACAGGCCCAAACCATCATGGCATGGGAGGTAGACTCCATTCATGACTGAAAGGATGTTTTGAGCTGACAGATTGGGAAGAATTCTTCAGGGAATGCAATGGTGACCTTAACCTGTTGTACGATACCATATGCTCTTACGTCACATTCTGTGCTGATAGTGTTATTCCCACCAAACAAATTAAGATCTTTGCAAACAATTAGCCATGGATAACCAAAGACCTTAAGAACTGTCTCAATTTAAAAAAGTTTGCATTCATCCAGGGTGACCAGCAGAGAGTTAAAGAGCTGAAAAAGGAGCTAAAGCAGAAGACCGAGCTGGCCAAGCTCAACTACAAAAACAAAATGGAGGAGAAGTTCATCAGTGGAGATATAAGGCATGCATGGAGGAGCCTAAACACCATGATGGGCAGGAATAAGAACACTGCTGCAGTACAATGCCCAGACCCTGCTGCCTTGCTGAAGAACTCAACACCTTCTATGCCAGATTCAACAACACTGACTCTATGGAGGAAATGGTCACTCTCCTATACCCCCCAGAATCTATCTGCATAGAAGAGAAGCGGGTTATATCCATCTTTTCCCATCTCCATTCCTCCAAAGCTCCTGGACCAGATGGGCTGAAGGGCAGAATACTGAAGGAGTGTGCAAGTCAGCTGGGCGGTGTAATGACGGTAATGTTTCAGCTCTTCCTAGATGCCAGTTTTGTTCCCAGGGCGTGGAAGGAGACCACCATCATCCCTGTTCCCAAAAAGCCCCGGGCTAAAGCTCTGAACGACTTCAGACCAGTGGCACTCACCTCTATCCTGTGCAAATGCATGGAGAGAGTTGTTGCAGGAGAGCTCACCACCACCATCGGTGAGAATCTGGATCCACTGCAGTTTGCCTACAAGCCAAAACGAGGTGTGGAGGACGCTACATTACATCTACTGGATACCATCACAAAGCACCTGGACTCCCAGAACTCCTTGGTCAGGATCTTATTCATGGACTCGTCAGCATTTAATACAGTTAACATCAACACACTCCTGCATCGCCTTCAGCAGCTTCAGGTCAACCCAGCACTGACACTTTGGATCAAGGAGTTTTTAAAGGACAGACCCCAGCATGTAAAGGTCCAGGGTGTAACATCGTCCAACATCATCCTTAACACTGGAGTCCCACAGGGTTGTGTCTTGTCTCCCATCTTGTTCTCAATATACACCAATGAGATCACATGCAACATCACTGGATTCAAGCTATTTAAATATGCAGATGATCTGAACTTGGTGGCCAAACTGACAGATCAAAGCACCCTGTCCAAGTACACCCAATATATCACTGAAATGGCCCTGTGGTTCAAAGAAAGCTCACTGCAGTTGAACATCAGCAAAACCAAAGAACTGTGTTGCCATAGGAGGAGGGCATCTAACACCCCACATCCACTTTCCTCACCTTTGACCCTGGAAGGACAAGTAGTTGAACAGGTGGTGAAGTTCAAATACCTTGGCACAGAGATCGACCAACGTCTGTCCTTTAGCCAGCATGTAGATGGGGTTTACAAGAAGGGACAACAACGTATGTATCTCCTGAGGAAACTAGACTCCTTCAATGTCAGTAAAGACATTTTGTCAACTGCCTACCAATCTCTGGTGGAATCCATCATCACTTGCAACATTACATCCTGGTACGGCTTCCTCACAAACGCAAGCAAAAGCAGACTTAATAGATTAACTAAGCAAGCAAGCAAGCTAATAGGAATACACCAGAAAGCGCTGGAGGATCTGTATATCCAGGCAGTGGGAAGGAAGACCAACTCCATCCTCTTAGATCCCTCCCACCCACTCCATCCTTGTTTTGATCTACTTCCTTCTGGCATAAGATTCAGAATGCCTTTGGCCAGGAAAGCTATCTACGAAAAATCATTCATCCCCATAGCTATACACACACAGAAGACTCATTCCTCAAAGAACTCACACACACACACACACACACACACACACACACACACACACACACACACACACACACACACACACACACACACACACACACACACACACACACACACACACACACACACACACACACCTCCAAGCCTTCAGTCAAAAGACAATTTTCTAGTATGGCAACATACTAGACAATAAAGCTTTTTGAATCTTTGAATCTTTTGAATCTTTGAATCTCCTATGCAATATCCAAGCAATAGTCTACATACATTTCAAGATATTGGACTTCTAATACACATCCATTGTAATCCACCTTTGTAAACAAGCTGAGCTCACATACAGGCTGGAAATTAAATGTTGGTACCATGGAACTGGTTCATAAATACAACATACACACCCAAGTACTCATATTAATGAAAGGACGTCACTTCCTGCTGTGTGGATGGACTTTCAATCTCAATAGTGTGTGTTGTAATTTACCAAGCTAAACAGACACTTACACTTCTTTAGAGCTTGTTATAGCCTCCACACTCCAACATGCTCCACACAGGGGGGGAAACAAAGTGAGAGCAGCATGTTAAAACATTCACCTTCATCATTTGCGTTCTCATCACTTTCAACACAACGTTTGTGGTTGTTTTCATCATTAGTAGACTGGAGGCCTAGATACAAACACATCCACATATTGTTTCTGTGGATTCTGTTTGAGTAGCGAACGTGAAATTGACGACTTCCTATCCTCCTCCTGTCTGATATACACACTCTACCACTCTCTATTTCTAGATCACAAACACACTCTATCACTCTCTATGTCTAGATCAAATACACTCTATCACTCTCTCTGTCTAGACTTCATAAATACATAGATAAATGTATTTTCATAAATACGTCAAAACAATGAATGCTGCAACAACAATCTGATTTTCAGATTTTTCAGCAGACCACCTCAACAAATTTAACTAGCCACGTCTCTTAAACCCAGTCTTACACCAACATGTAGTTTAAATAGAAAATGCATTTCCTGCAGGAAATGCGGTTTGTAGTTCAAAGTGAAGTTTAAACTATGTTTTAATAAAGCCACATAGTCTAAATTGAGCAAACAATGTAAACATTCACACCATTTAAAAAATGCAAAATGGTTGGAAACATATAGTCAACGGTTAAACAAATAGCTAATATGTTCTAGTTTAATACATTTTTAGACAACAAAATGGAATAGCATAGCTGGTGTGTGTGTGTGTGTGTGTGTGTGTGTGTGTGTGTGTGTGTGTGTGTGTGTGTGTGTCTGTGTGTGTGTGTGTGTGTGTGTGTGTTTGGTAGTAACTTGGAAAGGTATATTATTGACTTACCTATTAAATTGGTTTAATAATCACATTGGTTAAATAATTACGTTTCCACATGCATGCAATAAACCTAGATGTGTTTGGCTTGTTTGCGCACCGCACACATTACACTCTCCAGATGACTCGCCCTACCCCCGCCGATTTCATAAATTCAAAACATATTTAAGCTCTGGTGCTATGTTCTCGCCCTGATTAATAATTGTAGGCTGCTTTGATTTTGAAAAGTAGCCTTATGATGTTATTTAACAGAGGCTAGAGGATCTTGCATGGTTTAAACCATTTATTTTATTTTCAGTAGTAAATGAGCCCTCCACACTTTGAGCAGCCTCTCAGTCAGTCCCCTGGCGCCGGGCCTGCTGCACTGCGTCTTGTTATCAAAGGCAACCGATATTCACAACCTGCAGTTCAAGTGAACATTGGCTTGTACCACTGTCTGCTCTTGAGATTTATTATCTATTGATATAATAGATAATTATAGGGCTATGAATGGAGTAATCCTCTTTGGATGTATTATGAGAACTGCGTGTTGAAAAACCTCAATATACTGTTACCTCCGGCATGTCGTTGGCCTTCAACATGTACAGTGACCACGGTGACCACCATCAAAAATTCACCTTGGGGCATTTATAATTAATGTTGATCTTTGCCAAAAAGGGCAAATGCCTACAGGCACTTGACACAATACAGGCCAGTGCAGGGCACCGTAGACGTTTGAAAGGGAGGGGTGGGTGAGGGGTATTCAGAGGTTACCAACTGTAACGTCACCGCTAATGAATCTTCAAACTGGACTTTAAAGATTATAGACAGATTTATGGCCTATTTCATCCAAACTAAAAGTTTGCTTGAATCAAAACAACACGACTGACATTCTTACATTTGAGATCTGTTTATTTCCTTTGAGGTTCAGTCAGTTCAGTGAAATGTGTGGAATTTCATATTTTACAGAATTTATCAATATAGCACTCGACACACTCAACATTTATTAGAAAGGTTTGATAACATTTTGGATTTCCCATCTTTGGCCTGTACACTCTTGTACCAAAAGTTTGCTCTTTATAATTTCCAGACATCTACCGGTCTGTTTGTTCTTAAATTCTTTACCCTGAAAAAGAGAGAAACACAGGCATACATCAGGGAACACTGTGTGTCATTATTGCACAATTCAGCCAACATCAGTCAAATCCTTCTCTGCTGCAACCACAAAAAACATTGTCGCAATGAATCACCCACAACACAATATATGTACCTGGGTGAAATCCCAGTAAATTCCAATTCTTTTCTGAAGAGATTCGTGGCAGTCGTTCAGGCCAGGCTCGTTGTCTTTGTTGCCGTCGTCAGTCAAACAGCGATTAAAATTGTACTTATGGGACTTGATTCCACCAATGTAAAGCTCACCAGTCTCTCGGAAATATGTGTTCTGATGAAAAAGAACCGTCCAAAAACAACATTCAGTTTCATCAGATACTCATCCAAACATCTTAATAGTATAGCCATTGACTTACTTGAGGCATATAGTAGAAGCAGCTGTATGCAATCGGTGTGTGGCCTGGCACTGGACCTTGGTCTAAACACATGTTGGCATTGAGGTTCTTCAGCTAAATGGGGCAGAAATATGTTTAAATTGATTCAAAGGCTTGATTCTTGAGTGTTCATCAGGCCTAAGTAGAAACCTTGCCCAAAGGAAAAGAGATAAAAATGGAAATATCGTAAGAGACCTTCTGATATTTCATCATAATCATTCTTCCACCAGAGATGATTCATAATATCTCTTTGGCTCTAAAAAGCTCCATATGTTCAACCCTGTCCCTCATATAGTTAAGACAACTCACTCCTCCATAGGCCAGGATATTGTCCAAGGTATCCAGCAGTGGATACACATGGTCCAGGTACCACTTGAAAGGTTTACAGTTCAGTCTTTTTCTGAGTTCTTTTCTCTCTGACACATCCCCAATGTCAATACCGTGATCCTGCATAACAAAAGTGTTTGGTTGATCAGAAGCATTCATCAGTTAAGCCAAAGAATGTGTGTTTCTGTCCTAACCTTAATAAATTCAGTCAAATAGGACTTCATTGTCACGTCTGGTTATGTTCTGCCCACATTTATTTTTAACCAAATAAAAAAAAAGTCTAAAATTCAACAATTCTAGAATACCCTCAACATTGTGTTCATAGATCAGTCCAAATTGGCTAAACTGTAAAACTGTACCTTGAAGGGCAGATTCCAGGCCAGATTGACATTGTGTTTGTAGTCATCCATCCAAACCTCTGCTACCCTCAAAGCATTCCTTTTCATTGTGATTGAGAGGTTTGGCATGTATGGCTTATGGCTTCTCTCGATATGGGCTATCTTGGAGCATGGGACAACCTCAATACTTCCCCCACATGTCCAAACCTACAAAAGAATGAATGGGCATTGTTACAATTCATCCATTCCCAATAACATAAGTAGGTTAATCACTTCTAGTCTTTAGTCAATGTTATCCTAATAAGCAAACCTTGGGTATTCCTGTGGTATACTTACACGAATCCCAAGCTCAACATTTTCTCCACCGTATACTTTCATTCCTCCATCAAGAACTCCAATTTCACCAAGATACGTCCGATCTGCGACTAGAATACCCATTATGGAAGGACTCCTTAAAAGGTCAAACAGAGGACTTGGCTCAACACATCATTGTTTAGGATCAAGGAAATGCAGACATGTTGTTGATGCAGATCAAGAAAAGCAATTATCAGGTGAAACTTACTTTCCAGGCAAGGAGGGGTCATTTAGTTTGTACCACTCAGGCCTAAATCTCTCGTACATGCACCACAAAGCCCAGTCAAACGCATGGGATGCAGGCATGTATTTAACAACCTCAAGATCATAGTAGTTGACTCTGTCAAACACCGGAGACACAATCAGCTTCCGATCTCCTTTAATCTGCGTCAGCAATGGTTCAGCCCTGCAGCACAGAAATAGATTGAGATAAAACACATTCACAATAATTGACACTGAACTTTAGCACTCATTGTTCTTGGTCCTTTTCCAGTGGTTTGATTTACTTTGACATTGATGTGTTGTTTCACCAAAATAGATTGAGATCCCAATGGAAAAACAAGTTATTGATACAAAACCTCAACAAAGACTATTGCTGTAATTTTCAAGAGATTTAATTCCCTTTGACACTGATGTGTTCAAGTTGTGTTGTAATTAATACTCCACAACATAATCAGGGTGTGAATTACGGGGGGGCCATGTCACCAACTCTGTTTGGACTCAGTGACCTCCTGCTGGTCATTTTGTGTTTTTGCCCAACAAGTGTCTCTATTTTTGTTGTGCCTCTGACTCTGCCTCTCACCTGTACATCCTGCCATTGCCTCTTTCCCGCCATTTCTCATGCGCACCTATTCCTCATTATGTTTCAATTAATGTGTGCTATCAATGCCACTTTGTTCTAACATTTGGTCTGAGCTGACCTGCTCATTTTACATTGCCCTGTATTCTGCCTGCCTGCCTTCCTACCTGCCTGCCTGCCTGTTTGGTTCCTGAATGTTTTTTGTTTTCCGGAATTTAACTCTATCTCGGTTCTGACCGTTGGCTGCCACTGGACTACTCTTCGGGCAGTGACCTGGCTTTTCCTTCTTTGTTTGGATTCTTTCCCTGTTTTAGTCAACAGGGGTACCTGTATTTGTGTTTTTGCATTCTTCCTGTGAGGCACAGAGTTTGGTCTTTTATTGATAGAACCAAAGCCTAGCTCTGCCTCAAATAAATCATTTGACTTGATCTGCTTTTGGGTTTGAATTTCATTCACCCCTGACAAGCCAGGGAGCAGCTGAGCGCCCCTGAATGAGAATTGTGCAAACCTGAAAACAAAAGTGACCCTATGTCTGAAATGAAAAGCGAGGCAAGCTGTAGCATGGCATTTAAAAATCAAATCATGTATACATATTAACACAAATAATGTAATTAATTTAAACAGGGACATTTCAAGGGACAGTTCCAACCGGAAGTGGACAGGCCACCAGATATTTCAGAAGTTTTTGGAAGGTTTGACACGTTTCCAACTATTCAACTATTATATCAAATACAACAAATTTGTTTGGTTGTTAACATTGTGGCAACTGGTAACCCAGATCCTTAAATAAGGGAAGCTTATTTCAAGGATCCAATCCAGTCCGCTTAGATCTAGAATGGGATTTAAAACGTGTATTTCTAAAGCGGCTAAGTCTACACTGTGTAAATGGGTGACCTCTACAAACCCTTTTTACAGATTACTAGTGCTGACCGGCCATGTGTGTGTTCGCTGTTCGTAGCCAATTACTGTAAAAGCTTAATGATCCCCCTCCAGCAACATGATGGATAAAATAGATATGAAGCGAAGGAGAGTGAAACGCTTCATTCACCAAAATGGGTGCTCATCTGCTATCAGACTTTAGATTATTAATCCAAAGTCAGATTTGTCAGTCACAATCAGAGGGCCTCGTGACTCTGTACATCAGCTAAATGTAAACTGAGAGAAGCTACCATTTTGAATTTCGTAGATATGATTTCCTGTATTCTGGTGCATTTTAGGGATGGCCAGTGCCTACAAAATCTTCCAGATTCATAACCCAACATACATTCATTTCATGTTTTCTATGCTCAAACATCCATATAAATGGTTAGTATTTTTATCAGTGCAAAGGGCTCACATACATCATCATTCATTGACGTCAAAAAACTTACAAAAACAGTGGCCCGACATTCATTGCAACAACTCAATGAACTCAAACCCAACAAGCATGATATTCAGTGCTGTTGTAGTAGTTGTAGTGGCGACTAAAGTGGAAATCTTTCATGACTGATATCGTTTCTAAGCAAACTAGACACATGGGTTTGCCTTTGAATTCTATGAACAGATACTCGGCTTCTCTTCTTTCTTGACCGAGTTTTCTGCAACTCGATTTTTGTGTATTTTAAAAATAAATAAATTTAAAATGATGTGCGGGACTGACTGTGTGAGGATGCGGGCTGTATGCGGCCCGTGGGCCGCCAGTTGTCCATCCCTGGTCTACACAATTAAATACGTCATATGATGGTAACTTGGTACCCCCTCACCACTGGTCATGGACTTCAATATGAGCATCCAAGATGGCGACCACGTCAGCCGTGGCGGCCTTCCATCCAGAGATCCTAGCCGTGGTCAGCCCCAGCTGCTCACTGTGTCTCACTCTGGTCATGAGGAGGCCTGGATTCTGGTCCTACAGAATAGTAGTAATGTTGTCTTCCATCTGATAAACCTGTTAAAAAGAGACAAACCATTGGTGCTGTGGTCATCCACCAATATGATTTCTTTCAGCAAGGACTTTGGAGTGCGGTCGATAATACTTCGGATGGCTCTTTTGAGGATTGACAGGGCCTCATCAAGGTAGATAAGAACTACTCCAATGCTGGGCAGATCCTTTGGGTAGGTCTTCATTAAGCATCTAGATTAAAACCACAAACACTTTATTTCGGAAATGCTGACACACACACACACACACACACACACACACACACACACACACACACACACACACACACACACACACACACACACACACACACACACACACACACACACACACACACACACAGTGAGAAGAGGAAAAGGTCAACCTTGGGTCCCTGGTGTCTGGAAGAGGTCGATTAAGGGGTAGGCGATCGCTGAGAAACACGTTATATCCATACTTCTCAAATAATGCTTGTGCCTCTTTTTGTTCGTCTTCTGACAAATTCTCTCCACCCCAGTTCTGGAACAGGGCAGACTTTGGGAAAAGTTTCTTCCCTTTATTTCCAGGCTTTTTGACCATTCCAATTGTTTTTTCTTCTATTTTTCTTTGTCTGTCCTGATCTTCTTCAAGAAGCTTGTGCATGGATTCTTGTTTTAGATGGAGATCTTTTACCAAGTTGTCTGTACGACAAGAGAAAATGTAGGAGTTTGTGATTAGCTGAACAAAGGCAATGAAAGAAAGGCAAGAAAGAATGCCTCAGGCATTCACATTCAGCATAGACGTATATATTTGATATGCTGTATTTCTGACAGCGTTGACAGTCAGCTGTGAAATATGGGTGATGATGCTAGCCCCTCTGCTCCACCGAAGCCGCTGCTATAATTGCCATGACTGTTCCATTTGGCTGTATCACTAACCTCCACACCTTGTTGGCTTAAAGGCCCAGTGTGAAGAATATATGGGCATCAAGTGTTGACTCAATACCCCACCTGTACTGTACTAGCTCTTATTGTGAAAGGTGCCTGTATATCCGGTACCCTTAAACAATACAAGCCATCTTGGAATTACTTCCAAGATGGCTTGTATTGTTCAAGTGATGAAGGAAACGATTATAAGTTATACATGTTTTTTAGCTGTGTGTGTGTTTGTGTGTGTGTGTGTGTGTGTGGGGGGGGTGCCTTGCCTCCTGTGTGCAATTTGCTTTGTTGTTTGTTGGGTTTTGCTTTAAATAAATGTACCTACTGCATGTTTGATAACAACTTGTAAAATAGCATTGCCCCGCCCCCCCCCCCTTTTTTTTTTCTTTTTTACTAATTACTGGTCTTAGTAACAGTGATGAAATGGCATAGATAACTATATTGTGGAGCACAAAATAAATGTTACCAAGTTAATTGCAAGTTAAGTGGCATGGGTCAAATGCAAATTTTTGCTGGACTAACACAAAGATATTACATCCATAAAAAGACCAAACTATGTGTGTTAACACAAACTGTTTTTGAAGGAGACATTTCTGAGACGTTTTTTGCTCAATTGGCCTTCCATACCAGTCAAACACGTAGAATAATGATTAGAACCTTTATTGTGCTGAAGTGATAATGATATAGCTACAACATATAATCCACAAAAACAACGTGTACATCACACCACCCTTACATTTCATAATGCCACTCTTTTGCCACCCCATACAAAATGCTACCATCGCCACTGGCTATAGATATGTAAAGAGTCCACTTACACAGATCTTTAACACTTTGCTCCATTCCATGACTGCCATGTCCAAATGATTCAATGGTACCATCTCGGTTAATAAATGATGGAACCATGTAATAAATAGAACATATTCCAGCCAGTATCAGCAGGAAGCGCTTAATCCACACAACCTTCATTGTGACTTGAACAATGGCCAAATACAGTCTTCATTCAACCTAACCAACAGGCTGGTTTTGTTCATTGGTATACTGATCAAATACAATAAAAGAACGCCCCATGTTAGGCAAGGCAAGGCAACTTTATTTATATAGCACTTTTCATACACAAGGCCGACTCAAAGTGCTTCACATATAAACATTGTTATGCAATAAAATAAAATAATAGATAAGTAAAAGAAAACATATGCAAAGAAATTAGTACAATAGAAAGTGCAATGTATTTAAGATCAGATCAACAGTCTCTCTGGTATCCGCGTCGGGACTCCAACCCGACCTAAAAGGAACTTGATACTTTCTCTGGGACTCCAACCCGGATCCTAGTAACCCTTATCTTTTCTCTCTGGTATGAGATCATGTATCTTTCTGGTAAAAATAGAGAATTAAATTGAAAGTTAAAAAGGCTTTTTAGTAAGTAAAATTGAAAGTGCAATGTATTTAAGATCAGATCAACAGTCTCTCTGGAACCCAAGTCGGGACTACAACCCGACCTAAAGGACAATATTCTAGGACTCTAACCCAGCTTCTAGGACTCTAGCCCAGACCAAAGGCCTTACAATATTCTAGGACTCTAACCCAGCTTCTAGGACTCTAGCCCAGACCAAAGGACAAACAAACTCAGGACTCTAACCCTTATACAACCTTTCTCTCTGGTATCAGATCATGTATTTTTCTGGTAAAAATAGAAAATAAAGGGAAAGTTAAAAAGGCATTTTAGTAAAGGTAAAGTATTTAAGATTTAGCAGAAAGCTAAAGCAAACATAAAAGTCTTCAATCTTGTTTTAAAGGTGCTCAGAGTTGGGGCAAGTCTTAAATCCTCAGGGAGTTTATTCCAGCTATTTGTTGCATAGTAACTAAATCCTGCTTTCCCATGTTTCGTGTTTACTCTGGGGATAATTAACAGATTGGTCTCAGAAGATCTTAGTGTTCTAGAAGGCTTATGTAGTGGAAGCATATCAGTTAAATATTTTGGGCCTAAACCATGTAGGGATTTATAGGTTAGCAACATGATTTTAAAATCAATTCTCTGACCTACAGGAAGCCAATGTAACGATTTAAGAATTGGTGTAATATGTTCAAATTTTTTGGTCTTTGTTAAAACTCTAGCAGCAGCATTCTGAACAAGCTGAAGCTTCCTTAGAGTTTGTTTTGGGAGACCTGTAAGGAGACCATTGCAGTAATCAAGCTTACTAGTGATAAAGGCATGTACAAGTTTTTGTAAGTCTTCGGTGGACATGAGCCCTCTAAGTCTTGCTACATTTTTAAGGTGATAATATGCAGATTTTGTAACTGATTAGATGTGACTTTCGAAATGTAAATCAGAATCCATGATAACCCCTAGATTTCTGGCTTTGATTGAGGTTTTCAGGGACAGAGAGTGAAGGTGTTGGGTTACTTTAAGCCTTTCCGTTTTAGCACCAAATACAATTATCTCTGTTTTATCCTCATTTAGCTGAAGGAAATTTCGGCACATCCAGTCTTTCACTTGCTCAATGCACTGGCACAGCAGATCTATGGGCCGATAGTCATTTGGTGATAGCGATACATAGATTTGCGTGTCATCAGCATAGCAATGATGGTCAATATTGTTATTATGCATGATTTGCCCTAGTGGGAGCATGTCAGTGGAGGCTTCTCCATTGAGGAGAGGGAGGAAGATCCTCCCTAACATTGTTGAGAATAAAAAATGTAGATTGCCCAGACTATTGTAATGAATTAATGCCCTTAAATATGACTACTTTATTGCCTTTGAATATATAATGTTCGTTTCCCTGGGTAAAGGGACATTAGCACCCCCTATCGCCTTTTGACAATTACTTCAGGGAGGAACGTCCTCCCTCCGCCTCCGTTGACTCCCATTCATTTTCCCGAAAGTACTGGCGGCGGATAACATGGGTTTCAATGGGAGAGAGGAGGAAAATCCTCCTCTGAGTGGGTGGGACCTTAAGGGGTCTGATTCGCGCAAAAATCTATCCGTTTGCGCTATGAACCAATAAGCAGGATTTCCCACCCAATTGGTATACTTTTAACCATGTTAGGCTGGAAGAATTATCATTGGGCGGGAAATCGGCCCAATCTGGCAATGCTGTCGATAACAAACCCGGTCTGCGTTGCCGCGGTGCTCAGTCTGAGAGACGCAGAGCAAGTTAAATCTGCGATAGCGAGATCCTAAATGCACAATGGAAACATTGGAGATTCGACATTGTTAACGTCTTATTACAAAAAGCATTCCATTCATTCAGTTATAGTGCTAAGTTAGCGACCAAAGAAAGAGGTAGACCACTTCCCAAAATCAAGGTCACCAGAAGTAATGGCAACGTCAGTGTTGTGAGTGCTACATGGTTTGCTAGGTACGCATGACTTACTGGTAGCATTACAAGCAATTCACACAAAAGCCAATTCACACAAAATAAATAAGTTCATACACAACATACCATTTATGAGACCGCTGATCTTCTCTTTTTCCTTTTTGCCGCCTCTAGATTGTTGTTGTTGATGCTGCTGCGTCTGGTCGTACGTCCTGATAACGTCTGTACGTCATACGACGTCTTCTCTGGTGCTGCGTTAAATTACTACCGTAATAACTGGTGTTTGAGTCTGCGCGCATTTTTCCCCCATTCACCGTCAAAATCGGGGACATTTCCGGGGACAGCTTTGACCGGGGACAGATCACCGAAAACGGGGACTGTCCCCGGAAATCGGGGACGTCTGGTCACCTTACTGAAGAGGAACTTGACAATCAACCTGTCTGGTATATCCCTCACCACGGCGTATACCACCCCGAAAGGCCTGGGAAGATACGCGTGGTCTTTGATTGCTCAGCAAGGTTCAAAGATACGTCACTAAATGACCACCTGCTCACTGGTCCAGAGCTCACAAACACATTGGTGGGAGTCCTTTGTAGGTTTCGCAAAGGCGCGATTGCCATCATGTGTTACGTGGAATTTTTTTTCCACCAGTTCCACGTAAGGCCTGAACACCAAGATTACCTTAGGTTCTCATGGTGGGAAAACGGTGATCTAGAGCAGTCATACTCAAGTAGCGGCCCGTGGGCCTTTTGTGGCCCGCGGGGTGTCTATTAATGGCCCTCGAGCTGTTTTGAAAAGTTTTTGTAATTATAAAAAAAAAATATATATAAAAAAAAATAAAAATAATCGTGCTGGGCGCTCTTATTTTGAAACCGCGCGCCGCGATCTCAATACGAGGCTGGGGGGTGCAATGATAAACAGATAGCACTCCAGCCCACAGACCGCTCCAGCCCTCCCAAACTCGAGGCAGACAGTCCATCTCAGCAGCAGTCAAGGCCGATTTAGGGTCGTTTTAGACGCAGAGACGTAAGCACGTAATTTACACAAGGGACTTGTTTTAGACAAGTTTTGATTTATGGTTCCTTTAAGGTTCCTTAAGGATTGCGCGTGTTGCAAGGGGATTCTGCGCCAGAACAGTAGGGGGAGCAACGAACGAATCTGTGGGCGTGGAAGTGGAAATCGCTGGCTTGTTTATATTTATAATTATCATAATTCGTTCTTGTGTTTTCTTCTTCTCCTTCTTCAAAATTCTTCATTCGCTTCTGTCACAGCCTTTTAAAAATGGCGCTATTATGCTGTAAAACCGGAAATGTGAGACTCCTGAAAGGATGTGGTTAGCTGGCCAATCAGTCTTTGCGAGCTGCGTAGGGCCGTAGTGTTTTAGTCGCATAGTCAGGAATTTTGGCCGACGCACTTAAGCACGTAAGGGGGGATATTTTACTGCGCAAGGGGGGGTTATGTATCTTACGTGTTACGTCTAAAACAGAGCATATATCGGCCTCAGTCACACGTATACCGACCGGCCCCTTGAGTCACTGAAAACATTTTTTGTGGCCCCTCATCAATTCTACTTGAGTACCCCTGATCTAGAGTCTCCACCCTACATTTTTCGGATGAAAGTTCACCTATTCGGGGCAGCCTCCTCACCTGGCTGTGCCAATTTTGGACTTGAGCATCTAGCCGCTCAAGGTCAGGATAAATTTAACCCGAGCACTGTTAAGTTCATCCAAAGGAATTTTTATGTCGACGATGGACTGGTGTGTGCAACGTCTGACGAGGAAGCAATCCAGCTAATCAAGGAAGCTAGACAGCTTTGCAGCACAGGCAACCTCAGACTACACAAGTTCGTCTCCAACAGCAAGGAGAAGCTGAAGTCAATACCGAAGGAAGAGTGTGCTGAAAGTGTCAAGGACATGGATATGGCCTTGGGAGAGCCGCTCATGGAAAAAGCTCTTGGCGTTCAATGGTGTGTATCCTCCGATGACTTCCAGTTGGCTACATGTTCCTTATTATTGGTTTGGCCGAGTTGACGATAGGGGACGAACAGTGGGTTCATGAATTTCAGGTCCTGATGACAACAATGGAAACAGGAGCTGCGACTACAACAATGTCCAAAAGCCTCCACCTACATGCAGCGCACCAATACATGACGATCACCGGAGCCATTAAACTCCATGTGAGTCTGCAGGGAAATTTTTAGGGGTCCAAGCCAACAGGTTGGATCCCTATTGTTTTTGTAAGGATTTTTATTATTAGGGGTCCAAGCCAACAGGTTGGATCCCTATTGTTTTTGTAAGGATTATTATTCCTATTATTATACTTACCCCCCTGAAACTGTGCCCACAGCCCAAACCGTAAATGGTGCCGACACGCCAATTGCATGACTAGATCCAGGTCTCTTCGGACTACGCAGACGACAAAATCCAGACACGCCGGTCACTAGGTGGCGCTATTCCAAGGAAAACACGTTTGGGGCTATAACTCCCACACCGAACCTTCCCGAGTCCAAAAACTTGTACACACAGATGCACTGGAGTCTGCTGCATCTTTTGGCCTAGGCCACGCCCATTTGCGTCCATGAATATTTTTCGCTAAATCGCGAAAACCGCTAAACTGATTTTTCCCTACTCCTCCCACATTTCTTGACCAATTGACACAAAGCTTTGCACACGGCATCTTCAGACGTACACGAAAAGAAATCCTTCATTACTTTTTTGATCCGACCTTCGACGACGAAACGGTAGCGTTTTGAATATTGGTTTATTAGCTAAATTAGACGTGGAAAATCCAAAATCCCAAAAAATCCAAAATTAGACATCGGATCGAGTCCAAATTTTACACACATGTTGGTGTTAACCTTAACGTCGTTCGATAAAAAATTCGGAAAAATTCGCCATTAGGGGGCGCAATAAACGAGGAAATTGTATATCGTCTACAAAATTTCGCCGCGAAAACGCTACACTGACTTCTCGCTACTCCTACCACAGTCAAATCCTTTGTATCCACAGGTTCAGGGTAGCGTTTTGAACACATGCTTCGCGTTGTGCCGGCGAAACGCACATTTCTTGTCGCGTTGTGCCGGCGAAATGCACACTTCTTGGACCCCTGCATAACTGCTTGCAGTTCTAGTTAGGGGTCCAAGCCAACAGGTTGGATCCCTATTGTTTTTGTAAGGATTTTTAGGGGTCCAAGCCAACAGGTTGGATCCCTATTGTTTTTGTAAGGATTTTTCTTATTATTAGGGGTCCAAGCCAACAGGTTGGATCCCTATTGTTTTTGTAAGGATTATTAGGGGTCCAAGCCAACAGGTTGGATCCCTATTGTTTTTGTAAGGATTATTATTATTATACTTCCCATCTAGAAGTGGTACCACAGCCCAAACAGTAAATGGTGCACACGCGCCAATTGCATCACTAGATCCAGGTCCGTGAATACTACGCAGACGACCAAATCCAGACACGCCGGCCACTAGGTGGCGCTATACCAAGGAAAGACGCGTTTGGGGCTATAACTCCCACACCGAACCTCCCACAGTCAAAAACTTGTACCCACTTATTCACTGGAGTCTGCTGCATCTTTTGGCATAGGCCACGCCCATTTGCGTCTATAATTTTTTTTCGCAAAATCGCGAAAACCGCAAAAGTGTTTTTTCCATACTCCTCCCACATTTCTCGACCAATCAACACCAAACTTTGCACACGACATCTTCAGACGCACACGAAAAGAAAAACTCAAACACTTTTTGATCCGACCTTCGATTACGAAACGGTAGCGTTTTGAATATTTGTTTATAAGCTAAATTAGACGTGGAATATCAAAAATCCAAAGAAATCCAAAATTAGACATCGGATCAAGTCCAATTTTTTGAGACATGTCGATGCTCCACTTAATGGCGTTCGATAAAAAAATCGGAAATTTTCGCCATAAGGGGGCGCAATAAACGAGGAAATTGTATATCTTCTCATTTGCCAGAGGAATGTTCTTCAAACTCAAGGGAAACCATCAAGGGGCAATCCCTAGTCTATATAGACAATATGGCCAAGAATTATTAATGTGGGCGGGAGTTATTTGGAAAAGGAAAATTGTCTTTGGAAAAATTCGCCACAAGGGGGTGCAAAAAAACGATGACATTGTCTATCTCCTATTTGGCCAATGGAATGTTCTGAAAACGCGTTTCAGGCTATAACTCCCACACCGAAGCTCCCACAGTCAAAACCTTTATATCCACATGTTGTTCACGGTAGCGTTTTGAATACTTGCTTCGCGTTGTGCCGGCGAAACGCACATTTCTTGTCGCGTTGTGCCGGCGAAATGCACACTTCTTGGACCCCTGCATAATTATTAGGGGTCCAAGCCAACAGGTTGGATCCCTATTGTTTTTGTAAGGATTTTTATACTTCCCGCGGTGAAAGTGATACTACAGCCCAAACCGTAAATGGTGCACACGCGCCAATTGCATGACTTGATCCAGAATCGGCACCGCTACTCAGATAACAAAATCCAGACACGCCGGCCCCTAGGTGGCGCTATACCAAAGAATACGCGTTTGGGGCTATAACTCCCACACCGAACCTCCCAGAGTCCAAAAACTTGTACACACAGATGCACTGGAGTCTGCTGCATCTTTTGGCCTAGGCCACGGCCATTTGCGTCTAGGAATATTTTTCGCTAAATCGCAAAAACCGCAAAACTGTTTTTTCGCTACTCCTCCCACATTTCTCGACCAATCAACACCAAACTTTGCACACGACATCTTCAGACGCACACGCAAAGAATGCACGAAACACTTTTTTGATGCGACCTTTGACGACGAAACGGTAGCGTTTTGAATATTGGTTTATTAGCTAAATTAGACGTGGAATATCAAAAATCCAAAGAAATCCAAAATTAGACATCGGATCGAGTCCAAATTTTACACACATGTTGGTGTTAACCTTAACGTCGTTCGATAAAAAAATCGGAAAAATTCGCCATTAGGGGGCGCAATAAACGAGGAAATTGTATATCGTCTGCAAAATTTCGCCGCGAAAACGCTACACTGACTTCTCGCTACTCCTACCACAGTCAAATCCTTTGTATCCACATATTCAGGGTAGCGTTTTCAACACATGCTTCGCGTTGTGCCGGCGAAACGCACATTTCTTGTCGCGTTGTGCCGGCGAAATGCACACTTCTTGGACCCCTGCATAACTGCTTGCAGTTCTAGTTATTATACTTCCTACCAAGAAAGTGCTACTACAGCCCAAACCGTAAATGGTGCACACACGCCAATTACATGACTAGATCTAGGTACGTGAAGACTATGCAGACGACAAAATCCAGACACGCCGGCCACTAGGTGGCGCTAAACCAAGGAAAGACGCGTTTGGGGCTATAACTCCCACACCGAACCTCCCACAGTCAAAAACTTGTACCCACATATTCACTGGAGTCTGCTGCATCTTTTGGCATAGGCCACGCCCATTTGCGTCTATAATTTTTTTTCGCAAAATCGCGAAAACCGCAAAACTGTTTTTTCGCTACTTCTCCCACATTTCCCGACCAATTGACACAAAACTTTGCACACGACATCTTCAGACGCACACGCAAAGAATGCACGAAACACTTTTTTGATGCGACCTTTGACGACGAAACGGTAGCGTTTTGAATATTGGTTTATTAGCTAAATTAGACGTGGAATATCAAAAATCCAAAGAAATCCAAAATTAGACATCGGATCGAGTCCAAATTTTACACACATGTTGGTGTTAACCTTAACGTCGTTCGATAAAAAAATCGGAAAAATTCGCCATTAGGGGGCGCAATAAACGAGGAAATTGTATATCGTCTGCAAAATTTCGCCGCGAAAACGCTACACTGACTTCTCGCTACTCCTACCACAGTCAAATCCTTTGTATCCACATATTCAGGGTAGCGTTTTCAACACATGCTTCGCGTTGTGCCGGCGAAACGCACATTTCTTGTCGCGTTGTGCCGGCGAAATGCACACTTCTTGGACCCCTGCATAACTGCTTGCAGTTCTAGTTATTATACTTCCTACCAAGAAAGTGCTACTACAGCCCAAACCGTAAATGGTGCACACACGCCAATTACATGACTAGATCTAGGTACGTGAAGACTATGCAGACGACAAAATCCAGACACGCCGGCCACTAGGTGGCGCTAAACCAAGGAAAGACGCGTTTGGGGCTATAACTCCCACACCGAACCTCCCACAGTCAAAAACTTGTACCCACATATTCACTGGAGTCTGCTGCATCTTTTGGCATAGGCCACGCCCATTTGCGTCTATAATTTTTTTTCGCAAAATCGCGAAAACCGCAAAACTGTTTTTTCGCTACTTCTCCCACATTTCCCGACCAATTGACACAAAACTTTGCACACGACATCTTCAGACGCACACGCAAAGAATGCACGAAACACTTTTTTGATGCGACCTTTGACGACGAAACGGTAGCATTTTGAATATTGGTTTATGAGCTAAATTAGACGTGGAAAATCAATAATCCAAAGAAATCCAAAATTAGACATCGGAACGAGTCCAAATTTTACACACATGTTGGTGCTAACCTTAACGGCGTTCGATAAAAAATTCGGAAAATTACGCCCTCAGGGGGCGCAATAAACGAGGAAATTGTATATCTTCTAATTGGCCAAAGGAATGTTCTTCAAACTCAAGGGAAACCATCAAGGGGCAAACCCGAGCCTATATAGAAAATATGGCCAAGAATTATTAATGTGGGCGGGAGTTATTTGGCAAAGGATAATTCTCTTTGGAAAATTTCGCCACAGGGCGGCGCCAAAAAACGACGACATTGTCTATCTCCTATTTGGCCATGGAATGTTCTGAAAACGCGTTTTAGGCTATAACTCCCACACCGAAGCTCCCACAGTCAAAACCTTTATATCCACATGTTGTTCACGGTAGCGTTTTGAATACTTGCTTCGCGTTGTGCCGGCGAAATGCACATTTCTTGTCGCGTTGTGCCGGCGAAATGCACACTTCTTGGACCCCTGCATAACTGCTTGCAGTTCTAGTTATTATTATTGGGTGTCAAGCAACTATGTTGCGAGACAACCTATTGTTATTGTACGAATTGGGTGTCAAGCAACTATGTTGCGAGACAACCTATTGTTTTCGTACGAATTCTTATTATTGGGTGTCAAGCAACTATGTTGCGAGACAACCTATTGTTATTGTACGAATTCTTATTATTATTGGGTGTCAAGCAACTATGTTGCGAGACAACCTATTGTTATTGTACGAATTCTTATTATTGGGTGTCAAGCAACTATGTTGCGAGACAACCTATTGTTATTGTACGAATTCTTATTATTGGGTGTCAAGCAACTATGTTGCGAGACAACCTATTGTTATTGTACGAATTCTTATTGGGTGTCAAGCAACTATGTTGCGAGACAACCTATTGTTATTGTACGAATTCTTATTATTGGGTGTCAAGCAACTATGTTGCGAGACAACCTATTGTTTTCGTACGAATTCTTATTATTATTGGGTGTCAAGCAACTATGTTGCGAGACAACCTATTGTTTTCGTACGAATTCTTATTATTATTATTATTATTATGCTGCCATTGGAGTCAATGGCAGCCCATAGAACCGCTTGGCGAAAAGTTGTGAAATTTGGCACAATGGTTCAGGACAGCCCCATTAGCCCATTAAGCCAATCTCAGGTCGCTAGCCCAACAGCTCTAGCGCCACCAACAGGTCAAAGTTGGACATGCATTCATGTTCATAACTTTCGACTTATTCGACCAATATTCACAAACCAGGTATCATTGGATTCCTTGAACCAAGCCCAGTTCAACACACCCTATGACGTCATTGCGCCATGACGTATATGTCCGCCATCTTGGTTTATGTCAAAAACCCTCAAAATACTACTTCTATCACAAATCTTGTCCAATCATCTCGAAACTTGGCACACATGATCTTCTGGCCATGCTTGATACAAAACATCGAATTGATCGATTGATTCAAAACCGTTTGCCCGCTACAGCAAATCAAATTTGGCGGCGTAGCCGCCAAACCGGATGTAAGCCCATATCTCAGCAGCCCTTTGACATATCATAACCAACCTTGGTACATAGACCCATGACCCCAGAAAGGTGACACTGAATAAATTTGGTGAGATTTGACCTCTAGGGGGCGCTGTTATTAATGTCGATGTGTTTTGACTCCTCTCTCTTCACATGAGTACATTTAAAACTTATTTTCAATGTCTAGTGATACTATCAGACCTCCCCGTATAGCTAGTATATTACTTCTTGCGGAAATAACCGCGGCACCCAATGATATTTGACCACAAACCCCCCAAACCGGAAACACGCCAATATCTCGGCAGCCCTTTGACATATCATAACCAAACTTGAAACATAGACCCATAACATCATCATGGGGACGCTTAATGAATTTGGTGACCATTGACCTCTAGGGGGCGCTATAATTAATGAAGACGTGTTTTAACTCCTCTCTCTTCACATGAGTACATTTCAAACTTATTTCTAATGTCTGAGGATACTGCCAGACCTCCTTATATAGCTTATAAATTATTTCTCATTGTAACATCAGAACTTGGCCGCCATGTTGAAAGTTGTCAAAATTAGTTGTAAATTCCCACAGGCCACAAATTATGTCCAATCTTCATGAAACTTTGCATATATGATCTTCCGACCAAGCTGAACAAATGTATTAAACAGCTTTCTCAAATTCAAAACCGTTTGGCCGTGACAGCCAATCAAACTTGACGTTGCTCATTAATGGGTAGACACTGCACTCGTGTGGCGCTCATTAATGGGCAGACACTGCACTCGTGTGGCGTCAAGCGGTACTTAATGTATAATGCAACAATGACTAAATTTACCATTCCGCCCACCTACTATATAAACTGCAATTCCCTCTGGATTAGATGCTTCACGAACCACCTCCAGAACGGATGCTTGTTTACATTGTGTCTCTTTTAGAGATATTGTTCCGAATACCCCTATGTATTTGTGACATTTGTTCTGTCAGGCAGACTGTATTGCGCCCTTACCTCTAGGTGGGGTCCTTTTCCCATTTACTCATCCCACCGGCTGTCGGTATTGCCGATTTCCGAGGCGGTCGTCATGTAGCCCCCTGGCCGATTGCGTCCATCCGGCAGAATTAGCCTACCGAGTCCGATTATGCTTGACACCCACATTGCTGCTCGCAGCTATATTTATTATTATTATGCTGCCATTGGAGTCAATGGCAGCCCATAGAACCGCTTGGCGAAAAGTTGTGAAATTTGGCACAATGGTTCAGGACAGCCCCATTAGCCCATTAAGCCAATCTCAGGTCGCTAGCCCAACAGCTCTAGCGCCACCAACAGGTCAAAGTTGGACATGCATTCATGTTCATAACTTTCGACTTATTCGACCAATATTCACAAACCAGGTATCATTGGATTCCTTGAACCAAGCCCAGTTCAACACACCCTATGACGTCATTGCGCCATGACGTATATGTCCGCCATCTTGGTTTATGTCAAAAACCCTCAAAATACTACTTCTATCACAAATCTTGTCCAATCATCTCGAAACTTGGCACACATGATCTTCTGGCCATGCTTGATACAAAACATCGAATTGATCGATTGATTCAAAACCGTTTGCCCGCTACAGCAAATCAAATTTGGCGGCGTAGCCGCCAAACCGGATGTAAGCCCATATCTCAGCAGCCCTTTGACATATCATAACCAACCTTGGTACATAGACCCATGACCCCAGAAAGGTGACACTGAATAAATTTGGTGAGATTTGACCTCTAGGGGGCGCTGTTATTAATGTCGATGTGTTTTGACTCCTCTCTCTTCACATGAGTACATTTAAAACTTATTTTCAATGTCTAGTGATACTATCAGACCTCCCCGTATAGCTAGTATATTACTTCTTGCGGAAATAACCGCGGCACCCAATGATATTTGACCACAAACCCCCCAAACCGGAAACACGCCAATATCTCGGCAGCCCTTTGACATATCATAACCAAACTTGAAACATAGACCCATAACATCATCATGGGGACGCTTAATGAATTTGGTGACCATTGACCTCTAGGGGGCGCTATAATTAATGAAGACGTGTTTTAACTCCTCTCTCTTCACATGAGTACATTTCAAACTTATTTCTAATGTCTGAGGATACTGCCAGACCTCCTTATATAGCTTATAAATTATTTCTCATTGTAACATCAGAACTTGGCCGCCATGTTGAAAGTTGTCAAAATTAGTTGTAAATTCCCACAGGCCACAAATTATGTCCAATCTTCATGAAACTTTGCATATATGATCTTCCGACCAAGCTGAACAAATGTATTAAACAGCTTTCTCAAATTCAAAACCGTTTGGCCGTGACAGCCAATCAAACTTGACGTTGCTCATTAATGGGTAGACACTGCACTCGTGTGGCGCTCATTAATGGGCAGACACTGCACTCGTGTGGCGTCAAGCGGTACTTAATGTATAATGCAACAATGACTAAATTTACCATTCCGCCCACCTACTATATAAACTGCAATTCCCTCTGGATTAGATGCTTCACGAACCACCTCCAGAACGGATGCTTGTTTACATTGTGTCTCTTTTAGAGATATTGTTCCGAATACCCCTATGTATTTGTGACATTTGTTCTGTCAGGCAGACTGTATTGCGCCCTTACCTCTAGGTGGGGTCCTTTTCCCATTTACTCATCCCACCGGCTGTCGGTATTGCCGATTTCCGAGGCGGTCGTCATGTAGCCCCCTGGCCGATTGCGTCCATCCGGCAGAATTAGCCTACCGAGTCCGATTATGCTTGACACCCACATTGCTGCTCGCAGCTATATTTATTATTATTATTATGCTGCCATTGGAGTCAATGGCAGCCCATAGAACCGCTTGGCGAAAAGTTGTGAAATTTGGCACACTTGTTCAGGACTGCCCCATTAGCCCATTAAGCCAATCTAAGGTCGCTAGCCCAACAGCTCTAGCGCCACCAACAGGTCAAAGTTGGGCATGCATTCATGTTCATAACTTTTGACCTATTCGACCAATTTTCACAAACCAGGTATCATTGGATTCCTTGAACCAAGCCCAGTTCAACACATCCTATGACGTCATTGCGCCATGACGTATATGTCCGCCATCTTGGTTTATGTCAAAAACCTTCAAAATGCTACTCCTATCACAAATCTTGTCCAATCATCTCGAAACTTGGCACACATGATCTTCTGGCCATCCTTGATGAAAAACATCGAATAGATTTGTCAAATTCAAAACCGTGTGCCCGCTAAAGCCAATCAAATTTTGCAGCGCAGCGGCCAAACCGGAAGTAAGCCCATATCTCAGCAGTTCTTTGACATATCATAACCAACCTTGGTACATAGACCCATGACCCCATAAAGGTTACACTGGATGAATTTGGTGACCTTTGACCTCTAGGTGGCGCTGTTATTAATGTCGATGTGTTTTGACTCCTTTCTCTTCACATGAGTCCATTTAAAACTTATTTTCAATGTCTAGTGATACTATTAGACCTCCCCGTATAGCTAGTATATTATTTCTTGCAGAAATATCCGCGACAGCCAATGATATTCGACCGCGAACCCGCCAAACCGGAAACACGCCAATATCTCAGCATCCCTTTGACATATCATAACCAAACTTGATACATAGACCCATAACATCATCAGGGGGACACTCAATGAATTTGGTGACCATTGACCTATAGGGGAAGCTATAATTAATGAAGACGTGTTTTAACTCCTCTCTCTTCACATGAGTACATTTCAAACTTATTTTTAATGTCTGAGGATACTGCCAGACCTCCTTATGTAGCTTATGAATTATTTCTCATTGCATCAGAACTTGGCCGCCATGTTGCAAGTTGTCAAAATCAGTTGAAAATTTCCACAGGCCACAAATTATGTCTGTGTTGTCTCTCCTGGCACTCATTTAATATTCTTACATTGATTTCTTAAATATGTATATGTAAAAACGGATGTGAATAATTACTTTACAGTTAAAATAAGCCAATGTATAAATTCATATTATTTTGCCGTTTTAGGTTTGTTATTATTTCACTTCCGGTTTAGTCACTTCCTGTGACGTAATTTCCTGTTAAAAATCTTACCTCTGTAGAAGGAATGGCAGACATGTGCATCTTCTGATTGTAATCCGCTAGCATCCACATGAAAGCATCTAAGAGGCAATGCCGTAAGTTTGTTTAATCAATGCAAGACATGTTTAAGATAATATATTAGAGTGGATTTATTTAAAAATAATGTTTGATGTGTTGTTAAAAACGTTTTGGTTAGCAATTGTGTACAAACTAAAATCAATGCAATTGGCATCAGAATGTCTTCATGCAGTGTTAGACAGTTCATATTATTATTTACAACTATGTACAACATGCTGTTTAGTCAAATGTACATTCAGTATTTTTGTATTCTTTTATTTGCAGTTTTCACCGTCTGTTCATGAGGAATTGTGACAGTAAATGGTCAACCTTACTACGACTCTGTCTTCATTGGCTACGGTTTAACTCTGTGTTAAGTCAGGGTTACAACACACTGCACGAGAACACTACAATGTCCAATCTTCATAGAACTTGGCAAAAATGATCTTCCGACCAAGCTGAACAAATGTATCAAACCGCTTTCTCAAATTCAAAACCGTTTGGCCGTGACAGCCAATCAAACTTGACGACGCTCATTAATGGGTAGACACTGCACTCGTGTGGCGACAAGCGGTACTTAATGTATACTACAACAATGACTATATTTACCATTACGCCGATTTACAATATAAACTTCAATTCCCGATGGATTAGATGCTTCACGAACCACCTCCAGAACGGGTGCTTGTTTACATTGTGTCTCTTTTAGGAATATTGTTCCGAATACCCCTATGTATTTGTGACATTTGTTCTGTCAGGCAGACTGTATTGCGCCCTTACCTCTAGGTGGGGTCCTTTTCCCATTTCCTCATCCCACCGGCTGTCGGTATTGCCGATTTCCGAGACGGTCGTCATGTAGCCCCCTGGCCGATTACGTCCGCCCGGCAAAATTAGCTTACCGAGTCCCATTATGCTTGACACCCACATTGCTGCTCGCAGCTATATTTCTTCTTATTATTATTATTTACCTGACATGGGAGTCAATGGCAGCCCATAGAACCGCTTGGCGAAAAGTTGTGAAATTTGGCACACTGGTTCAGGACAGCCCCATTAGCCCATTAAGCCAATCTCAGGTCGCTAGCCCAACAGCTCTAGCGCCACCAACAGGTCAAAGTTGGACATGCATTCATGTTCATAACTTTCGACCTATTCGACCAATATTCACAAACCAGGTATCATTGGATTCCTTGAACCAAGCCCAGTTCAACAAACCCTATGACGTCATTGCGCCATGACGTATATTTCCGCCATCTTGGTTTATGTCAAAAACCTTAAAAGTGCTACCTATATCACAAATCTTGTCCAATCATCTCGAAACTTGGCACACATGATCATCCGGCGATGCTTGATGCAAAACATCTGATGGACCTTTCAAATTCAAAACCGTTTGCCCGCTAGAGCCAATCAAATTTGGCGGCGAAGCCGCCAAACCGGATGTAAGCCCATATCTCAGCAGCCCTTTGACATATCATAACCAACCTTGGTACATAGACCCATGACCCCATAAAGGTTACACTGAATGAATTTGGTGATATTTGACCTCTAGGGGGCGCTGTTATTATGGTCGATGTGTTTTGACTCCTCTCTCTTCTCATGAGTACATTTAAAACTTATTTTCAATGTCTAGTGATACTATTTGACCTCCCCGTGTAGCTAGTATATTATTTCTCGCAGAAATATCCGCGACAGCCAATGATATTCGACCGCGAAGCCGCCAAACCGGAAACACGGCAATATCTCAGCATCCCTTTGACAAATCATAACCAAACTTGAAACATAGACCCATAACATCATCATGGGGACGCTTAATGAATTTGGTGACCATTGACCTCTAGGGGGCGCTATAATGAATGAAGACGTGTTTTAACTCCTCTCTCTTCACATGAGTACATTTCAAACTTATTTCTAATATCTGAGGATACTGCCAGACCTCCTTATATAGCTTATAAATTATTTCACATTGCAACATCAGAACTTGGCCGCCATGTTGAAAGTTGTCAAAATTAGTTGTAAATTCCCACAGGCCACAAATTATGTCCAATCTTCATGAAACTTGGCATGTATGATCTTCCAACCAAGCTGAACAAGTGTATTAAACAGCTTTCTCAAATTCAAAACCATTTGGCCGTGACAGCCAATCAAACTTGACGTTGCTCATTAATGGGTAGACACTGCACTCGTGTGGCACTCATTAATGGGCAGACACTGCACTCGTGTGGCGTCAAGCGGTACTTAATGTATAATGCAACAATGACTAAATTTACCATTCCGCCCACCTACTTTATAAACTGCAATTCCCTCTGGATTAGATGCTTCACGAACCACCTCCAGAACGGATGCTTGTTTACATTGTGTCTCTTTTAGAGATATTGTTCCGAATACCCCTATGTATTTGTGACATTTGTTCTGTCAGGCAGACTGTATTGCGCCCTTACCTCTAGGTGGGGTCCTTTTCCCATTTACTCATCCCACCGGCTGTCGGTATTGCCGATTTCCGGTCGTCATGTAGCCCCCTGGCCGATTGCGTCCATCCGGCAGAATTAGCCTACCGAGTCCGATTACGCTTGACACCCACATTGCTGCTCGCAGCTATATTTATTATTATTATTATTATGCTGCCATTGGAGTCAATGGCAGCCCATAGAACCGCTTGGCGAAAAGTTGTGAAATTTGGCACACTTGTTCAGGACTGCCCCATTAGCCCATTAAGCCAATCTAAGGTCGCTAGCCCAACAGCTCTAGCGCCACCAACAGGTCAAATTTGGGCATGCATTCATGTTCATAACTTTTGACCTATTCGACCAATTTTCACAAACCAGGTATCATTGGATTCCTTGAACCAAGCCCAGTTCAACACACCCTATGACGTCATTGTGCCATGACGTATATTTCCGCCATCTTGGTTTATGTCAAAAACCTTCAAAATGCTACTTCTATCACAAATCTTGTCCAATCATCTCGAATCTTGACACACATGATCTTCTGGCCATGCTTGATAAAAAACATCGAATAGATTTGTCAAATTCAAAACCGTTTGTCCGCTAAAGCCAATCAAATTTAACCGCCAAGTTGCCAAACCGGAAGTAAGCCCATATCTCAGAAGCCCTTTGACCTATCATAACCAACCTTGGTAGAGAGACCCATGACCGCATCACGGTGACACTGAATGAATTTGGTGACCCTTGACCTCTAGGTGGCGCTGTTATTAATGTCGATGTGTTTTGACTCCTCTCTCTTCACATGAGTACATTTAAAACTTATTTTCAATGTCTGGTGATACTATCAGACCTCCCCATATAGCTCATATATTACGTCTTGCAGAAATATCCGCGACAGCCAATGATATTCGAGCGCGAAGCCGGAAAACCGGAAACATGCCAATATCTCTGCAGCCCTTTGACATATCATAACCAAACTAGATACATTGACCCATACCATAATCATGGGGACACTCAAAGAATTTGGTGACCATTTACCGCTAGGGGGCGCTATAATTAATGAAGACGTGTTTTAACTCCTCTCTCTTCACATGAGTACATTTCAAACTTATTTTCAATGACTGATGATACTGTCAGACCTACTCATATAGCATATAAATTATTTCTCATTGCAACATCAGAACTTGGCCGCCATGTTGAAAGTTGTCAAAATCAGTTGTAAATTCCCACAGGCCACAAATTATGTCCAATCTTCATGAAACTCTGCATATATGATCTTCAGACCAAGCTGAACTAATGTGTTAAACAGCTTTCTCAAATTCAAAACCGTTTGGCCGTGACAGGCAATCAAACTTGACGGCGCTCATTAATGGGTAGACACTGCACTCGTGTGGCGATAAGCGGTACTTAATGTATAATGCAACAATGACTATATTTACCATTCCGCCCACTTAAAATATAAACTGCAATTCCCACTGGATCAGATGCTTCACGAACCACCTCCAGAAGGGATGCTTGTTTACATGGTGTCTCTTTTAGGGATATTGTTCCGAATACCCCTATGTATTTGTGACATTTGTTCTGTCAGGCAGACTGCATTGCCCCCTTACCTCTAGGTGGGGTCCTTTTCCCATTTACTCATCCCACCGGCTGTCGGTATTGCCGATTTCCGAGGCGGTCGTCATGTAGCCCCCTGGCCGATTGCGTCCATCCGGCAGAATAAGCCTACCGAGTCCGATTATGCTTGACACCCACATTGCTGCTCGCAGCTATATTTGGGTGTCAAGCAACTATGTTGCGAGACAACCTATTGTTATTGTACGAATTCTTATTATTATTATTATTATTATGCTGCCATTGGAGTCAATGGCAGCCCATAGAACCGCTTGGCGAAAAGTTGTGAAATTTGGCACACTTGTTCAGGACTGCCCCATTAGCCCATTAAGCCAATCTAAGGTCGCTAGCCCAACAGCTCTAGCGCCACCAACAGGTCAAATTTGGGCATGCATTCATGTTCATAACTTTTGACCTATTCGACCAATTTTCACAAACCAGGTATCATTGGATTCCTTGAACCAAGCCCAGTTCAACACACCCTATGACGTCATTGTGCCATGACGTATATTTCCGCCATCTTGGTTTATGTCAAAAACCTTCAAAATGCTACTTCTATCACAAATCTTGTCCAATCATCTCGAATCTTGACACACATGATCTTCTGGCCATGCTTGATAAAAAACATCGAATAGATTTGTCAAATTCAAAACCGTTTGTCCGCTAAAGCCAATCAAATTTAACCGCCAAGTTGCCAAACCGGAAGTAAGCCCATATCTCAGAAGCCCTTTGACCTATCATAACCAACCTTGGTAGAGAGACCCATGACCGCATCACGGTGACACTGAATGAATTTGGTGACCCTTGACCTCTAGGTGGCGCTGTTATTAATGTCGATGTGTTTTGACTCCTCTCTCTTCACATGAGTACATTTAAAACTTATTTTCAATGTCTGGTGATACTATCAGACCTCCCCATATAGCTCATATATTACGTCTTGCAGAAATATCCGCGACAGCCAATGATATTCGAGCGCGAAGCCGGAAAACCGGAAACATGCCAATATCTCTGCAGCCCTTTGACATATCATAACCAAACTAGATACATTGACCCATACCATAATCATGGGGACACTCAAAGAATTTGGTGACCATTTACCGCTAGGGGGCGCTATAATTAATGAAGACGTGTTTTAACTCCTCTCTCTTCACATGAGTACATTTCAAACTTATTTTCAATGACTGATGATACTGTCAGACCTACTCATATAGCATATAAATTATTTCTCATTGCAACATCAGAACTTGGCCGCCATGTTGAAAGTTGTCAAAATCAGTTGTAAATTCCCACAGGCCACAAATTATGTCCAATCTTCATGAAACTCTGCATATATGATCTTCAGACCAAGCTGAACTAATGTGTTAAACAGCTTTCTCAAATTCAAAACCGTTTGGCCGTGACAGGCAATCAAACTTGACGGCGCTCATTAATGGGTAGACACTGCACTCGTGTGGCGATAAGCGGTACTTAATGTATAATGCAACAATGACTATATTTACCATTCCGCCCACTTAAAATATAAACTGCAATTCCCACTGGATCAGATGCTTCACGAACCACCTCCAGAAGGGATGCTTGTTTACATGGTGTCTCTTTTAGGGATATTGTTCCGAATACCCCTATGTATTTGTGACATTTGTTCTGTCAGGCAGACTGCATTGCCCCCTTACCTCTAGGTGGGGTCCTTTTCCCATTTACTCATCCCACCGGCTGTCGGTATTGCCGATTTCCGAGGCGGTCGTCATGTAGCCCCCTGGCCGATTGCGTCCATCCGGCAGAATAAGCCTACCGAGTCCGATTATGCTTGACACCCACATTGCTGCTCGCAGCTATATTTATTATTATTATTATGCTGCCATTGGAGTCAATGGCAGCCCATAGAACCGCTTGGCGAAAAGTTGTGAAATTTGGCACACTTGTTCAGGACTGCCCCATTAGCCCATTAAGCCAATCTAAGGTCGCTAGCCCAACAGCTCTAGCGCCACCAACAGGTCAAAGTTGGGCATGCATTCATGTTCATAACTTTTGACCTATTCGACCAATTTTCACAAACCAGGTATCATTGGATTCCTTGAACCAAGCCCAGTTCAACACATCCTATGACGTCATTGCGCCATGACGTATATGTCCGCCATCTTGGTTTATGTCAAAAACCTTCAAAATGCTACTCCTATCACAAATCTTGTCCAATCATCTCGAAACTTGGCACACATGATCTTCTGGCCATCCTTGATGAAAAACATCGAATAGATTTGTCAAATTCAAAACCGTTTGCCCGCTAAAGCCAATCAAATTTTGCAGCGCAGCGGCCAAACCGGAAGTAAGCCCATATCTCAGCAGTTCTTTGACATATCATAACCAACCTTGGTACATAGACCCATGACCCCATAAAGGTTACACTGGATGAATTTGGTGACCTTTGACCTCTAGGTGGCGCTGTTATTAATGTCGATGTGTTTTGACTCCTTTCTCTTCACATGAGTCCATTTAAAACTTATTTTCAATGTCTAGTGATACTATTAGACCTCCCCGTATAGCTAGTATATTATTTCTTGCAGAAATATCCGCGACAGCCAATGATATTCGACCGCGAACCCGCCAAACCGGAAACACGCCAATATCTCAGCATCCCTTTGACATATCATAACCAAACTTGATACATAGACCCATAACATCATCAGGGGGACACTCAATGAATTTGGTGACCATTGACCTATAGGGGAAGCTATAATTAATGAAGACGTGTTTTAACTCCTCTCTCTTCACATGAGTACATTTCAAACTTATTTTTAATGTCTGAGGATACTGCCAGACCTCCTTATGTAGCTTATGAATTATTTCTCATTGCATCAGAACTTGGCCGCCATGTTGCAAGTTGTCAAAATCAGTTGAAAATTTCCACAGGCCACAAATTATGTCTGTGTTGTCTCTCCTGGCACTCATTTAATATTCTTACATTGATTTCTTAAATATGTATATGTAAAAACGGATGTGAATAATTACTTTACAGTTAAAATAAGCCAATGTATAAATTCATATTATTTTGCCGTTTTAGGTTTGTTATTATTTCACTTCCGGTTTAGTCACTTCCTGTGACGTAATTTCCTGTTAAAAATCTTACCTCTGTAGAAGGAATGGCAGACATGTGCATCTTCTGATTGTAATCCGCTAGCATCCACATGAAAGCATCTAAGAGGCAATGCCGTAAGTTTGTTTAATCAATGCAAGACATGTTTAAGATAATATATTAGAGTGGATTTATTTAAAAATAATGTTTGATGTGTTGTTAAAAACGTTTTGGTTAGCAATTGTGTACAAACTAAAATCAATGCAATTGGCATCAGAATGTCTTCATGCAGTGTTAGACAGTTCATATTATTATTTACAACTATGTACAACATGCTGTTTAGTCAAATGTACATTCAGTATTTTTGTATTCTTTTATTTGCAGTTTTCACCGTCTGTTCATGAGGAATTGTGACAGTAAATGGTCAACCTTACTACGACTCTGTCTTCATTGGCTACGGTTTAACTCTGTGTTAAGTCAGGGTTACAACACACTGCACGAGAACACTACAATGTCCAATCTTCATAGAACTTGGCAAAAATGATCTTCCGACCAAGCTGAACAAATGTATCAAACCGCTTTCTCAAATTCAAAACCGTTTGGCCGTGACAGCCAATCAAACTTGACGACGCTCATTAATGGGTAGACACTGCACTCGTGTGGCGACAAGCGGTACTTAATGTATACTACAACAATGACTATATTTACCATTACGCCGATTTACAATATAAACTTCAATTCCCGATGGATTAGATGCTTCACGAACCACCTCCAGAACGGGTGCTTGTTTACATTGTGTCTCTTTTAGGAATATTGTTCCGAATACCCCTATGTATTTGTGACATTTGTTCTGTCAGGCAGACTGTATTGCGCCCTTACCTCTAGGTGGGGTCCTTTTCCCATTTCCTCATCCCACCGGCTGTCGGTATTGCCGATTTCCGAGACGGTCGTCATGTAGCCCCCTGGCCGATTACGTCCGCCCGGCAAAATTAGCTTACCGAGTCCCATTATGCTTGACACCCACATTGCTGCTCGCAGCTATATTTATTATTATTATTATGCTGCCATTGGAGTCAATGGCAGCCCATAGAACCGCTTGGCGAAAAGTTGTGAAATTTGGCACACTTGTTCAGGACTGCCCCATTAGCCCATTAAGCCAATCTAAGGTCGCTAGCCCAACAGCTCTAGCGCCACCAACAGGTCAAAGTTGGGCATGCATTCATGTTCATAACTTTTGACCTATTCGACCAATTTTCACAAACCAGGTATCATTGGATTCCTTGAACCAAGCCCAGTTCAACACATCCTATGACGTCATTGCGCCATGACGTATATGTCCGCCATCTTGGTTTATGTCAAAAACCTTCAAAATGCTACTCCTATCACAAATCTTGTCCAATCATCTCGAAACTTGGCACACATGATCTTCTGGCCATCCTTGATGAAAAACATCGAATAGATTTGTCAAATTCAAAACCGTTTGCCCGCTAAAGCCAATCAAATTTTGCAGCGCAGCGGCCAAACCGGAAGTAAGCCCATATCTCAGCAGTTCTTTGACATATCATAACCAACCTTGGTACATAGACCCATGACCCCATAAAGGTTACACTGGATGAATTTGGTGACCTTTGACCTCTAGGTGGCGCTGTTATTAATGTCGATGTGTTTTGACTCCTTTCTCTTCACATGAGTCCATTTAAAACTTATTTTCAATGTCTAGTGATACTATTAGACCTCCCCGTATAGCTAGTATATTATTTCTTGCAGAAATATCCGCGACAGCCAATGATATTCGACCGCGAACCCGCCAAACCGGAAACACGCCAATATCTCAGCATCCCTTTGACATATCATAACCAAACTTGATACATAGACCCATAACATCATCAGGGGGACACTCAATGAATTTGGTGACCATTGACCTATAGGGGAAGCTATAATTAATGAAGACGTGTTTTAACTCCTCTCTCTTCACATGAGTACATTTCAAACTTATTTTTAATGTCTGAGGATACTGCCAGACCTCCTTATGTAGCTTATGAATTATTTCTCATTGCATCAGAACTTGGCCGCCATGTTGCAAGTTGTCAAAATCAGTTGAAAATTTCCACAGGCCACAAATTATGTCTGTGTTGTCTCTCCTGGCACTCATTTAATATTCTTACATTGATTTCTTAAATATGTATATGTAAAAACGGATGTGAATAATTACTTTACAGTTAAAATAAGCCAATGTATAAATTCATATTATTTTGCCGTTTTAGGTTTGTTATTATTTCACTTCCGGTTTAGTCACTTCCTGTGACGTAATTTCCTGTTAAAAATCTTACCTCTGTAGAAGGAATGGCAGACATGTGCATCTTCTGATTGTAATCCGCTAGCATCCACATGAAAGCATCTAAGAGGCAATGCCGTAAGTTTGTTTAATCAATGCAAGACATGTTTAAGATAATATATTAGAGTGGATTTATTTAAAAATAATGTTTGATGTGTTGTTAAAAACGTTTTGGTTAGCAATTGTGTACAAACTAAAATCAATGCAATTGGCATCAGAATGTCTTCATGCAGTGTTAGACAGTTCATATTATTATTTACAACTATGTACAACATGCTGTTTAGTCAAATGTACATTCAGTATTTTTGTATTCTTTTATTTGCAGTTTTCACCGTCTGTTCATGAGGAATTGTGACAGTAAATGGTCAACCTTACTACGACTCTGTCTTCATTGGCTACGGTTTAACTCTGTGTTAAGTCAGGGTTACAACACACTGCACGAGAACACTACAATGTCCAATCTTCATAGAACTTGGCAAAAATGATCTTCCGACCAAGCTGAACAAATGTATCAAACCGCTTTCTCAAATTCAAAACCGTTTGGCCGTGACAGCCAATCAAACTTGACGACGCTCATTAATGGGTAGACACTGCACTCGTGTGGCGACAAGCGGTACTTAATGTATACTACAACAATGACTATATTTACCATTACGCCGATTTACAATATAAACTTCAATTCCCGATGGATTAGATGCTTCACGAACCACCTCCAGAACGGGTGCTTGTTTACATTGTGTCTCTTTTAGGAATATTGTTCCGAATACCCCTATGTATTTGTGACATTTGTTCTGTCAGGCAGACTGTATTGCGCCCTTACCTCTAGGTGGGGTCCTTTTCCCATTTCCTCATCCCACCGGCTGTCGGTATTGCCGATTTCCGAGACGGTCGTCATGTAGCCCCCTGGCCGATTACGTCCGCCCGGCAAAATTAGCTTACCGAGTCCCATTATGCTTGACACCCACATTGCTGCTCGCAGCTATATTTGGGTGTCAAGCAACTATGTTGCGAGACAACCTATTGTTTTCGTACGAATTCTTATTATTATTATTATTATTATGCTGCCATTGGAGTCAATGGCAGCCCATAGAACCGCTTGGCGAAAAGTTGTGAAATTTGGCACAATGGTTCAGGACAGCCCCATTAGCCCATTAAGCCAATCTCAGGTCGCTAGCCCAACAGCTCTAGCGCCACCAACAGGTCAAAGTTGGACATGCATTCATGTTCATAACTTTCGACTTATTCGACCAATATTCACAAACCAGGTATCATTGGATTCCTTGAACCAAGCCCAGTTCAACACACCCTATGACGTCATTGCGCCATGACGTATATGTCCGCCATCTTGGTTTATGTCAAAAACCCTCAAAATACTACTTCTATCACAAATCTTGTCCAATCATCTCGAAACTTGGCACACATGATCTTCTGGCCATGCTTGATACAAAACATCGAATTGATCGATTGATTCAAAACCGTTTGCCCGCTACAGCAAATCAAATTTGGCGGCGTAGCCGCCAAACCGGATGTAAGCCCATATCTCAGCAGCCCTTTGACATATCATAACCAACCTTGGTACATAGACCCATGACCCCAGAAAGGTGACACTGAATAAATTTGGTGAGATTTGACCTCTAGGGGGCGCTGTTATTAATGTCGATGTGTTTTGACTCCTCTCTCTTCACATGAGTACATTTAAAACTTATTTTCAATGTCTAGTGATACTATCAGACCTCCCCGTATAGCTAGTATATTATTTCTCGCAGAAATATCCGCGAGAGCCAATGATATTCGACCGCGAAGCCGCCAAACCGGAAACACGGCAATTTCTCAGCATCCCTTTGACAAATCATAACCAAACTTGAAACATAGACCCATAACATCATCATGGGGACGCTTAATGAATTTGGTGACCATTGACCTCTAGGGGGCGCTATAATTAATGAAGACGTGTTTTAACTCCTCTCTCTTCACATGAGTACATTTCAAACTTATTTCTAATGTCTGAGGATACTGCCAGACCTCCTTATATAGCTTATAAATTATTTCTCATTGTAACATCAGAACTTGGCCGCCATGTTGAAAGTTGTCAAAATTAGTTGTAAATTCCCACAGGCCACAAATTATGTCCAATCTTCATGAAACTTTGCATATATGATCTTCCGACCAAGCTGAACAAATGTATTAAACAGCTTTCTCAAATTCAAAACCGTTTGGCCGTGACAGCCAATCAAACTTGACGTTGCTCATTAATGGGTAGACACTGCACTCGTGTGGCGCTCATTAATGGGCAGACACTGCACTCGTGTGGCGTCAAGCGGTACTTAATGTATAATGCAACAATGACTAAATTTACCATTCCGCCCACCTACTATATAAACTGCAATTCCCTCTGGATTAGATGCTTCACGAACCACCTCCAGAACGGATGCTTGTTTACATTGTGTCTCTTTTAGAGATATTGTTCCGAATACCCCTATGTATTTGTGACATTTGTTCTGTCAGGCAGACTGTATTGCGCCCTTACCTCTAGGTGGGGTCCTTTTCCCATTTACTCATCCCACCGGCTGTCGGTATTGCCGATTTCCGAGGCGGTCGTCATGTAGCCCCCTGGCCGATTGCGTCCATCCGGCAGAATTAGCCTACCGAGTCCGATTATGCTTGACACCCACATTGCTGCTCGCAGCTATATTTATTATTATTATGCTGCCATTGGAGTCAATGGCAGCCCATAGAACCGCTTGGCGAAAAGTTGTGAAATTTGGCACACTTGTTCAGGACTGCCCCATTAGCCCATTAAGCCAATCTAAGGTCGCTAGCCCAACAGCTCTAGCGCCACCAACAGGTCAAAGTTGGGCATGCATTCATGTTCATAACTTTTGACCTATTCGACCAATTTTCACAAACCAGGTATCATTGGATTCCTTGAACCAAGCCCAGTTCAACACATCCTATGACGTCATTGCGCCATGACGTATATGTCCGCCATCTTGGTTTATGTCAAAAACCTTCAAAATGCTACTCCTATCACAAATCTTGTCCAATCATCTCGAAACTTGGCACACATGATCTTCTGGCCATCCTTGATGAAAAACATCGAATAGATTTGTCAAATTCAAAACCGTTTGCCCGCTAAAGCCAATCAAATTTTGCAGCGCAGCGGCCAAACCGGAAGTAAGCCCATATCTCAGCAGTTCTTTGACATATCATAACCAACCTTGGTACATAGACCCATGACCCCATAAAGGTTACACTGGATGAATTTGGTGACCTTTGACCTCTAGGTGGCGCTGTTATTAATGTCGATGTGTTTTGACTCCTTTCTCTTCACATGAGTCCATTTAAAACTTATTTTCAATGTCTAGTGATACTATTAGACCTCCCCGTATAGCTAGTATATTATTTCTTGCAGAAATATCCGCGACAGCCAATGATATTCGACCGCGAACCCGCCAAACCGGAAACACGCCAATATCTCAGCATCCCTTTGACATATCATAACCAAACTTGATACATAGACCCATAACATCATCAGGGGGACACTCAATGAATTTGGTGACCATTGACCTATAGGGGAAGCTATAATTAATGAAGACGTGTTTTAACTCCTCTCTCTTCACATGAGTACATTTCAAACTTATTTTTAATGTCTGAGGATACTGCCAGACCTCCTTATGTAGCTTATGAATTATTTCTCATTGCATCAGAACTTGGCCGCCATGTTGCAAGTTGTCAAAATCAGTTGAAAATTTCCACAGGCCACAAATTATGTCTGTGTTGTCTCTCCTGGCACTCATTTAATATTCTTACATTGATTTCTTAAATATGTATATGTAAAAACGGATGTGAATAATTACTTTACAGTTAAAATAAGCCAATGTATAAATTCATATTATTTTGCCGTTTTAGGTTTGTTATTATTTCACTTCCGGTTTAGTCACTTCCTGTGACGTAATTTCCTGTTAAAAATCTTACCTCTGTAGAAGGAATGGCAGACATGTGCATCTTCTGATTGTAATCCGCTAGCATCCACATGAAAGCATCTAAGAGGCAATGCCGTAAGTTTGTTTAATCAATGCAAGACATGTTTAAGATAATATATTAGAGTGGATTTATTTAAAAATAATGTTTGATGTGTTGTTAAAAACGTTTTGGTTAGCAATTGTGTACAAACTAAAATCAATGCAATTGGCATCAGAATGTCTTCATGCAGTGTTAGACAGTTCATATTATTATTTACAACTATGTACAACATGCTGTTTAGTCAAATGTACATTCAGTATTTTTGTATTCTTTTATTTGCAGTTTTCACCGTCTGTTCATGAGGAATTGTGACAGTAAATGGTCAACCTTACTACGACTCTGTCTTCATTGGCTACGGTTTAACTCTGTGTTAAGTCAGGGTTACAACACACTGCACGAGAACACTACAATGTCCAATCTTCATAGAACTTGGCAAAAATGATCTTCCGACCAAGCTGAACAAATGTATCAAACCGCTTTCTCAAATTCAAAACCGTTTGGCCGGGACAGCCAATCAAACTTGACGACGCTCATTAATGGGTAGACACTGCACTCGTGTGGCGACAAGCGGTACTTAATGTATACTACAACAATGACTATATTTACCATTACGCCGATTTACAATATAAACTTCAATTCCCGATGGATTAGATGCTTCACGAACCACCTCCAGAACGGGTGCTTGTTTACATTGTGTCTCTTTTAGGAATATTGTTCCGAATACCCCTATGTATTTGTGACATTTGTTCTGTCAGGCAGACTGTATTGCGCCCTTACCTCTAGGTGGGGTCCTTTTCCCATTTCCTCATCCCACCGGCTGTCGGTATTGCCGATTTCCGAGACGGTCGTCATGTAGCCCCCTGGCCGATTACGTCCGCCCGGCAAAATTAGCTTACCGAGTCCCATTATGCTTGACACCCACATTGCTGCTCGCAGCTATATTTATTATTATTATTATGCTGCCATTGGAGTCAATGGCAGCCCATAGAACCGCTTGGCGAAAAGTTGTGAAATTTGGCACACTTGTTCAGGACAGCCCCATTAGCCCATTAGGCCAATCTCAGGTCGCTAGCCCAACAGCTCTAGCGCCACCAACAGGTCAAAGTTGGACATGCATTCATGTTCATAACTTTCGACCTATTCGACCAATATTCACAAACCAGATATCATTGGATTCCTTGAACCAAGCCCAGTTCAACAAACCCTATGACGTCATTGCGCCATGACGTATATGTCCGCCATCTTGGTTTATGTCAAAAACCCTCAAAATGCTACTTCTATCACAAATCTTGTCCAATCATCTCGAAACTTGGCACACATGATCTTCTGGCCATGCTTGATACAAAACATCGAATTGATCGATTGATTCAAAACCGTTTGCCCGCTACAGCAAATCAAATTTGGCGGCATAGCCGCCAAACCGGATGTAAGCCCATATCTCAGCAGCCCTTTGACATATCATAACCAACCTTGGTACATAGACCCATGACCCCAGAAAGGTGACACTGAATAAATTTGGTGAGATTTGACCTCTAGGGGGCGCTGTTATTAATGTCGATGTGTTTTGACTCCTCTCTCTTCACATGAATACATTTAAAACTTATTTTCAATGTCTAGTGATACTATCAGACCTCCCCGTATAGCTAGTATATTATTTCTCGCAGAAATATCCGCGAGAGCCAATGATATTCGACCGCGAAGCCGCCAAACCGGAAACACGGCAATTTCTCAGCATCCCTTTGACAAATCATAACCAAACTTGAAACATAGACCCATAACATCATCATGGGGACGCTTAATGAATTTGGTGACCATTGACCTCTAGGGGGCGCTATAATTAATGAAGGCGTGTTTTAACTCCTCTCTCTTCACATGAGTACATTTCAAACTTATTTCTAATGTCTGAGGATACTGCCAGACCTCCTTATATAGCTTATAAATTATTTCTCATTGTAACATCAGAACTTGGCCGCCATGTTGAAAGTTGTCAAAATTAGTTGTAAATTCCCACAGGCCACAAATTATGTCCAATCTTCATGAAACTTTGCATATATGATCTTCCGACCAAGCTGAACAAATGTATTAAACAGCTTTCTCAAATTCAAAACCGTTTGGCCGTGACAGCCAATCAAACTTGACGTTGCTCATTAATGGGTAGACACTGCACTCGTGTGGCGCTCATTAATGGGCAGACACTGCACTCGTGTGGCGTCAAGCGGTACTTAATGTATAATGCAACAATGACTAAATTTACCATTCCGCCCACCTACTATATAAACTGCAATTCCCTCTGGATTAGATGCTTCACGAACCACATCCAGAACGGATGCTTGTTTACATTGTGTCTCTTTAAGAGATATTGTTCCGAATACCCCTATGTATTTGTGACATTTGTTCTGTCAGGCAGACTGTATTGCGCCCTTACCTCTAGGTGGGGTCCTTTTCCCATTTACTCATCCCACCGGCTGTCGGTATTGCCGATTTCCGAGGCGGTCGTCATGTACCCCCCTGGCCGATTGCGTCCATCCGGCAGAATTAGCCTACCGAGTCCGATTATGCTTGACACCCACATTGCTGCTCGCAGCTATATTTATTATTATTATTATGCTGCCATTGGAGTCAATGGCAGCCCATAGAACCGCTTGGCGAAAAGTTGTGAAATTTGGCACAATGGTTCAGGACAGCCCCATTAGCCCATTAAGCCAATCTCAGGTCGCTAGCCCAACAGCTCTAGCGCCACCAACAGGTCAAAGTTGGACATGCATTCATGTTCATAACTTTCGACTTATTCGACCAATATTCACAAACCAGGTATCATTGGATTCCTTGAACCAAGCCCAGTTCAACACACCCTATGACGTCATTGCGCCATGACGTATATGTCCGCCATCTTGGTTTATGTCAAAAACCCTCAAAATACTACTTCTATCACAAATCTTGTCCAATCATCTCGAAACTTGGCACACATGATCTTCTGGCCATGCTTGATACAAAACATCGAATTGATCGATTGATTCAAAACCGTTTGCCCGCTACAGCAAATCAAATTTGGCGGCGTAGCCGCCAAACCGGATGTAAGCCCATATCTCAGCAGCCCTTTGACATATCATAACCAACCTTGGTACATAGACCCATGACCCCAGAAAGGTGACACTGAATAAATTTGGTGAGATTTGACCTCTAGGGGGCGCTGTTATTAATGTCGATGTGTTTTGACTCCTCTCTCTTCACATGAGTACATTTAAAACTTATTTTCAATGTCTAGTGATACTATCAGACCTCCCCGTATAGCTAGTATATTATTTCTCGCAGAAATATCCGCGAGAGCCAATGATATTCGACCGCGAAGCCGCCAAACCGGAAACACGGCAATTTCTCAGCATCCCTTTGACAAATCATAACCAAACTTGAAACATAGACCCATAACATCATCATGGGGACGCTTAATGAATTTGGTGACCATTGACCTCTAGGGGGCGCTATAATTAATGAAGACGTGTTTTAACTCCTCTCTCTTCACATGAGTACATTTCAAACTTATTTCTAATGTCTGAGGATACTGCCAGACCTCCTTATATAGCTTATAAATTATTTCTCATTGTAACATCAGAACTTGGCCGCCATGTTGAAAGTTGTCAAAATTAGTTGTAAATTCCCACAGGCCACAAATTATGTCCAATCTTCATGAAACTTTGCATATATGATCTTCCGACCAAGCTGAACAAATGTATTAAACAGCTTTCTCAAATTCAAAACCGTTTGGCCGTGACAGCCAATCAAACTTGACGTTGCTCATTAATGGGTAGACACTGCACTCGTGTGGCGCTCATTAATGGGCAGACACTGCACTCGTGTGGCGTCAAGCGGTACTTAATGTATAATGCAACAATGACTAAATTTACCATTCCGCCCACCTACTATATAAACTGCAATTCCCTCTGGATTAGATGCTTCACGAACCACCTCCAGAACGGATGCTTGTTTACATTGTGTCTCTTTTAGAGATATTGTTCCGAATACCCCTATGTATTTGTGACATTTGTTCTGTCAGGCAGACTGTATTGCGCCCTTACCTCTAGGTGGGGTCCTTTTCCCATTTACTCATCCCACCGGCTGTCGGTATTGCCGATTTCCGAGGCGGTCGTCATGTAGCCCCCTGGCCGATTGCGTCCATCCGGCAGAATTAGCCTACCGAGTCCGATTATGCTTGACACCCACATTGCTGCTCGCAGCTATATTTATTGGGTGTCAAGCAACTATGTTGCGAGACAACCTATTGTTATTGTACGAATTCTTATTATTATTATTGGGTGTCAAGCAACTATGTTGCGAGACAACCTATTGTTATTGTACGAATTCTTATTATTATTGGGTGTCAAGCAACTATGTTGCGAGACAACCTATTGTTATTGTACGAATTCTTATTATTATTATTATTATTATGCTGCCATTGGAGTCAATGGTAGCCCATAGAACCGCTTGGCGAAAAGTTGTGAAATTTGGCACACTGGTTCAGGACAGCCCCATTAGCCCATTAAGCCAATCTCAGGTCGCTAGCCCAACAGCTCTAGCGCCACCAACAGGTCAAATTTGGGCATGCATTCATGTTCATAACTTTCGAGCTATTCGACCAATATTCACAAACCAGGTATCATTGGATTTCTTGAACCAAGCCCAGTTCAACACACCCTATGACGTCATTGTGCCATTACGTATATTTCCGCCATCTTGGTTTATGTCAAAAACCTTTAAAATGCTACTTCTATCACAAATCTTGTCCAATCATCTCGAATCTTGACACACATGATCTTCTGGCCATGCTTGATAAAAAACATCGAATAGATTTGTCAAATTCAAAACCGTTTGTCCGCTAAAGCCAATCAAATTTAACCGCCAAGTTGCCAAACCGGAAGTAAGCCCATATCTCAGAAGCCCTTTGACCTATCATAACCAACCTTGGTAGAGAGACCCATGACCGCATCACGGTGACACTGAATGAATTTGGTGACCCTTGACCTCTAGGTGGCGCTGTTATTAATGTCGATGTGTTTTGACTCCTCTCTCTTCACATGAGTACATTTAAAACTTATTTTCAATGTCTGGTGATACTATCAGACCTCCCCATATAGCTCATATATTACGTCTTGCAGAAATATCCGCGACAGCCAATGATATTCGAGCGCGAAGCCGGAAAACCGGAAACATGCCAATATCTCTGCAGCCCTTTGACATATCATAACCAAACTTGATACATTGACCCATAACATAATCATGGGGACACTCAAAGAATTTGGTGACCATTGACCGCTAGGGGGCGCTATAATTAATGAAGACGTGTTTTAACTCCTCTCTCTTCACATGAGTACATTTCAAACTTATTTTCAATGTCTGATGATACTGTCAGACCTACTCATATAGCATATAAATTATTTCTCATTGCAACATCAGAACTTGGCCGCCATGTTGAAAGTTGTCAAAATCAGTTGTAAATTCCCACAGGCCACAAATTATGTCCAATCTTCATGAAACTCTGCATATATGATCTTCAGACCAAGCTGAACTAATGTGTTAAACAGCTTTCTCAAATTCAAAACCGTTTGGCCGTGACAGGCAATCAAACTTGACGGCGCTCATTAATGGGTAGACACTGCACTCGTGTGGCGATAAGCGGTACTTAATGTATAATGCAACAATGACTATATTTACCATTCCGCCCACTTAAAATATAAACTGCAATTCCCACTGGATCAGATGCTTCACGAACCACCTCCAGAAGGGATGCTTGTTTACATGGTGTCTCTTTTAGGGATATTGTTCCGAATACCCCTATGTATTTGTGACATTTGTTCTGTCAGGCAGACTGCATTGCGCCCTTACCTCTAGGTGGGGTCCTTTTTCCCATTTACTCATCCCACCGGCTGTCGGTATTGCCGATTTCCGAGGCGGTCGTCATGTAGCCCCCAGGCCAATTGCGTCCATCCGGCAGAATTAGCCTACCGAGTCCGATTATGCTTGACACCCACATTGCTGCTCGCAGCTATATTTATTATTATTATTATTATGCTGCCATTGGAGTCAATGGCAGCCCATAGAACCGCTTGGCGAAAAGTTGTGAAATTTGGCACACTTGTTCAGGACTGCCCCATTAGCCCATTAAGCCAATCTAAGGTCGCTAGCCCAACAGCTCTAGCGCCACCAACAGGTCAAAGTTGGGCATGCATTCATGTTCATAACTTTTGACCTATTCGACCAATTTTCACAAACCAGGTATCATTGGATTCCTTGAACCAAGCCCAGTTCAACAAACCCTATGACGTCATTGCGCCATGACGTATATGTCCGCCATCTTGGTTTATGTCAAAAACCTTCAAAATGCTACTCCTATCACAAATCTTGTCCAATCATCTCGAAACTTGGCACACATGATCTTCTTGCCATCCTTGATGAAAAACATCGAATAGATTTGTCAAATTCAAAACCGTTTGCCCGCTAAAGCCAATCAAATTTGGCGGCAAAGCCGCCAAACAGGAAGTGAGCCGATTTCTCAGCATCCCTTTGACATATCATAACCAGACTTGGTATATAGACCCATGGCCTCATAAAGGTGACACTGATTTAATTTGGTGACCTTTGACCTGTAGGGGGCGCTGTTATTAATGTCCATGTGTTTTGACCTCTTTCCCTTCACATGAGTACATTTACAACTTATTTTCAATGTCTGGTGATACTATCAGACCTCCCCGTATAGCTAGTATATTATAACTTGCACAAATATCCGCGACAGCCAATGATATTCAACCGCGAAGCCGCCAAACTGGAAAAACGCCAATATCTCAGTATCCCTTGGACAAATCATAACCAAACTTGATACCTAGACCCATAACATCATTATGGGGACACTCAATGAATTTGGTGACCATTGACCTCTAGGGGGCGCTATAATTAATGAAGACGTGTTTTAACTCCTCTCTCTTCACATGAGTACATTTCAAACTTATTATCAATGTTTAATGATACTGTCAGACCTCCCCATATATCTTGTAAATTATTTTGTTGATATTGTTCCGAATACCCCTATGTATTTGTGACATTTGTTCTGTCAGGCAGACTGCATTGCCCCCTTACCTCTAGGTGGGGTCCTTTTCCCATTTACTCATCCCACCGGCTGTCGGTATTGCCGATTTCCGAGGCGGTCGTCATGTAGCCCCCTGGCCGATTGCGTCCATCCGGCAGAATAAGCCTACCGAGTCCGATTATGCTTGACACCCACATTGCTGCTCGCAGCTATATTTATTATTATTATGCTGCCATTGGAGTCAATGGCAGCCCATAGAACCGCTTGGCGAAAAGTTGTGAAATTTGGCACACTTGTTCAGGACTGCCCCATTAGCCCATTAAGCCAATCTAAGGTCGCTAGCCCAACAGCTCTAGCGCCACCAACAGGTCAAAGTTGGGCATGCATTCATGTTCATAACTTTTGACCTATTCGACCAATTTTCACAAACCAGGTATCATTGGATTCCTTGAACCAAGCCCAGTTCAACACATCCTATGACGTCATTGCGCCATGACGTATATGTCCGCCATCTTGGTTTATGTCAAAAACCTTCAAAATGCTACTCCTATCACAAATCTTGTCCAATCATCTCGAAACTTGGCACACATGATCTTCTGGCCATCCTTGATGAAAAACATCGAATAGATTTGTCAAATTCAAAACCGTTTGCCCGCTAAAGCCAATCAAATTTTGCAGCGCAGCGGCCAAACCGGAAGTAAGCCCATATCTCAGCAGTTCTTTGACATATCATAACCAACCTTGGTACATAGACCCATGACCCCATAAAGGTTACACTGGATGAATTTGGTGACCTTTGACCTCTAGGTGGCGCTGTTATTAATGTCGATGTGTTTTGACTCCTTTCTCTTCACATGAGTCCATTTAAAACTTATTTTCAATGTCTAGTGATACTATTAGACCTCCCCGTATAGCTAGTATATTATTTCTTGCAGAAATATCCGCGACAGCCAATGATATTCGACCGCGAACCCGCCAAACCGGAAACACGCCAATATCTCAGCATCCCTTTGACATATCATAACCAAACTTGATACATAGACCCATAACATCATCAGGGGGACACTCAATGAATTTGGTGACCATTGACCTATAGGGGAAGCTATAATTAATGAAGACGTGTTTTAACTCCTCTCTCTTCACATGAGTACATTTCAAACTTATTTTTAATGTCTGAGGATACTGCCAGACCTCCTTATGTAGCTTATGAATTATTTCTCATTGCATCAGAACTTGGCCGCCATGTTGCAAGTTGTCAAAATCAGTTGAAAATTTCCACAGGCCACAAATTATGTCTGTGTTGTCTCTCCTGGCACTCATTTAATATTCTTACATTGATTTCTTAAATATGTATATGTAAAAACGGATGTGAATAATTACTTTACAGTTAAAATAAGCCAATGTATAAATTCATATTATTTTGCCGTTTTAGGTTTGTTATTATTTCACTTCCGGTTTAGTCACTTCCTGTGACGTAATTTCCTGTTAAAAATCTTACCTCTGTAGAAGGAATGGCAGACATGTGCATCTTCTGATTGTAATCCGCTAGCATCCACATGAAAGCATCTAAGAGGCAATGCCGTAAGTTTGTTTAATCAATGCAAGACATGTTTAAGATAATATATTAGAGTGGATTTATTTAAAAATAATGTTTGATGTGTTGTTAAAAACGTTTTGGTTAGCAATTGTGTACAAACTAAAATCAATGCAATTGGCATCAGAATGTCTTCATGCAGTGTTAGACAGTTCATATTATTATTTACAACTATGTACAACATGCTGTTTAGTCAAATGTACATTCAGTATTTTTGTATTCTTTTATTTGCAGTTTTCACCGTCTGTTCATGAGGAATTGTGACAGTAAATGGTCAACCTTACTACGACTCTGTCTTCATTGGCTACGGTTTAACTCTGTGTTAAGTCAGGGTTACAACACACTGCACGAGAACACTACAATGTCCAATCTTCATAGAACTTGGCAAAAATGATCTTCCGACCAAGCTGAACAAATGTATCAAACCGCTTTCTCAAATTCAAAACCGTTTGGCCGTGACAGCCAATCAAACTTGACGACGCTCATTAATGGGTAGACACTGCACTCGTGTGGCGACAAGCGGTACTTAATGTATACTACAACAATGACTATATTTACCATTACGCCGATTTACAATATAAACTTCAATTCCCGATGGATTAGATGCTTCACGAACCACCTCCAGAACGGGTGCTTGTTTACATTGTGTCTCTTTTAGGAATATTGTTCCGAATACCCCTATGTATTTGTGACATTTGTTCTGTCAGGCAGACTGTATTGCGCCCTTACCTCTAGGTGGGGTCCTTTTCCCATTTCCTCATCCCACCGGCTGTCGGTATTGCCGATTTCCGAGACGGTCGTCATGTAGCCCCCTGGCCGATTACGTCCGCCCGGCAAAATTAGCTTACCGAGTCCCATTATGCTTGACACCCACATTGCTGCTCGCAGCTATATTTATTATTATTATGCTGCCATTGGAGTCAATGGCAGCCCATAGAACCGCTTGGCGAAAAGTTGTGAAATTTGGCACACTTGTTCAGGACTGCCCCATTAGCCCATTAAGCCAATCTAAGGTCGCTAGCCCAACAGCTCTAGCGCCACCAACAGGTCAAATTTGGGCATGCATTCATGTTCATAACTTTTGACCTATTCGACCAATTTTCACAAACCAGGTATCATTGGATTCCTTGAACCAAGCCCAGTTCAACACACCCTATGACGTCATTGTGCCATGACGTATATTTCCGCCATCTTGGTTTATGTCAAAAACCTTCAAAATGCTACTTCTATCACAAATCTTGTCCAATCATCTCGAATCTTGACACACATGATCTTCTGGCCATGCTTGATAAAAAACATCGAATAGATTTGTCAAATTCAAAACCGTTTGTCCGCTAAAGCCAATCAAATTTAACCGCCAAGTTGCCAAACCGGAAGTAAGCCCATATCTCAGAAGCCCTTTGACCTATCATAACCAACCTTGGTAGAGAGACCCATGACCGCATCACGGTGACACTGAATGAATTTGGTGACCCTTGACCTCTAGGTGGCGCTGTTATTAATGTCGATGTGTTTTGACTCCTCTCTCTTCACATGAGTACATTTAAAACTTATTTTCAATGTCTGGTGATACTATCAGACCTCCCCATATAGCTCATATATTACGTCTTGCAGAAATATCCGCGACAGCCAATGATATTCGAGCGCGAAGCCGGAAAACCGGAAACATGCCAATATCTCTGCAGCCCTTTGACATATCATAACCAAACTAGATACATTGACCCATACCATAATCATGGGGACACTCAAAGAATTTGGTGACCATTTACCGCTAGGGGGCGCTATAATTAATGAAGACGTGTTTTAACTCCTCTCTCTTCACATGAGTACATTTCAAACTTATTTTCAATGACTGATGATACTGTCAGACCTACTCATATAGCATATAAATTATTTCTCATTGCAACATCAGAACTTGGCCGCCATGTTGAAAGTTGTCAAAATCAGTTGTAAATTCCCACAGGCCACAAATTATGTCCAATCTTCATGAAACTCTGCATATATGATCTTCAGACCAAGCTGAACTAATGTGTTAAACAGCTTTCTCAAATTCAAAACCGTTTGGCCGTGACAGGCAATCAAACTTGACGGCGCTCATTAATGGGTAGACACTGCACTCGTGTGGCGATAAGCGGTACTTAATGTATAATGCAACAATGACTATATTTACCATTCCGCCCACTTAAAATATAAACTGCAATTCCCACTGGATCAGATGCTTCACGAACCACCTCCAGAAGGGATGCTTGTTTACATGGTGTCTCTTTTAGGGATATTGTTCCGAATACCCCTATGTATTTGTGACATTTGTTCTGTCAGGCAGACTGCATTGCCCCCTTACCTCTAGGTGGGGTCCTTTTCCCATTTACTCATCCCACCGGCTGTCGGTATTGCCGATTTCCGAGGCGGTCGTCATGTAGCCCCCTGGCCGATTGCGTCCATCCGGCAGAATAAGCCTACCGAGTCCGATTATGCTTGACACCCACATTGCTGCTCGCAGCTATATTTATTATTATTATTATTATGCTGCCATTGGAGTCAATGGCAGCCCATAGAACCGCTTGGCGAAAAGTTGTGAAATTTGGCACACTTGTTCAGGACTGCCCCATTAGCCCATTAAGCCAATCTAAGGTCGCTAGCCCAACAGCTCTAGCGCCACCAACAGGTCAAAGTTGGGCATGCATTCATGTTCATAACTTTTGACCTATTCGACCAATTTTCACAAACCAGGTATCATTGGATTCCTTGAACCAAGCCCAGTTCAACACATCCTATGACGTCATTGCGCCATGACGTATATGTCCGCCATCTTGGTTTATGTCAAAAACCTTCAAAATGCTACTCCTATCACAAATCTTGTCCAATCATCTCGAAACTTGGCACACATGATCTTCTGGCCATCCTTGATGAAAAACATCGAATAGATTTGTCAAATTCAAAACCGTTTGCCCGCTAAAGCCAATCAAATTTTGCAGCGCAGCGGCCAAACCGGAAGTAAGCCCATATCTCAGCAGTTCTTTGACATATCATAACCAACCTTGGTACATAGACCCATGACCCCATAAAGGTTACACTGGATGAATTTGGTGACCTTTGACCTCTAGGTGGCGCTGTTATTAATGTCGATGTGTTTTGACTCCTTTCTCTTCACATGAGTCCATTTAAAACTTATTTTCAATGTCTAGTGATACTATTAGACCTCCCCGTATAGCTAGTATATTATTTCTTGCAGAAATATCCGCGACAGCCAATGATATTCGACCGCGAACCCGCCAAACCGGAAACACGCCAATATCTCAGCATCCCTTTGACATATCATAACCAAACTTGATACATAGACCCATAACATCATCAGGGGGACACTCAATGAATTTGGTGACCATTGACCTATAGGGGAAGCTATAATTAATGAAGACGTGTTTTAACTCCTCTCTCTTCACATGAGTACATTTCAAACTTATTTTTAATGTCTGAGGATACTGCCAGACCTCCTTATGTAGCTTATGAATTATTTCTCATTGCATCAGAACTTGGCCGCCATGTTGCAAGTTGTCAAAATCAGTTGAAAATTTCCACAGGCCACAAATTATGTCTGTGTTGTCTCTCCTGGCACTCATTTAATATTCTTACATTGATTTCTTAAATATGTATATGTAAAAACGGATGTGAATAATTACTTTACAGTTAAAATAAGCCAATGTATAAATTCATATTATTTTGCCGTTTTAGGTTTGTTATTATTTCACTTCCGGTTTAGTCACTTCCTGTGACGTAATTTCCTGTTAAAAATCTTACCTCTGTAGAAGGAATGGCAGACATGTGCATCTTCTGATTGTAATCCGCTAGCATCCACATGAAAGCATCTAAGAGGCAATGCCGTAAGTTTGTTTAATCAATGCAAGACATGTTTAAGATAATATATTAGAGTGGATTTATTTAAAAATAATGTTTGATGTGTTGTTAAAAACGTTTTGGTTAGCAATTGTGTACAAACTAAAATCAATGCAATTGGCATCAGAATGTCTTCATGCAGTGTTAGACAGTTCATATTATTATTTACAACTATGTACAACATGCTGTTTAGTCAAATGTACATTCAGTATTTTTGTATTCTTTTATTTGCAGTTTTCACCGTCTGTTCATGAGGAATTGTGACAGTAAATGGTCAACCTTACTACGACTCTGTCTTCATTGGCTACGGTTTAACTCTGTGTTAAGTCAGGGTTACAACACACTGCACGAGAACACTACAATGTCCAATCTTCATAGAACTTGGCAAAAATGATCTTCCGACCAAGCTGAACAAATGTATCAAACCGCTTTCTCAAATTCAAAACCGTTTGGCCGTGACAGCCAATCAAACTTGACGACGCTCATTAATGGGTAGACACTGCACTCGTGTGGCGACAAGCGGTACTTAATGTATACTACAACAATGACTATATTTACCATTACGCCGATTTACAATATAAACTTCAATTCCCGATGGATTAGATGCTTCACGAACCACCTCCAGAACGGGTGCTTGTTTACATTGTGTCTCTTTTAGGAATATTGTTCCGAATACCCCTATGTATTTGTGACATTTGTTCTGTCAGGCAGACTGTATTGCGCCCTTACCTCTAGGTGGGGTCCTTTTCCCATTTCCTCATCCCACCGGCTGTCGGTATTGCCGATTTCCGAGACGGTCGTCATGTAGCCCCCTGGCCGATTACGTCCGCCCGGCAAAATTAGCTTACCGAGTCCCATTATGCTTGACACCCACATTGCTGCTCGCAGCTATATTTATTATTATTATTATTCCAGCACTAAAAGTGCTACTACAGCCCAAACCGTAAATGGTGCACACACGCCAATTACATGACTAGATCCAGGTACGTGAAGACTATGCAGACGACAAAATCCAGACATGCCGGCCACTAGGTGGCGCTATACCAAGGAATACGCGTTTGGGGCTATAACTCCCACACCGAACCTCCCACAGTCAAAAACTTGTACGCACATATTCACTGGAGTCTGCTGCATCTTTTGGCATAGGCCACGCCCATTTGCGTCCATAATTTTTTTTCGCAAAATCGCGAAAACCGCAAAACTGTTTTTTCCCTACTCCTCCCACATTTCTCGACCAATCAACACCAAACTTTGCACACGACATCATCAGACGGAAACGAAAAGAAAAACTCAAACACTTTTTGATCTGACCTTCGATTACGAAACGGTAGCATTTTGAATATTTGTTTATTAGCTACGTTTTACGTCGAAACGCAAAAATTCAAAAAATACCAAAATTAGACATCGGATCAAGTCCAAATTTTAGACACATGTCGGTGCTACCCTTAATGCCGTTCAATAAAGATTTCGGAATATTTCGCCATTAGGGGGCGCAATAAACGAGGAAATTGTATATCTTCTAATTGGCCAAAGGAATGTTCTTCAAACTCAAGGGAAACCATCAAGGGGCAAACCTGAATCTATATAGAAAATATGGCCAAGAATTATTAATGTGGGCGGGAGTTTTTGGCAAAGGAAAATTGTCTTGGGAAAATTTCGCCAACAGGGCGGCGCCAAAAAACGACGACATTGTCTATCTCCTATTTGGCCAATGGAATGTTCTGAAAACGCGTTTTAGGCTATAACTCCCACACCGAAGCTCCCACAGTAAAAACCTTTATATCCACATGTTGTTCACGGTAGCGTTTTGAATACTTGCTTCGCGTTGTGCCGGCGAAATGCACATTTCTTGTCGCGTTGTGCCGGCGAAATGCACACTTCTTGGACCCCTGCATAACTGCTTGCAGTTCTAGTTAGGGGTCCAAGCCAACAGGTTGGATCCCTATTGTTTTTGTAAGGATTTTTCTTCCTATTATTATTATTCCCAGCTAGAAGTGGTACCACAGCCCAAACCGTAAATGGTGCCGACACGCCAATAGCATGACTAGATCCAGGTCGGTGAGGTGACGGCAGACGACAAAATCCAGACATGCCGGCCACTAGGTGGCGCTATACCAAGGAATACGCGTTTGGGGCTATAACTCCCACACCGAACCTTCCACAGTCAAAAACTTGTACCCACATATTCACTGGAGTCTGCTGCATCTTTTGACATAGGCCACGCCCATTTGCGTCTATAATTTTTTTTCGCAAAATCGCGAAAACCGCAAAACTGTTTTTTCCCTACTCCTCCCACATTTCTTGACCAATCGACACCAAACTTTGCACACGACATCGTCAGACGAACACGAAAAGAAAAACTCAAACACTTTTTGATCCGACCTTCGACTACGAAACGGTAGCGTTTTGAATATTTGTTTATTAGCTACGTTTTACGACGATACGCAAAAATTCAGAAAATACCAAAATTAGACATCGGATCAAGTCCAAATTTTAGACACATGTCGGTGCTACCCTTAATGGCGTTCAGTAAAGAATTCGGAATATTTCGTCATTAGGGGGCGCAATAAACGAGGAAATTGTATATCTTCTAATTGGCCAGGGGAATGCTCTTCAAACTATAAGGGAACCATCAAGGGGCAAACCCGAGTCTATATAGAAAATATGGCCAAGAATTATTAATGTGGGCGGGAGTTTTTGGCAAAGGAAAATTGTCTTTGGAAAATTTAGCCACAAGGGGGCGCAAAAAAACGACGAAATAATATATCTCCCAACTGGCCAATGGAATATTCTGAAAACGCGTTTTAGGCTATAACTCCCACACCGAAGCTCCCACAGTCAAAACCTTTATATCCACATGTTGTTCACGGTAGCGTTTTGAATACTTGCTTCGCATTGTGCCGGCGAAACGCACATTTCTTGTCGCGTTGTGCCGGCGAAATGCACACTTCTTGGACCCCTGCATAACTGCTTGCAGTTCTAGTTATACTTCCCGCGCTAAAAGTGGGCCCACAGCCCAAACCGTAAATGGTGCCGACACGCCAATTGCATGACTAGATCCAGGTCCGGCACCGCTACTCAGATAACAAAATCCAGACACGCCGGCCACTAGGTGGCGCTATACCAAGGAAAGACGCGTTTGGGGCTATAACTCCCACACCGAACCTCCCACATTCAAAACCTTGTACACACATATTCACTGGAGTCTGCTGCATCTTTTGGCATAGGCCACGCCCATTTGCGTCTGGAATTTTTTTTCGCAAAATCGCGAAAACCGCAAAACTGTTTTTTCCCTACTCCTCCCACATTTCTTGACCAATCGACACCAAACTTTGCACACGACATCTTCAGACGCACACGCAAAGAATGCATAAAAACACTTTTTTGATGCGTCCTTTGATGACGAAACGGTAGCGTTTTGAATATTGGTATATTAGCTAAATTAGACGTGGAATATCAAAAATCCAAAGAAATCCAAAATTAGACATCGGATCGAGTCCAAATTTTACACACATGTTGGTGTTAACCTTATCGTCGTTCGATAAAAAATTCGGAAAAATTCGCCATTAGGGGGCGCAATAAACGAGGAAATTGTATATCGTCTACAAAATTTCGCCGCAAAAACGCTACACTGACTTCTCGCTACTCCTACCACAGTCAAATCCTTTGTATCCACAGGTTCAGGGTAGCGTTTTGAACACATGCTTCGCGTTGTGCCGGCGAAACACACATTTCTTGTCGCGTTGTGCCGGCGAAATGCACACTTCTTGGACCCCTGCATAACTGCTTGCAGTTCTAGTTTTTAATTGTATTCTTATGTCACTTATTTTTTGAACTTTTCGCTTTCAATGGATGCTGAAAATGTATAACTTTGTGTCATACATACCTAGAAGTATTAGTTTGGAATTCTATGAATGCATTTATCTATGTGCCTTATTGACTCTATGATGATAAGACATGATGATTGTATGACACGTTGGTTATATGTCTACTGTTGTATTGCTGACAGTGGCCTGTGTAAACTATGAGACCCACCAAAGTGAATGCCGTTCCATAAATAGGTGAACTTGATGTTGTTTTACCTCCATAAGAGTTTTCCATCTACTAATCGGTTGGTGGTGTTGATGATTTTTTTCTATTTTGACTTTTTTTTCGGTGTGGTACGTGGTGTTTATTGCTTAGAGAATGCTCATCTGAGATGAACAAGGAGGGAATTGTGAATTAAATAAGCATGTTAGCTGTCATATCCTAACATAGCCACAATCGAGCAGGACAAACGTATAAGCTGTAATAACTGCACATAGCCACAAGGGAAGCAGCTGTAATAACTGCTCATGGCCGCAAGATGGCAGCATCACCAGAAATATGAAGAAGCCAGAGGCGGGCTCTCAAGACCATAGCCAATCAGAGCACGTACTACATCATATAGGCCACGCCTACTTCATATCTATACAGAGCAGGACCCAGAAGGAGAAGCCCCTGACTGCAACCCGCAGACGGAGCCCACATTGAGGGGCGGGCACTCAGTCCATATTGAGGGGCGGGCAATCAGTCCTCTTTGGGGGAGAAGCCCCTGACTGCAACCCGCAGACGGAGCCCACATTGGGGGGCGGGCACTCGGTCCTCATTGAGGGGCGGGCACTCAGTCCTCATCGAGAAACCGATTTAAACTACAGTTGGTCCATTATCCGCACAGACATGTTCGTAAATGAAGAATACCTGAATTAACGTCTTCAAGACGTTATAGGCTCACAAGCATTTATCAGTCCAACTGCAAGATCACCCTGAATGCAAACCCTGTGCCTTGGTGTTTTCTTTTGTCTTCAACAGACAAGAATTTGACAGCGGATTTTCCATCCTCCGGGGTGATGTCGAGTGCTACAGCAGACCAGGTTGGTGTAAATCTGTCTCATCTGAACACAGTATATCTTAGCCAGCGCTTGGTCTGATTGTGCTATACCCTGGTTTTCAAAGTCAGTCTGAGTTTGATCCAAGGGTTATTGTCCTCCTAAACCTGTTCTGTGTCTGTGTCACACACTCAGATGTATTCTACGTATGCACTGGTTTTTAAAGTCTTTCCGAGTTTGATCCTAGGGACATTGTCCTCCTAAACCTGTTCTGTGTCTGTGTCACACACTCAGATGTATTCTACGTATGCATTGGTTTTTAAAGTCTTTCCGAGTTTGATCCAAGGGATATTGTCCTCCTAAACCTGTTGTGTGTCTGTGTCACACACTCAGATGTATCCTATGCACTGGTTTTCAAAGTCTTTCTGAGTTTGTTCCTAGGGACATTGTCCTCCTAAGCCTGTTCCATGTCTGTGTCACACTCAGATATATTCTAATTATATATATTTATATATACACAGTGCTGGTTGAAACTTTGAACCTCTTGAGCCTTTTAGAGTTCAGTTCAACCATTATTATTGTAACACCTGTATTTTTTATCTGAAATAACAGTTGTTTTCTTCCGGAAATCTATTGCGTAGTCATAAGAATAAAATGATACAAATTATTTGCCAATTTTTATATTTGCCAAGGTTAGTGAACCATGAGCTCCATTGCTGAAATCGATCAGGTAAACACAATCAGGTGGGACAAATTGAGTGATGAAATGGACCAATGTAATGAGAGATCTTTATTGAACAAATTGGGCAGCACTATATAAAACAAAGATATATTATAAACTTGGTGTAATATTTTAAGTAAAATAAGGGAATATCTCTATATAACTAGTAAAAATCACTAGTCACTTAGTCTTCTCTAATTCATTTATTTCTATATGAAGCCTGTTGATGGTATTCTGGGGCTTAAACCAGAATTCTCCTTTAAGTTAACCTTTACTCTGAGGAATCTAAAATTGTGGATTCGATTTCCAGCTGCCATCGATGTGCCCTTGAGCAAGGCATATAGCCCTAAGTTGCTCAAGGGTAGACTGGCCCTGAAATAATTACAATATTTTGAATAAAAGCGATAGCCAGATGTATAAATAATGTTCAGTCCCGAATGCAGACATTAATGTCCTTTGCAATATCTGTGTTTTAGGTTGCAGCCACGCTCTCTCATATAGACTCTCCTGAGCCAATTAAAATGCCTGAACCTGAACCCTCTTCATCCTCAACTGAACAAATAACAGGTCCGTCAGTCTTCATTGACTAATCCAACTTCATTCCCTAATCCCATCCGTCATGTTTTCAAAATTAGGCAAAATAAAATCCTAGGAGCTCTACTTAAAGTAAACTGGGGTAGTGGTGTAATTATTGAGACCGTGTAAATAGTGATCACTGCTATAATGGTCCCTATACTCATTTTTGCTACTACAGAGGAAAGCTTCAGATCCAGTGGTCAGACCTCCAGTATGACACAAGGCAACCCGCCATGTGAGGTTGGTGTGAATACAATTATGTCTATTTTTGTAAGAATCTTTATGGGATTACTATGGACTTTTTCCTGATTTAAAGGGATCTTGAGTTTTGGTTTGAAGTCTTGATCTGTATGCAATATAACTGACTGAAAACATTCAAAAACCCTTAAGTCACCTCTGTCTCATTGTGTGTGCTTTCACAGCATTTTTTAATTGTATCAGCTTTAAATGGAGGTATAGAAAGGGCAGGACTAAAATGGGGTCTGCGTAGGGATGGGCAATATGGTTTAAAATCAATATTTTTGGACATAATCCCGATGCACAATATACATTCACGGCCACTTTATTAGGTACAGCGGTTACATTTCTTGGTAACGCATATAATTTATCAGCCAATCACTTGGCAGCAACTCATTCACTATGATGTTTGTTAGTGATGTTTGTAGTGTGAAATGGAAGGTCTTGCAGTAGTCTGAAACAGTACATAATGAGAGCCTGTTTGTGTGTGTTATGAATTCATGTATTGCACATTTTGTTACTGTCTTAACAGGTGCATAGACTGTGTCATGAAGTAGTTCGCATTGACAGATGTTGTTTATACTGTTCACCCATGCCCTCATTCAGATGTCAAGGCCTGAGATGCAAAGGTGATTGTGTTTATATGCGACATCCACACATCCACATGCACACACACACAAACACACACACACACACACTTAAGACAGTGATAGCAGACAGGCCATTATTCACATAATGGTGTATGAATAAAGCTAAACCACCTAAAATAATTGTAATTTCTGATCTAGAATGCCGTCGTGTTTGGCACAAATCCTGTCTCCTTAAGGCCTCTGAAGACTGGGACATGTCTGAAGTAAGAGAACGATTGAGTATAAAACATATATTAGTAGTGGAATCATCAATGATTAAGTGCCAAATCATAATGCGGTGGTTTGGTTACTTTGGTTTGGCTCCTTTAACAAGAATTATTGAATGTAATGAATCTAAACTGAGTTTTACTTTTTTAACTTTTACTGAGGAAAAAAATAGGTTTTTAATGATATTCAAATTGTTTGACCACTTGTATTTTATTAGACCGATATCAGCTCTTGCCACCTTTTTTAGGCAGTCTTGTAATTATCCTGTTGTGTGCTTTATAGAGTGATGCGTCTTCTGGGGAGCACTACAATCCCAACAATTCCTCTGAGAGTTCTGATGCGGAATCAGAATCCGATGCTGAATCTAAGACTCCGCCGGATGTAGATGAAGACTCGGATGAACATGGTGGAAGTAATGGAAAACGGCAATTGAAAAGCCAAATCAATTATTGCTTCATTTGCAAGAAACCCCAAACAAAATTTGCTCGGCACTTAAAAGACATGCACACCAGAATGCAGATGTCGCCAAGGCGTTATCACTAGCTCCAAGTTCATGTGAGAGAAAGACAATTTTGGAAAAATTGCGGAATCTTGGTAATTTCTCACATAATACAGAAGTCAAAGCCACTGGATCCGGGGCTCTAAAATTTAAAAGAGAATCTAAAACAAGCAATGTCTCTGAGGCATATGATTTCTGCACCCACTGCAAAGGGATGTTTTCCCGTAGATAACTATGGAAACACATGAAGCGATGCCTGCTCAATTCGGCAATGAATGAGGAAACAAGTGCAGGAAGGAAAAAAAATACAAGTTTGTCTAAATATGGAGCATCTGAAAGTGCATATCAAGAGCTCTTGGCATTGATCGAAAAAATGCACAGAAATGAAGTGTATGACGCAATCATACATGACTTCTTTGTTCTTCGGTTTGGGAAAACAATGTACAACAAACATGGACTTGACTAGTCTAAACACGACTACATCCGCCAGAAACTAAGAGAATTAGGTAGATTGCTTGTTGCTTTGAGAAATACGTGAACTATAGACTCAGCAGTCAAACCATCCAATTTCATGACTTATTAAGGCTGTGAAGAAGGTCGCTGGCTTTGATGAAGTAACTGGAATCTACAAATCACCCAGTTTGGCCCTTAAAATTGGGCACTCCCTCCGGCGGGTTAGTGAACTGATTATGTGCCAGTTTCTTATGGATGAGGATGACGAGGGGGTCGAGTCAATCAGAAGGTTCCACAAATTGTACGACACCCAGTGGTCAGAATTTGTTTCCCACTCAGCCTTGACAAATTTGAGCGATGCTAATTACAATAAGACACAACCATCCCTCTAGCAGAGGATGTTCAGAGACTTCATCTCCATCTTCATCAGGAGGCAGATTTCGCTACAGAGAACCTGAACAGTACATCATCCACAGGTACTTCTGCAGCCCTGGCTAAAATAACACTATGCAAAGTCATTCTATTCAACAGGAGGATGTCTGGTGAAGTCTCAAAGATGACTTTAAAACATTTTCTGGATCGGGATAACTCAAAAATGAACGATGACATAACCACAGGACTGAACGAAATCGAGAAGAGACTTTGTCAGCAGCTCAATAGAGTCGAATTGAAGGGGAAAAGGGGACGCAAAGTCGCGGTCCTCCTCACACCCGACATGACTGCTTCATTAACTCTCCTTGTCAGCAAAAGCAAAGAGTGTGGAGTCGATGATGGCAATGGACACCTCTTTGTAATTCCCCACTGTCAAGGTTTCTTCAGAGGACAAGACTGCCTCTGTAAAAATGCTCGTGCTGCTTGTGGAGCTGTTAACCCGTGCAGTTTGACCTCAACTAATCTGCCCAAGCATATCGCCACAATTAGTCAAGTCATGAATCTAAAAGACAATGAACTGGACCAGCTTGCAAACTTCTTAGGCCATGACATACGGGTGCATCGGGAATACTACCGCTTGCCCCAGTCGACGATTCAGCTTGCAAAAATATCTAAGCTGCTGATTGCCATGCAGGGCGGGTGTGTGAAAGACATCCAAGGGAAGTCACTCCACCAGATAGGCGGTATGTAGTAGTCCTTATTTACTTTTGGTGGTGGGGGGTACGGGATTTCGGGCACAGATGTAAATTGGACAATGGTCAGACTGCTCCCACCAGATTTCACTTACCATGTTTAATTATATATTATTTAGTGTGAGACAGAATGTCCAAAGTCCTCATACTCAGTTTGTTGATGATGTCTCAAACTTCTGCTGAGACACTTGTAAATGTATGTCAAACCTTGACCTGTTGGTGGCATCAGAATTTGACCCTAAAGCGTGTGTATGTAAAACTACCACTAAAAATGCTTGTATATACCAAACTTACCAAGCTTCTTCAGTAGTACAAATATAATCCCTACACATAAAACAAGATATTAAAATGTTTGTAACTATACCAGGTGTTTATTTAACAAGATGGATACAACACTTGCCTTCTGGCATCAAATTTCTGCTGCTAGTGCTGTCTCTACCCAGAGTCACTTCCTTGATCAGTAAAATTCCACTACAGAAAGCAAGTGCTCTCATGTAAACACATGCAATGTATTGCTAAAATCAGCCAATTAGTAATGTATTTCCATGGACTATCCACAAACTTTTTCCATCAACTGAATTTGAGGTGTTTTGTAGAGGCTTTTACTGGCTTTCCCAAATAAAGGAAGTGACGCTGGACTGAGAAAACACTGGTCAGGTTATCAGTGTAGTTAATAGTATATTTATACAATTTCAATAAACATGAAACTGCTGTGGTCCCTTCACAGCTTTGCTGCTAGACCCCCAATAACCAATTGTAAATATATGTTACGATGTGCAAGATGATTTTCAGGTGATGTGGAAGATTTCGCCCCTACTCCCAATCATCCAGGTCCTCCTCCTGAAATTTGCATCCAAGGTATAGTCAGTGAATTCCCATCCCTGCCACTGCCCTCTGCTGTTTTGCTGCCAGGCCCCAAATAAAAACATCTTAATGTCTGTCCTTATAATCTAAACTATTTATAGGTGACATGGAAGAATTTGCCTCTGTTGCTGATGAATCTGGTCACCCTCCTAAAACCGGCCTTCAAGGTATTGTCATAGTGAATCTCCATGCTAACACCTGTCCTGTGCTGCTTTGCTGCTAGGCCTCTGGGTACCAGTTCTGAATGTTGGCATTGCAATCTAAAATATGATTTTCAGATGACATGGTTGATTTCGCTCCGGTGCCTGTTCAATCTGGTAATTCTGAAGAAACTGGAATCCAAGGTACTTAGTTTCCATGTCCACAGCAGTCATATTGTAGACCATGTGCTGTACACTTATTCTGATGAGGGGTAATTAAATTCTTGATCTGTTTCAATATAATGCAAACCCTCGCTCAGAGCTCACTGGTATCACGAAGGCGGTTATCAACCTCCTATGTTGAACTAGGGTTTCAGCTTCAGGCTCTGCACGTCCCTATGAAAAGGGGCGTTTGAAAGGGGGGGCGTTTGACCTGTCATTTGTCTCTGCTTCCAAACGAAATGGACTGATCCGCTAACTTTACACAAACGGACTGATTGCGAACAGCTGACAAAAAAAAGTGTGTCGCTGACTTAATTCAAGAGGAAGATTTTGTCAGTCTGAATTATCACAAAACAGCCGAAAAAAGAGCCGAAAACAAACGCTTAAGGAGAGTTGAATGCTGTCAGAAAATTAGGCTACTGAATTAATTAATTTATTTTACCGATCATTCCCGCATTGCGTAACATGATGCAATTTAACGGTAAACTCGGATTTAAAAACATTTAAACACCATTTAGCTTAATTGATTTATAGGCTACTTTGCTATATTTATAGAAACACGCCTAATAGTCCCACACATAAGAATTTAATTTAAGTCTGAAACTGTCCCCAAATGAATAGCCTATGTGGAAAATCACTTTAGTTTTGAGCCACATCAAAATGAAGACAATTTTGATTTAGGCTAAAAGTCTTTTATTTGTGTTTGGTTATGATCCTAAGAAATCATAGAATGTATTTTTGTATGACAACTATTTACAGCAGCCAATCTCTGATTTCCCCAACAATGGGTGTTTTGCCCCCTGGGTACTATGGAGATAACCTAAAGATGTTTTAACTCAATATTTGAACTTCAACAGACAGGACCTGGAGCTACCATTGTATACAAAGTTAAGATTTGTTGCTCTTTTCAATACAGGTAAACACATTCCATCCGAGGGGAGGCGCTGTGTGAAGAGACCGTGGTCGGAAACTGAAACAAAAGCTGTGATGAAGCACATGAAGCCATACATTCTGAACGGACTTCTGGTCACGAGCGCTCAATGTGCATTCTGCAAAGAACACCCTGCATTAGAAGGACGCACAATTCAAAATATTCGTGATTTTGTAAGAAATAATGGCCTAAAGAAAAAATAAGTAGTATTCACACATGGAATAGTTGATGTTTTGCAGTTGTTTCAAGAATCAAGCTAAATTCAGACAAGTTAAGTTACGTTTTTTGGTCGCTGGTGGTTCGCGGTTTTGAGTGACTTACGTTTGAGATGTGTTCAGTCTGATTTTATGAAGCTTTTCTTTGAGAATTGTCAACACTGCTTTAGTATCCTCACAATCCTGTTTGCAGTCTGTGTGTCAACTAGTGTCCTTGAAATAAAGGCCTAAAGAATAAAAAAAGATATTCACACGTGGAATAGTTGATGTTTTGTACAGTTTTTTTCAAGAATTTCAATGTCAATCAAGCTAAATTCTGACATCAAGTTAAGTTCTCCTTTTTTTCGGTCGCTGGTGGTTCGCGGTTTTGAGTGGTTTGCGTTTGAGATAATGTGTCCGATTTTATCAATCTTACCTTTGAGAGTTGTCAACACTGCTTTAGTGTCCTCACAATCCTGTCTGCAGTCTGTGTGTCGACTAGTGTCCTTGCAGGCCTGTTCTAAAACTTGGTCTGTGTGTCAACTAGTGTCCTTGCAGGCCTGTTCTAAAACTTGGTCTGTGTCGACTAGTGTCCTTGCAGGCCTGTTCTAAAACTTGGTCTGTGTGTCGACTAGTGTCCTTGCAGGCCTGTTCTAAAACTTGGTCTGTGTGTCGACTAGTGTCCTTGCAGGCCTGTTCTAAAACTTGGTCTGTGTGTCGACTAGTGTCCTTGCAGGCCTGTTCTAAAACTTGGTCTGTGTGTCGACTAGCGTCCTTGCAGGCCTTTTCTAAAACTTGGTCTGTGTGTCGACTAGTGTCCTTGAAGGCCTGTTCTAAAACCTATGTCCTCACAAGCCTGTATGGGGAATAAGTCCTTGTATACCACCAAAATGTCTGTGTAAATCTGTGTGTCACTATCTTTTGAAATATGAGGAAACGTTCCTTTTTAAAGTCAGATATATTTTTGTAAAACAAAAAGAAAAATTTTGATACATTTTTTATAGCTCTAGCACCTCTGGAAAGGGGTGTCCCCGTAGGCCTGTACTGAGCATCATTTGCAGACATTTTTCAAAAGTGTCCTTGTAATCCTCCGTACCTGTGTGTGTGTGTGTGTGTGTGTGCAGGCCCATCGCGAGAAGGCAAGCAAGCCAAGCAATTTCTTGGGGCCCCGAGCGCAAAGCTCAAAGCCGGACAATGATGTCGTAGTAAAACCCTCAGGTCTACTCCGCATGTATTAACTGTGGCTAAACATCAACTGCACTGAAGTCATCATAACTTCAGAAGTTCTCATTTTCAAATGATTATGAATACTATTATTGTTATTTGAAGCCGTGTCAGTCTTGACTGTGGGTGGTGTGGTCTGATAGTGTCTATAATACAGTAATATTTTTGTCGACATTATCAAACGGAATAACTTTTATTTTGAAGAGCACAGGGCAACGAAGCACACTAGAAAATAAGAGGACCCGCCCACCGGAAACCAGATATTGAGTGGTAAATTCCTTTTGTTAGGTAGGAAAGAAAAACGAATAAACAAACTGAAATCTTGATTTTCGTTTTTTTGACAAAACGAAAAAACTGCCTGTTTTCTGGTTTCTGCTTGTGTCAATTATTCCCAGAAAACAGAGTAATAAAACCTACCTTGCTCGAGTTAAGCGCCCGTGGTCGACTCGCTCGTTGAAACGGGGATCCGTGTGTGTGCCACGGAACATCAGTGTCATTTACTTGCATTGGAACGAATTCCGTGGCCACATCACGGAAATCAACGTGTTTCCGTGATGATCCCACAGATTTCGATTTAAGCGTCCGTGGTCATTTCATGGATTCCTGTGAGACCAGGTTGCATTAAATTAACAGGGCACAGACGGGATGATTGTCATATTATAATAAAGATATTCGCAATACATACATTATATTCACATTTAAGGGATTTAAGTTGCATTAGTAAGGTTGAAGGCTTAAAAAACATTTTCCACTGCTGCAGGACACGCTTTGACCCTGCCGCCCTTGGTTTCAAGCGCTGTTGAGAACTGGCTTGGGTCCCACACTGGATCGACTGATAGAGCTCGATCTCACTGATGAGTTGTTACTCATTCGTTCACCATTCGTTCATCATTCGTGAAGCTTTTTGAATCATTCGTTCACCATTCGTTTACCAGCAGTGATGGGCAGTAACGCGTTAGAAGTAAGGAGTTACTGTAATCCAATTACTTTTTTCAAATAACGAGTAAAGTAAGGGATTACAATTGCAAAAATAGTAATTCGATTACTTTTACTTTCCTGCAAGCAGCCTCCGTTACTGCGTTACTAAACCGTGATTTATTTTTGCCATAGACAGTAAAATAATTTGGGATTTTGCCGTGTTTGCTTTGTGAAACTGTCTCATGACAATGACGTAGCTTATAGCAGTCGACGTCTAGAAGTAAACAACAGACACGTGTGTGCAAGACTCTTTCTTGTGTTAGGCGCAGATGGCTAATTTGCATACGCGCACAGGATTTGCTGGCTCCGCAAGACAAATAATATAACATATTTAATACTCTCTATCCATCTATCTATCTATCTATCAACGCATGGGTCTAGTTTTAATGTGTATGTATTTTGTGTATGTCCAGTTAGACTTGTTGTCTCCCTTGTTATGTGTGGTCTTGTAGGCTATACTGTGTGAGCCGAATCACCGTCCTAAATGAATTCCCGACGTGTAGTTTGGTATTAATAAAGACTTGACTAGGCTATTTATCTATCTAGGCTATTAGTCAACAGTTATCCGCCTAAGGCGAAGTGAATAGTGGGGAATAGGCGACGAGACCGAAGGTTTATTTGTTGTTATCAGCTGACATTTTGCGATGAAAGAAATATAGAGTTTGAGATGTCAATCATGGGATATTGCCAAACATCCCGAGATAGCGAACCAATCAAATTGCGCCATCTTAGGAGGTTCACGTGTAGCATATACCTATAAATGATATCTATGTATTTATCTATGAAACACATCCTTCCACACACACACAGTTCAAACACATACTCTTATTTTACATTAGAACAGCCTAAATGTGGCATGCAACAGCATTTTCTGTTTTGGTTAACGCATTACTCCTCTCTGCACTGCAACTGTTAAAAGTTGTAAATGTTAATAGAGACTTTGGTTTTAATTATTTTATGGCTGTATTTTATTTACATCTATTCGAATGAAGGTTTGTATACACACCAAAATTATTTTCTTTAAATGAGACTGTTGCATTTAATTTATTTTTTGTTTGCAATGTGCATAGTTAAAATGATTGAGATTAATAAAACAAGTTTTATAAAAGAATATTCAGGTTGTGTATAGCTAGTGTGTTTTTGAAAAGTAACTAAGTAAAGTAATTAGTAAAGTAACTAATTACTTTTGAAAATAAGTAATTTGTAAAGTAACTGGATTACTTTCTTGGATGAGTAATCAGTAACTAATTACTTTTTCCAAGTAACTTGACCAACACTGTTTACCAGTAGTGAAGCTTTTTGTGTACCTTCATGTAAAGTCATGCGTCAGACTGAGTTGTTACTCTTTTGCGAACCATCATTCACCAGTAGTTAAGCTTTTTGAATCATTTGTTTACCAGTAGTGAAGCTTTTTGTGTAGCTTCATGTAAAGTCACGCGTCATACTGAGTTGTTCCTCTTTCACAAACCATTCGTTCACCAGTAATTAAGCTTTTTCAATCATTCGTTCAGCCGTAGTAACGCTTTTTCAATCATTTGTTCACCATTCGTTTACCAGTGATGATTACAGTAGTCCCCTAGTCTGTTTACCAGTAACTCCTGAGTAGTTACTGAATAACTGTCACTTAGGGCCCCAATAAGGGCCCCAGTTAGGGCCCTGGTCTTTCATCATTCATTACTCATTCGTTCCTCAGTAACTACTGTGGCATCCCGCCCCGTAAACCTCGGCCCGGACCAGCCCGAGGGTTGGTCCTGGATGGCCGTTACCACCGTCACCCACCAGCCGGCGACGGAGAGCACCGACCAAACCCCAATCAGCTTGATTGGGGGACACCTGGCCGAAAGCCGAGGAGCCACTATAAGAGGACTGACATTTGGGCAGACCAGAAACGGGAGCGAGGAAGGAGGAAGCGCTCGTGTCCGCGAGAGGCCAGAGGCTCACGGAGGCCCTAGAGGCCGCGTTTACTTTGTTTGATTTAAGTTGTCTGCAATAAATGCCTTTAATGGCTTAACCCACACTGCCAAGCGTGTTTTATACCTGGAACCCGGCTCACTCGAGGAGCGGGTTGCCACACTACCCACGTTATTGCGTACCTTATTGTAAGGTGTTGTTGGCTTAATTTCAACAGCCAGATCAAGTCAGTGATAGAATTGGCCTTATATTTTCTTTAACAGAACAAGACCAACAGGATGGTTGACAAAACATGGGACGCCAGTTCAAGGACAAAACCAACCTGTAAGTTAGGAATATTATGCATACTGTATTTGGCCATTCACAATATTTTAAGTCACAATGAAGGTTGTGTGGATAAAGCGCTTCCTCCTGATACTGGCTGGAATATGTTCTATATATTACATAGTTCCATCATTTATTAACCGAGATGGTACAATTGAATCATTTGGACATGGCAGTCCTGGAATGGTTTCTGATTCGGAGCAAAGTGTTAAAGATCTGTGTAAGTGGACTCTTTACATGTCTATAGCCAGTGGCGATGGTAGCATTTTGTATGGGGTGGAAAAAAAGTGGCATTATGAAATTTAAGGGTGGTGTGATGTGCACGTTGTTTTTGTGGATTATGTGTTGTAGCTACAGTATATCATTATCACTCCAGCACAATAGAGGTTCTAATCATTATTCTACGTGTTTGATTTGTATGGAAGGCCAATTGAGCAAAAAACGTCTCAGAAATCTCCGCCCCCCAACCTCCGCCCCCCAAACACACAAACCAAAAGACACGGTATAACTTATAATAATGGCTTGTATTGTGTAAGGCTTTTTTATTCACATAAGGGCAAGCACAGTACAGGTGCGGCTTTCAGTCACCACTTGAAACTCGTACATTCCACACGCTGGGCATTAAGCCAACTAGGGGTACAGGTTAGTGATAGAGCCAAATGGAACTGTCATGGCAATATCGCAGCGACTTAGGTGGAGCATAGGGGTTAAATATGTACGTCTATGCTGAATGTGAATGCCTGAGGCACTCTTCCTTATTTTTCTTTCAATGCCTTTGTTCAGCTTATCACTAACTCTTACATTTTCTCACGTCATACAGTTAATTTGGTAAAAAAACTCCATCAAAAACAAGAAGCCATGCAGAAGCTTCTTGAAGAAGATCTAGACAGACAGAGAAAAATAGAAGAAAAACCAATTGCAGTGGTCAAAAAGGAGGACGAAGAAAAACCTGGGAAAATTGAACAGCCAGGAAATAAAGGGAATAAACTTTTCCCAAAGTCTCCCCTGTTCCAGAACTGGGGTGGAGAGAATTTGTCAGAAGACGAACAAAAAGAGGCACAAGCTTTTTTTGAGAAATATGGATATAACGTGTTTCTCAGCGATCGCCTACCCCTTAATCGACCTCTTCCAGACACCAGGGACCCAAGGTTGACCTTTTACTTATTTGAATGTGGAATATAAAGTGTGTGTGTGTGTGTGTGTGTGTGTGTGTGTGTGTGTGTGTGTGTGTGTGTGTGTGTGTGTGTGTGTGTGTGTGTGTGTGTGTGTGTGTGTGTGTGTGTGTGTGTGTGTGTGTACATATGTGTGGGAGTGCATAGGAGTTTTTTCTAAATTATGTTTTGGATGTTAATCTAGATGCTTGAATAAGACCTACCCAAAGGATCTGCCCAGCATTGGAGTAGTCCTTATCTACCTGGATGAGGCCCTGTCAATCCTCAAGAGAGCCATCCGAAGTATTATCGACCGCACTCCGAAGTCCTTGCTGAAAGAAATCATATTGGTGGATGACCACAGCACCAATGGTTTGTCTCTGTTTTAGGTTTAAGAAATTATAGACAATTAAATAACTACTTCTGTAAATAAATGTTTATGGGAATAAACATTTATAGTTGATGCAATATAGCCCTTGCATCAACTACATTTCTAATTATTAATTCAGCAGTATTATCAATAGCTGTTATTTACACAGAGATTACCCCCCTCCCCCACAGACGACCTGAAGCAGGACTTTGACATGTACATCAAGACCATTGAGGACCAGAATCCAGGCCTCCTCATGACCAGAGTGAGTCACAGTGAGCAGCTGGGACTGACCACGGCTAGGATCTCTGGATGGAAGGCCGCCACGGCTGACGTGGTCGCCATCTTGGATGCTCATATTGAAGTCCATGACCTGTGGTGAGGGGGTACCAAGTCACTATCATATGACGTATATAATTGTGTAGTCTGACTTTGAGTGCTGCTGGAGTGGGGATCTGTAAGCTTGTAACCAGTGGCGGTTTTAGCAAATTGGGGGCCCAAGGCGAAGATATGTATGGGGCCCTCCGTGTCCGGTCTTTAAAAGAGAAAGGAGAAAAAAAAAATACTGACCTAATGGTGGATAGGCAGGTAAAGCTAATCTAGGTGGAAGTAAAGGTTGGAGATGAGAAAATAGACCATCCCCTTTAAATACACCTTCATACACTTCTTTACGCCAAAAATAAAATGGAAAGCAGAGAACATCAAAAGTGTAGCACTACACAAACTAATAGTCACAATGATCAAAGATGAGTTATATTTGAAACAGTATGCTATGATACACAGAAATTTGTCAATAAACCTATTGAACTGGACCTCCAAAGGTTTGTTTTTTTCGGTAGGGTGGCAATCATTTTTGGAATTCTCCAAGGAAATCTTTCAAAATTTTCAAGATTTTACATTTCAGAAAAGTGGTCATCTTTGTTTTCAGGTGAGCGCAAGTCTTATTCAGGGGAGCTCTGCTACAACCTGGCTACTTACACCCTGATTAAATGATTGAATTTAAACAACAACACATCAATGGCAAAGTCTATCAAACCAATGGAAAAGGACTAAGAACAATGAGTCATCCTGTGACCAAGTTCTGTGTCAATAACTTTTGTAAGTAATCTTTTGTTGTTTTATCTCAATCTATTTCTGTGCTGCAGGGCTGAACCATTGCTGACGCAGATTAAAGGGGATCGGAAGCTGATTGTGTCTCCGGTGTTTGACAGAGTCAACTACTATGATCTTGAGATTGTAACATACTTGCCTGCATCCCATGCGTTTGACTGGGCTTTGTGGTGCATGTACGAGAGATTTAGGCCTGAGTGGTACAAACTAAATGACCCCTCCTTGCCTGGGAAGTAAGTTTCACCTGAAAATAGCTTTTCTTGATCTGCATTAACAAATATATCTGCACTAACTCAATCCTGAACAATGACATATTGAGCCATTTCATCGGTTTGACCTTTTAAGGAGTCCTTCCATAATGGGTATCCTAGTCGCAGATCGGACGTATCTTGGTGAAATTGGAGTTCTTGATGGAGGAATGAAAGTATACGGTGGAGAAAATGTTGAGCTTGGGATTCGTGTAAGTATACCACAGGAATACCCAAAGTTTGCTTATGAGGAAATAAGTCGATAAAGCCTACAAGTGATTAACTGACGTACAGTATGTTACTGGGTTAATTATTATATCGGGAATGGCTGAATTGTAACAATGCCCATTAATTATTTCGTAGGTTTGGACATGTGGGGGAAGTATTGAGGTTGTTCCATGCTCCAAGATAGCCCACATTGAGAGGAACCATAAGCCATACATGCCAGACCTCTCCATCACAATGAAAAGGAATGCTTTGAGGGTAGCAGAGGTTTGGATGGATGAGTACAAACACAACGTCAATCTGGCATGGAATCTGCCCTTCAAGGTACAACAGTTTAACCTAAAAGGTCATACCAATTTAGACTGATCTGCGAACATAATGTACAGTGTATTTTAGACTTTGTTTCTGACTTCTTTGATGAACTTTGTTAAAAAAAGTTCATTAATCTTAATAAAAATGTATTAAGATTAAGACAAAAACACACATTCTTTGGCTTCACTGATGAAGGCTTATTATCAAACTAAACGCTTTTTTTCTACAGGATCACGGTATTGACTTTGGGGATGTGTCTGAGCGAAAAGAACTAAGAAAACGGCTGAATTGTAAACCTTTCAAGTGGTACCTGGACAATGTGTATCCACTGCTGGATAGCTGGGACGATATCCTGGCCTATGGAGGAGTGAGTTGTCTTAACTATATGAGGGACAGGGTTGAACATGTGGAGAATTTTAGAGCCAAAGAGATATTATGAATCATCTCTGGTGGAAGAATGATTATGATGAAATATCAGAAGGTATTTCCTCTGTCTGTTACAATAGTATTTTCCTTTGGGCAAGGTTGATACTGAGGCCTACTTGCCACTGCAGTATCAAGCCTTTGAATAAGGTTAGACGTATTTCTCCCATGTTTAGCTGAAGAACCTCGATGCCAACATGTGTGTAGACCAAGGTCCAGTTCCAGGCCACACACCGATTGCATATCACTGCTACTACTATATGCCTCAAGTGAGTCAAAGGACGTACTATTAATATGTTGGATGAAGTATCTCATGAAAGTGATGACATGTTTTCTTTTGGTTTTCTTTCTCATCAGTACACATATTTCCGAGGGACTGGTGAGCTTTACATTGGTGGGATCAAGTCCCATAAGTACAATGCTAATCGCTGTTTGACGGACAGTGGTAACAATGACAACGAGCCTGGCCTGAACGACTGCCACGATGCTCTTCAGAAACAAATTGCAATTTACTGGGACTTCACCCAGGTACTTATATTGTGTTGTGGGTGATTTATTGTGAAAGATGTTGTTTCGGCAGAGAAAACTTAATACACATATTATATGCGGTAACTGTGGTTCTATTTAATGATCTATGCAATACATTATAAACATAGTTTCTTAGCAGTATTGTATGCATTATCGTTATCGACTTGTGTTCCTAATATGCATGTGTCCCCCCGTTTATATACATTGCCATGGACTGTATTATGCGTTATGTGTTTAGTTTACGTGTGTTTAAACAGATGGACGCACACACGAGCGCACACATTCATTCATTATTTTACGCATACACAAACGCGCGCCCGCATTCATTCATTCTTTTTAACACTCACTCGCGGTAAAACAATGTTTTCCAACGATCAAATACTCATCAATCCTAAAAGTTATGAGCATTTACATGGTGTCTGTTTCAAGAAAATATGTGTTTGCTGTACGTTGTTTGTGTGGCTAGGTAGATGAGAGAAGCAAAGTGTATGCGCGAGGTGCACAAGCAACATGCATGCGCCCTTAAAATAGCATCTGAAGAACGCGCCACTGACTTTAAACCAGGTATTTCCTGGTTTGCGGCGCAAGTGATTTCTGAAACTGCAAAATAGCACCAGGGAACGTTTGCGCCAGAACACGCCTCCTCCTTTTGCCGAACCGCCCCTTGGGGCGCAAGATCATTCCCTAATTTACCGACGTGTGGCGCAGTAGGGAAAACAACGCTCTGCGCCAGTTGCAAACTAGCAACGACACATGCGCCAGTGAGAAAGTCAATTGAGCCGGATGCAAGATATGGCCCACAGTGTTCCCTGATGTGTTGTTTTGTTTCTCTCTCTTTTTCAGGGTAAAGAATTGAAGAACAAACAGACAGGGAGATGTTTGGAAATTGTAAAGGGCAAACTCTTGTTACAAGAATGTACAGGCCAAAGATGGGAAATCCAAAATGTTATCAAACCTTTCTAATATATGTCGTCAATGTGGACTGCAACTACATTGATGATCATTAATAAGCCAATTTACAAAAGTCCATTTACTACTATCCACTATGCTGTATGCCAATGTATAACCTTTTTTTATAATACTCTTATGTAACTTTGACACAAAGAAAGAATGTAAATTTTTCTATGAATATATAATACATTTCCAAAAACACTGTAATCTCTTTTTAAACAGATGATTTGTTTCAGTTAAAAAGTGCCTTATATTGTTGAAATGTTTGTATTTGCTATAAAGCTGTAACAAGCGATGTGATAATTGGTGAACCTATCTTGAAAAGCTGGGGGCTTTCCAGCTTCAAGCAAACCGTGGCTATGGGGTCCATAAAGGTAGCACCTGTCTGAGTCAGAACCAATGATATTGCAGACGCTCACATGCCTTTTCCTAAAGGAGGAGTTTAAGTTGGGATAGAAGACAATATTTTCTTGCTCTATTTTAGGGGCTCCATGGGACATCTACTTTTTTTATTAAATGTATTGATTCTTCGGTAAACCTAACTTGATTGAATTCTCTTCATGTTTTCCCTTATTTTGTTAAGAGTTTATTCCTTGTAGATAAGTACACACAATTCCTTCTCATCAGCACACATATTTCCGTGATTCTGGTAAACTTTTACATTGGTGGGATAAGTCAAATGATAATTGTACGTTATACGGCAACACTGTATAACAACAAGATTTTGCAACACTGCAAAATCTCCTTCTACCATCTCAAAAACATCGCCAAGCTCCGCCCCACTTTAACCCTGCCAGATGCTGAGAAGCTCGTCCACTCCTTCATCTCCTCAAGACTGGACTACTGCAATTCACTGTTCACTGGGATCACTGGCAGGAACATCCAAAAGCTGCAGTACATCCAGAACAGCGCTGCCAGGATCCTGATGAGAGTCAGGAAATACAACCATATAACCCCCATTTTACACTCACTGCATTGGCTCCCTGTCTCATCCCGCGTCAACTACAAAGTCCTCCTACTTACCTACCAATGCATAAACGGTCATGCCCCCCCTTGCCTGCAAGAACTCATCATTCCCCAAACATCAACCCGCCCCCTCAGATCCAATAACAGTCTGTCCCTGCAGATCCCAAACACCAGGCTACGCACCATGGGCGACCGAGCCTTCGCCGCTGCAGCCCCTCGACTGTGGAACAGCCTCCCGGACCACTTAAGGGCAACACAAACACTAGCCTGTTTTAAGACTGGCCTAAAAACCTTTTTATTCATAAAGGCATTTCCTACTTTTTAAAAATAAAAAAATTGTATACTAGCACTCTGAGATTCTGCTAGAATGAAGAGTGCTCAACAAATAAAATGAATTATTATTATTATTACTGACAGAGAACAGCAACAAAGACAACAAACCTGGCCTGCTGACAGCTGCCAAAAATCTCTTCAGGAAATCATTCGATATGACTGGCACTTCACCCAGGTACATATAGCCTATTGTGTTGAGGGTGTCTGAATATGAAAGGTGTCATTCGTGAATGAAGCAGAACAAGATTTGACTAACGTTCATGTACAACAATGGCATGCAGTGTTCTCTGGTTTATGGCTGTTTTCTCTATTTTTTAGGGTAAAGAATTGAAGAACAAACAAAATGTTAGTTACAAATCTATTTAGATTTAATGTCTAAAGCCTGACACCTAAACCAAGGGTTTTTTCCACACAAATCGGTTGTATTTGTAGAGAACAATGAGAACTAGGATTGGGCACGCAAACCCGCATGGGGTTTGAAATGTTCTTTCTGATTGTATAGGGCAGGCCTATTCAACTAGCGGCCCGTGGGCCAAATGCGGCCCCTCTTAATTTTTTTCTGGCCCGCAAGAGGTTGCATGCAAAAAATAAATTAAATAAAGGAGAAACATAGTTGCATGCAAATCAGGTTTCCGTGTGTAGGCGGTGATACTAGCCAGTATCAGTACCCCACAACCAGGAACTGGCATCACTTATTCTGACAATGTTTGGCTCAACCGATACGTGTGAGTCTAGCTTTTCTCATAGGAATGCCATCAGAACAAGGGAGTGTCTCAGGATGAACCAAACTAGGCAAACCAGTCGGTGCAATCTTTCTCACTGACTCAGTGGCTCAAAATGTCTCATCTGTACAGTAGTTCTGTTTTGTGATGATTCAAACAACATTGTTGAATTCTAAATACGTGTCCAAAATATGTGAGAACAAATTTAATTTAGACTGATCTGCGAACATAATGTACAGTGTATTTTAGACTTTGTTTCTGACTTCTTTGATGAACTTTGTTAAAAAAAGTTCATTAATCTTAATAAAAATGTATTAAGATTAAGACAAAAACACACATTCTTTGGCTTCACTGATGAAGGCTTATTATCAAACTAAACGCTTTTTTTCTACAGGATCACGGTATTGACTTTGGGGATGTGTCTGAGCGAAAAGAACTAAGAAAACGGCTGAATTGTAAACCTTTCAAGTGGTACCTGGACAATGTGTATCCACTGCTGGATAGCTGGGACGATATCCTGGCCTATGGAGGAGTGAGTTGTCTTAACTATATGAGGGACAGGGTTGAACATGTGGAGAATTTTAGAGCCAAAGAGATATTATGAATCATCTCTGGTGGAAGAATGATTATGATGAAATATCAGAAGGTATTTCCTCTGTCTGTTACAATAGTATTTTCCTTTGGGCAAGGTTGATACTGAGGCCTACTTGCCACTGCAGTATCAAGCCTTTGAATAAGGTTAGACGTATTTCTCCCATGTTTAGCTGAAGAACCTCGATGCCAACATGTGTGTAGACCAAGGTCCAGTTCCAGGCCACACACCGATTGCATATCACTGCTACTACTATATGCCTCAAGTGAGTCAAAGGACGTACTATTAATATGTTGGATGAAGTATCTCATGAAAGTGATGACATGTTTTCTTTTGGTTTTCTTTCTCATCAGTACACATATTTCCGAGGGACTGGTGAGCTTTACATTGGTGGGATCAAGTCCCATAAGTACAATGCTAATCGCTGTTTGACGGACAGTGGTAACAATGACAACGAGCCTGGCCTGAACGACTGCCACGATGCTCTTCAGAAACAAATTGCAATTTACTGGGACTTCACCCAGGTACTTATATTGTGTTGTGGGTGATTTATTGTGAAAGATGTTGTTTCGGCAGAGAAAACTTAATACACATATTATATGCGGTAACTGTGGTTCTATTTAATGATCTATGCAATACATTATAAACATAGTTTCTTAGCAGTATTGTATGCATTATCGTTATCGACTTGTGTTCCTAATATGCATGTGTCCCCCCGTTTATATACATTGCCATGGACTGTATTATGCGTTATGTGTTTAGTTTACGTGTGTTTAAACAGATGGACGCACACACGAGCGCACACATTCATTCATTATTTTACGCATACACAAACGCGCGCCCGCATTCATTCATTCTTTTTAACACTCACTCGCGGTAAAACAATGTTTTCCAACGATCAAATACTCATCAATCCTAAAAGTTATGAGCATTTACATGGTGTCTGTTTCAAGAAAATATGTGTTTGCTGTACGTTGTTTGTGTGGCTAGGTAGATGAGAGAAGCAAAGTGTATGCGCGAGGTGCACAAGCAACATGCATGCGCCCTTAAAATAGCATCTGAAGAACGCGCCACTGACTTTAAACCAGGTATTTCCTGGTTTGCGGCGCAAGTGATTTCTGAAACTGCAAAATAGCACCAGGGAACGTTTGCGCCAGAACACGCCTCCTCCTTTTGCCGAACCGCCCCTTGGGGCGCAAGATCATTCCCTAATTTACCGACGTGTGGCGCAGTAGGGAAAACAACGCTCTGCGCCAGTTGCAAACTAGCAACGACACATGCGCCAGTGAGAAAGTCAATTGAGCCGGATGCAAGATATGGCCCACAGTGTTCCCTGATGTGTTGTTTTGTTTCTCTCTCTTTTTCAGGGTAAAGAATTGAAGAACAAACAGACAGGGAGATGTTTGGAAATTGTAAAGGGCAAACTCTTGTTACAAGAATGTACAGGCCAAAGATGGGAAATCCAAAATGTTATCAAACCTTTCTAATATATGTCGTCAATGTGGACTGCAACTACATTGATGATCATTAATAAGCCAATTTACAAAAGTCCATTTACTACTATCCACTATGCTGTATGCCAATGTATAACCTTTTTTTATAATACTCTTATGTAACTTTGACACAAAGAAAGAATGTAAATTTTTCTATGAATATATAATACATTTCCAAAAACACTGTAATCTCTTTTTAAACAGATGATTTGTTTCAGTTAAAAAGTGCCTTATATTGTTGAAATGTTTGTATTTGCTATAAAGCTGTAACAAGCGATGTGATAATTGGTGAACCTATCTTGAAAAGCTGGGGGCTTTCCAGCTTCAAGCAAACCGTGGCTATGGGGTCCATAAAGGTAGCACCTGTCTGAGTCAGAACCAATGATATTGCAGACGCTCACATGCCTTTTCCTAAAGGAGGAGTTTAAGTTGGGATAGAAGACAATATTTTCTTGCTCTATTTTAGGGGCTCCATGGGACATCTACTTTTTTTATTAAATGTATTGATTCTTCGGTAAACCTAACTTGATTGAATTCTCTTCATGTTTTCCCTTATTTTGTTAAGAGTTTATTCCTTGTAGATAAGTACACACAATTCCTTCTCATCAGCACACATATTTCCGTGATTCTGGTAAACTTTTACATTGGTGGGATAAGTCAAATGATAATTGTACGTTATACGGCAACACTGTATAACAACAAGATTTTGCAACACTGCAAAATCTCCTTCTACCATCTCAAAAACATCGCCAAGCTCCGCCCCACTTTAACCCTGCCAGATGCTGAGAAGCTCGTCCACTCCTTCATCTCCTCAAGACTGGACTACTGCAATTCACTGTTCACTGGGATCACTGGCAGGAACATCCAAAAGCTGCAGTACATCCAGAACAGCGCTGCCAGGATCCTGATGAGAGTCAGGAAATACAACCATATAACCCCCATTTTACACTCACTGCATTGGCTCCCTGTCTCATCCCGCGTCAACTACAAAGTCCTCCTACTTACCTACCAATGCATAAACGGTCATGCCCCCCCTTGCCTGCAAGAACTCATCATTCCCCAAACATCAACCCGCCCCCTCAGATCCAATAACAGTCTGTCCCTGCAGATCCCAAACACCAGGCTACGCACCATGGGCGACCGAGCCTTCGCCGCTGCAGCCCCTCGACTGTGGAACAGCCTCCCGGACCACTTAAGGGCAACACAAACACTAGCCTGTTTTAAGACTGGCCTAAAAACCTTTTTATTCATAAAGGCATTTCCTACTTTTTAAAAATAAAAAAATTGTATACTAGCACTCTGAGATTCTGCTAGAATGAAGAGTGCTCAACAAATAAAATGAATTATTATTATTATTACTGACAGAGAACAGCAACAAAGACAACAAACCTGGCCTGCTGACAGCTGCCAAAAATCTCTTCAGGAAATCATTCGATATGACTGGCACTTCACCCAGGTACATATAGCCTATTGTGTTGAGGGTGTCTGAATATGAAAGGTGTCATTCGTGAATGAAGCAGAACAAGATTTGACTAACGTTCATGTACAACAATGGCATGCAGTGTTCTCTGGTTTATGGCTGTTTTCTCTATTTTTTAGGGTAAAGAATTGAAGAACAAACAAAATGTTAGTTACAAATCTATTTAGATTTAATGTCTAAAGCCTGACACCTAAACCAAGGGTTTTTTCCACACAAATCGGTTGTATTTGTAGAGAACAATGAGAACTAGGATTGGGCACGCAAACCCGCATGGGGTTTGAAATGTTCTTTCTGATTGTATAGGGCAGGCCTATTCAACTAGCGGCCCGTGGGCCAAATGCGGCCCCTCTTAATTTTTTTCTGGCCCGCAAGAGGTTGCATGCAAAAAATAAATTGAATAAAGGAGAAACATAGTTGCATGCAAATCAGGTTTCCGTGTGTAGGCGGTGATACTAGCCAGTATCAGTACCCCACAACCAGGAACTGGCATCACTTATTCTGACAATGTTTGGCTCAACCGATACGTGTGAGTCTAGCTTTTCTCATAGGAATGCCATCAGAACAAGGGAGTGTCTCAGGATGAACCAAACTAGGCAAACCAGTCGGTGCAATCTTTCTCACTGACTCAGTGGCTCAAAATGTCTCATCTGTACAGTAGTTCTGTTTTGTGATGATTCAAACAACATTGTTGAATTCTAAATACGTGTCCAAAATATGTGAGAACAAATTTAATTTAGACTGATCTGCGAACATAATGTACAGTGTATTTTAGACTTTGTTTCTGACTTCTTTGATGAACTTTGTTAAAAAAAGTTCATTAATCTTAATAAAAATGTATTAAGATTAAGACAAAAACACACATTCTTTGGCTTCACTGATGAAGGCTTATTATCAAACTAAACGCTTTTTTTCTACAGGATCACGGTATTGACTTTGGGGATGTGTCTGAGCGAAAAGAACTAAGAAAACGGCTGAATTGTAAACCTTTCAAGTGGTACCTGGACAATGTGTATCCACTGCTGGATAGCTGGGACGATATCCTGGCCTATGGAGGAGTGAGTTGTCTTAACTATATGAGGGACAGGGTTGAACATGTGGAGAATTTTAGAGCCAAAGAGATATTATGAATCATCTCTGGTGGAAGAATGATTATGATGAAATATCAGAAGGTATTTCCTCTGTCTGTTACAATAGTATTTTCCTTTGGGCAAGGTTGATACTGAGGCCTACTTGCCACTGCAGTATCAAGCCTTTGAATAAGGTTAGACGTATTTCTCCCATGTTTAGCTGAAGAACCTCGATGCCAACATGTGTGTAGACCAAGGTCCAGTTCCAGGCCACACACCGATTGCATATCACTGCTACTACTATATGCCTCAAGTGAGTCAAAGGACGTACTATTAATATGTTGGATGAAGTATCTCATGAAAGTGATGACATGTTTTCTTTTGGTTTTCTTTCTCATCAGTACACATATTTCCGAGGGACTGGTGAGCTTTACATTGGTGGGATCAAGTCCCATAAGTACAATGCTAATCGCTGTTTGACGGACAGTGGTAACAATGACAACGAGCCTGGCCTGAACGACTGCCACGATGCTCTTCAGAAACAAATTGCAATTTACTGGGACTTCACCCAGGTACTTATATTGTGTTGTGGGTGATTTATTGTGAAAGATGTTGTTTCGGCAGAGAAAACTTAATACACATATTATATGCGGTAACTGTGGTTCTATTTAATGATCTATGCAATACATTATAAACATAGTTTCTTAGCAGTATTGTATGCATTATCGTTATCGACTTGTGTTCCTAATATGCATGTGTCCCCCCGTTTATATACATTGCCATGGACTGTATTATGCGTTATGTGTTTAGTTTACGTGTGTTTAAACAGATGGACGCACACACGAGCGCACACATTCATTCATTATTTTACGCATACACAAACGCGCTCCCGCATTCATTCATTCTTTTTAACACTCACTCGCGGTAAAACAATGTTTTCCAACGATCAAATACTCATCAATCCTAAAAGTTATGAGCATTTACATGGTGTCTGTTTCAAGAAAATATGTGTTTGCTGTACGTTGTTTGTGTGGCTAGGTAGATGAGAGAAGCAAAGTGTATGCGCGAGGTGCACAAGCAACATGCATGCGCCCTTAAAATAGCATCTGAAGAACGCGCCACTGACTTTAAACCAGGTATTTCCTGGTTTGCGGCGCAAGTGATTTCTGAAACTGCAAAATAGCACCAGGGAACGTTTGCGCCAGAACACGCCTCCTCCTTTTGCCGAACCGCCCCTTGGGGCGCAAGATCATTCCCTAATTTACCGACGTGTGGCGCAGTAGGGAAAACAACGCTCTGCGCCAGTTGCAAACTAGCAACGACGCATGCGCCAGTGAGAAAGTCAATTGAGCCGGATGCAAGATATGGCCCACAGTGTTCCCTGATGTGTTGTTTTGTTTCTCTCTCTTTTTCAGGGTAAAGAATTGAAGAACAAACAGACAGGGAGATGTTTGGAAATTGTAAAGGGCAAACTCTTGTTACAAGAATGTACAGGCCAAAGATGGGAAATCCAAAATGTTATCAAACCTTTCTAATATATGTCGTCAATGTGGACTGCAACTACATTGATGATCATTAATAAGCCAATTTACAAAAGTCCATTTACTACTATCCACTATGCTGTATGCCAATGTATAACCTTTTTTTATAATACTCTTATGTAACTTTGACACAAAGAAAGAATGTAAATTTTTCTATGAATATATAATACATTTCCAAAAACACTGTAATCTCTTTTTAAACAGATGATTTGTTTCAGTTAAAAAGTGCCTTATATTGTTGAAATGTTTGTATTTGCTATAAAGCTGTAACAAGCGATGTGATAATTGGTGAACCTATCTTGAAAAGCTGGGGGCTTTCCAGCTTCAAGCAAACCGTGGCTATGGGGTCCATAAAGGTAGCACCTGTCTGAGTCAGAACCAATGATATTGCAGACGCTCACATGCCTTTTCCTAAAGGAGGAGTTTAAGTTGGGATAGAAGACAATATTTTCTTGCTCTATTTTAGGGGCTCCATGGGACATCTACTTTTTTTATTAAATGTATTGATTCTTCGGTAAACCTAACTTGATTGAATTCTCTTCATGTTTTCCCTTATTTTGTTAAGAGTTTATTCCTTGTAGATAAGTACACACAATTCCTTCTCATCAGCACACATATTTCCGTGATTCTGGTAAACTTTTACATTGGTGGGATAAGTCAAATGATAATTGTACGTTATACGGCAACACTGTATAACAACAAGATTTTGCAACACTGCAAAATCTCCTTCTACCATCTCAAAAACATCGCCAAGCTCCGCCCCACTTTAACCCTGCCAGATGCTGAGAAGCTCGTCCACTCCTTCATCTCCTCAAGACTGGACTACTGCAATTCACTGTTCACTGGGATCACTGGCAGGAACATCCAAAAGCTGCAGTACATCCAGAACAGCGCTGCCAGGATCCTGATGAGAGTCAGGAAATACAACCATATAACCCCCATTTTACACTCACTGCATTGGCTCCCTGTCTCATCCCGCGTCAACTACAAAGTCCTCCTACTTACCTACCAATGCATAAACGGTCATGCCCCCCCTTGCCTGCAAGAACTCATCATTCCCCAAACATCAACCCGCCCCCTCAGATCCAATAACAGTCTGTCCCTGCAGATCCCAAACACCAGGCTACGCACCATGGGCGACCGAGCCTTCGCCGCTGCAGCCCCTCGACTGTGGAACAGCCTCCCGGACCACTTAAGGGCAACACAAACACTAGCCTGTTTTAAGACTGGCCTAAAAACCTTTTTATTCATAAAGGCATTTCCTACTTTTTAAAAATAAAAAAATTGTATACTAGCACTCTGAGATTCTGCTAGAATGAAGAGTGCTCAACAAATAAAATGAATTATTATTATTATTACTGACAGAGAACAGCAACAAAGACAACAAACCTGGCCTGCTGACAGCTGCCAAAAATCTCTTCAGGAAATCATTCGATATGACTGGCACTTCACCCAGGTACATATAGCCTATTGTGTTGAGGGTGTCTGAATATGAAAGGTGTCATTCGTGAATGAAGCAGAACAAGATTTGACTAACGTTCATGTACAACAATGGCATGCAGTGTTCTCTGGTTTATGGCTGTTTTCTCTATTTTTTAGGGTAAAGAATTGAAGAACAAACAAAATGTTAGTTACAAATCTATTTAGATTTAATGTCTAAAGCCTGACACCTAAACCAAGGGTTTTTTCCACACAAATCGGTTGTATTTGTAGAGAACAATGAGAACTAGGATTGGGCACGCAAACCCGCATGGGGTTTGAAATGTTCTTTCTGATTGTATAGGGCAGGCCTATTCAACTAGCGGCCCGTGGGCCAAATGCGGCCCCTCTTAATTTTTTTCTGGCCCGCAAGAGGTTGCATGCAAAAAATAAATTAAATAAAGGAGAAACATAGTTGCATGCAAATCAGGTTTCCGTGTGTAGGCGGTGATACTAGCCAGTATCAGTACCCCACAACCAGGAACTGGCATCACTTATTCTGACAATGTTTGGCTCAACCGATACGTGTGAGTCTAGCTTTTCTCATAGGAATGCCATCAGAACAAGGGAGTGTCTCAGGATGAACCAAACTAGGCAAACCAGTCGGTGCAATCTTTCTCACTGACTCAGTGGCTCAAAATGTCTCATCTGTACAGTAGTTCTGTTTTGTGATGATTCAAACAACATTGTTGAATTCTAAATACGTGTCCAAAATATGTGAGAACAAATTTAATTTAGACTGATCTGCGAACATAATGTACAGTGTATTTTAGACTTTGTTTCTGACTTCTTTGATGAACTTTGTTAAAAAAAGTTCATTAATCTTAATAAAAATGTATTAAGATTAAGACAAAAACACACATTCTTTGGCTTCACTGATGAAGGCTTATTATCAAACTAAACGCTTTTTTTCTACAGGATCACGGTATTGACTTTGGGGATGTGTCTGAGCGAAAAGAACTAAGAAAACGGCTGAATTGTAAACCTTTCAAGTGGTACCTGGACAATGTGTATCCACTGCTGGATAGCTGGGACGATATCCTGGCCTATGGAGGAGTGAGTTGTCTTAACTATATGAGGGACAGGGTTGAACATGTGGAGAATTTTAGAGCCAAAGAGATATTATGAATCATCTCTGGTGGAAGAATGATTATGATGAAATATCAGAAGGTATTTCCTCTGTCTGTTACAATAGTATTTTCCTTTGGGCAAGGTTGATACTGAGGCCTACTTGCCACTGCAGTATCAAGCCTTTGAATAAGGTTAGACGTATTTCTCCCATGTTTAGCTGAAGAACCTCGATGCCAACATGTGTGTAGACCAAGGTCCAGTTCCAGGCCACACACCGATTGCATATCACTGCTACTACTATATGCCTCAAGTGAGTCAAAGGACGTACTATTAATATGTTGGATGAAGTATCTCATGAAAGTGATGACATGTTTTCTTTTGGTTTTCTTTCTCATCAGTACACATATTTCCGAGGGACTGGTGAGCTTTACATTGGTGGGATCAAGTCCCATAAGTACAATGCTAATCGCTGTTTGACGGACAGTGGTAACAATGACAACGAGCCTGGCCTGAACGACTGCCACGATGCTCTTCAGAAACAAATTGCAATTTACTGGGACTTCACCCAGGTACTTATATTGTGTTGTGGGTGATTTATTGTGAAAGATGTTGTTTCGGCAGAGAAAACTTAATACACATATTATATGCGGTAACTGTGGTTCTATTTAATGATCTATGCAATACATTATAAACATAGTTTCTTAGCAGTATTGTATGCATTATCGTTATCGACTTGTGTTCCTAATATGCATGTGTCCCCCCGTTTATATACATTGCCATGGACTGTATTATGCGTTATGTGTTTAGTTTACGTGTGTTTAAACAGATGGACGCACACACGAGCGCACACATTCATTCATTATTTTACGCATACACAAACGCGCGCCCGCATTCATTCATTCTTTTTAACACTCACTCGCGGTAAAACAATGTTTTCCAACGATCAAATACTCATCAATCCTAAAAGTTATGAGCATTTACATGGTGTCTGTTTCAAGAAAATATGTGTTTGCTGTACGTTGTTTGTGTGGCTAGGTAGATGAGAGAAGCAAAGTGTATGCGCGAGGTGCACAAGCAACATGCATGCGCCCTTAAAATAGCATCTGAAGAACGCGCCACTGACTTTAAACCAGGTATTTCCTGGTTTGCGGCGCAAGTGATTTCTGAAACTGCAAAATAGCACCAGGGAACGTTTGCGCCAGAACACGCCTCCTCCTTTTGCTGAACCGCCCCTTGGGGCGCAAGATCATTCCCTAATTTACCGACGTGTGGCGCAGTAGGGAAAACAACGCTCTGCGCCAGTTGCAAACTAGCAACGACACATGCGCCAGTGAGAAAGTCAATTGAGCCGGATGCAAGATATGGCCCACAGTGTTCCCTGATGTGTTGTTTTGTTTCTCTCTCTTTTTCAGGGTAAAGAATTGAAGAACAAACAGACAGGGAGATGTTTGGAAATTGTAAAGGGCAAACTCTTGTTACAAGAATGTACAGGCCAAAGATGGGAAATCCAAAATGTTATCAAACCTTTCTAATATATGTCGTCAATGTGGACTGCAACTACATTGATGATCATTAATAAGCCAATTTACAAAAGTCCATTTACTACTATCCACTATGCTGTATGCCAATGTATAACCTTTTTTTATAATACTCTTATGTAACTTTGACACAAAGAAAGAATGTAAATTTTTCTATGAATATATAATACATTTCCAAAAACACTGTAATCTCTTTTTAAACAGATGATTTGTTTCAGTTAAAAAGTGCCTTATATTGTTGAAATGTTTGTATTTGCTATAAAGCTGTAACAAGCGATGTGATAATTGGTGAACCTATCTTGAAAAGCTGGGGGCTTTCCAGCTTCAAGCAAACCGTGGCTATGGGGTCCATAAAGGTAGCACCTGTCTGAGTCAGAACCAATGATATTGCAGACGCTCACATGCCTTTTCCTAAAGGAGGAGTTTAAGTTGGGATAGAAGACAATATTTTCTTGCTCTATTTTAGGGGCTCCATGGGACATCTACTTTTTTTATTAAATGTATTGATTCTTCGGTAAACCTAACTTGATTGAATTCTCTTCATGTTTTCCCTTATTTTGTTAAGAGTTTATTCCTTGTAGATAAGTACACACAATTCCTTCTCATCAGCACACATATTTCCGTGATTCTGGTAAACTTTTACATTGGTGGGATAAGTCAAATGATAATTGTACGTTATACGGCAACACTGTATAACAACAAGATTTTGCAACACTGCAAAATCTCCTTCTACCATCTCAAAAACATCGCCAAGCTCCGCCCCACTTTAACCCTGCCAGATGCTGAGAAGCTCGTCCACTCCTTCATCTCCTCAAGACTGGACTACTGCAATTCACTGTTCACTGGGATCACTGGCAGGAACATCCAAAAGCTGCAGTACATCCAGAACAGCGCTGCCAGGATCCTGATGAGAGTCAGGAAATACAACCATATAACCCCCATTTTACACTCACTGCATTGGCTCCCTGTCTCATCCCGCGTCAACTACAAAGTCCTCCTACTTACCTACCAATGCATAAACGGTCATGCCCCCCCTTGCCTGCAAGAACTCATCATTCCCCAAACATCAACCCGCCCCCTCAGATCCAATAACAGTCTGTCCCTGCAGATCCCAAACACCAGGCTACGCACCATGGGCGACCGAGCCTTCGCCGCTGCAGCCCCTCGACTGTGGAACAGCCTCCCGGACCACTTAAGGGCAACACAAACACTAGCCTGTTTTAAAACTGGCCTAAAAACCTTTTTATTCATAAAGGCATTTCCTACTTTTTAAAAATAAAAAAATTGTATACTAGCACTCTGAGATTCTGCTAGAATGAAGAGTGCTCAACAAATAAAATGAATTATTATTATTATTACTGACAGAGAACAGCAACAAAGACAACAAACCTGGCCTGCTGACAGCTGCCAAAAATCTCTTCAGGAAATCATTCGATATGACTGGCACTTCACCCAGGTACATATAGCCTATTGTGTTGAGGGTGTCTGAATATGAAAGGTGTCATTCGTGAATGAAGCAGAACAAGATTTGACTAACGTTCATGTACAACAATGGCATGCAGTGTTCTCTGGTTTATGGCTGTTTTCTCTATTTTTTAGGGTAAAGAATTGAAGAACAAACAAAATGTTAGTTACAAATCTATTTAGATTTAATGTCTAAAGCCTGACACCTAAACCAAGGGTTTTTTCCACACAAATCGGTTGTATTTGTAGAGAACAATGAGAACTAGGATTGGGCACGCAAACTCGCATGGGGTTTGAAATGTTCTTTCTGATTGTATAGGGCAGGCCTATTCAACTAGCGGCCCGTGGGCCAAATGCGGCCCCTCTTAATTTTTTTCTGGCCCGCAAGAGGTTGCATGCAAAAAATAAATTAAATAAAGGAGAAACATAGTTGCATGCAAATCAGGTTTCCGTGTGTAGGCGGTGATACTAGCCAGTATCAGTACCCCACAACCAGGAACTGGCATCACTTATTCTGACAATGTTTGGCTCAACCGATACGTGTGAGTCTAGCTTTTCTCATAGGAATGCCATCAGAACAAGGGAGTGTCTCAGGATGAACCAAACTAGGCAAACCAGTCGGTGCAATCTTTCTCACTGACTCAGTGGCTCAAAATGTCTCATCTGTACAGTAGTTCTGTTTTGTGATGATTCAAACAACATTGTTGAATTCTAAATACGTGTCCAAAATATGTGAGAACAAAATCTTTTATAATGATTTGATTAAAAGTGAAGAAGGAAGGAATGCGTCTGACAAGTTTATTCCATGTAGTAGTACTATATATATTAAGTTAACACTACTTTAAGTAAGATCTATTTGTAGCGATTCATTCACGTAGTTTTACTCTGTGTGACCCATGAACCCCCAGTGGTTTTCCTTTTCGTCCCACTTGTTAAGGAGGTTGAATAGCCCTGGTATAGGGTGTATGCACTAAGCTGTGTGACGTACTTCCTGTTTCAAATAATACAGCTCGGCCGGTTCCGGTGTTACACCGAATTCTGCGACCCGTCGAAATATGTGACCCCAGAGGGCGCTGTTGCACATTTTCTGCAACATGCACGAGTTTGAAGCTAGACTCGGAATGGGTACATTCGTTTTGTGACACCGGGCAATACTTTCTTTCTTGAAAGCGTCTTACTTAGCATCTTATGGGGGAAAGAAGCAACGGCGATTGACCGTACTAAACACCTTATCCATACTATGGGTCTGTGAAATGCTAATGAAATCAAATGTATTTATTAAGCACATTTAATACGGTGTGCAATTATTTATTTATGTTTTTGTTATAATGCCCACCGTTTTTATTTGTATGCCCACCGTTATTATATTTTTTACTGCCGTTTATGAAATAAATATGAACTAATGCCACAATTATTCATGTCTGCGATCATCAGAGTCCACAAGCAACGCAGGTCGCAATCAACGATGCCACAATCAATCTAGCGCACCGTCGAATTCTGCGCCCACTGTAAATGCAGGGAAAATGAGGCAAACCCCAACCAAATGTTTTCAGGTCATTTGTCGTCCTCATATCTGTATTTGGACACAATTATTCATGTATGCGATCATCACAGAGTCCACAAGCAGCAGGTCGCAATCCACGATGGGTCACAATTCATGACAGCAGACCGTCGAAATCACACTGTAAATGCGGGGGAAATGAGTTAAACCCCAACCAAATGTTTTCAGGTCATTTGTCGTCCTCATATCTGTATTTACGTTGTGGTGGTTAACTTTCTGATAACGGTTGTCAATCTGTTTATATGTCACGGAATTCAATTTGGTTCCAATCAGACACATCCAACGTCATACTTGTTTACATGATGAAGGAGGTAGGTAAAGTGACCCATCGTGGATTGCGACCTGCTGCTTGTGGACTCTGTGATGATCGCAGACATTAATAATTGTGTGCACATACAGATATGAGGACGACAAATGACCTGAAAACATTTGGTTGGGGTTTAACTCATTTTCCCCGCATTTAAGGTGTGGTCGCAGATTTCGACGGTCTGCTGTCATGAATTGTGACCCATCGTGGATTGCGACCTGCTGCTTGTGGACTCTGATGATCGCAGACATGAATAATTGTGTGCACATACAGATATGAGGACGACAAATGACCTGAAAACATTTTGTTTGGGGTTTAACTAATTTCCCCCGCATTTACAGTGTGGTCGCAGATTTCGACGGTCTGCTGTCATGAATTGTGACCCATCGTGGATTGCGACCTGCTGCTTGTGGACTCTGTGATGATCGCAGACATGATTAATTGTGTCCAAATACAGATATGAGGACGACAAATGACCTGAAAACTTTTGGTTGGGGTTTGACTCATTTTCCCCGCATTTACATTGTGGTCGCAGATTTCGACGGTCTGCTGTCATGAATTGTGACCCATCGGGGATTGCGACCTGCTGCTTGTGGACTCTGTGATGATCGCAGACATGAATAAATGTGTGTAGGCCTACATACAGATATGAGGACGACAAATGACCTGAAAACATTTGGCTGGGGTTTGCCTCATTTTCCCTGCATTTACAGTGTGTGCGCAGAATTTGACGGTGCGCTAGATTTATGGAGGTAGATTTGTGTCTTTATTATGCAATCAAAAATAATAGGTTTGAGAGCAAAACTTTCCACACTGCAATCAAAAAATAGATTTGAGAGCAAAACTATCGACACTGAAATCAAAAAATGTTTTATTTCAAGATAAATTAATGTGATAAAAAAAATATTAATGGGAATCCAAAAGTTTTGTTCGCAAACCCAAACGTTTTGTTTGCAAATCCAAAAGTTTTGTTTGCGAATCCAAAAGTTTTGTTTGCGAATCAAAAAGCTTTGTTTGCGAATCCTAAAGTTTAGCTTGCGAATCCAAAAGCTTTGCTTGCTGTTGAGCTGAATCTCGTGGGCGGGACCTACACCGAAAGATGTAAGACACGTCTCTATTGGCCAGTCTCGATCGGAGTGACAGCTTGGCAACATCCGAAAAGCCGCTGCCCCCCGACCGCCTCCAGAAGCAGATTGTCGGCCTGACGGACAGGGTGTTCGTTTGTGCCTCTCAATCCGCGGCGGCGGTCAACAACATCTCCCTGCTCTCCTCTGCCATGGTCTCCTTGTCGGCTGACAGGGAGGCCTACGGGATATTCAGGGCGCGCAAGCGCGCGCACGGGACAAGCTCATAAGGCGAAGCCTAGACGGCGTAGCCTACATGAAATAGAACTCCCTCTCTCGTTACTAACTGTGGATGTTGCCAAGCTGTCACTCCGATCGAGACTGGCCAATAGAGACGTGTCTTACATCTTTCGGCGTAGGTCCCGACCCCCTATGGAGGTAGATTTGTGTCTTTATTATGCAATCAAAAATAATAGGTTTGAGAGCAAAACTTTCCACACTGCAATCAAAAAATAGATTTGAGAGCAAAACTATCGACACTGAAATCAAAAAAAAATTTATTGCAAGATAAATTAATGTCCTCATCCTCATCGTCATCCGCTTATCCGGGGTCGGGTCGCGGGGGGAGCAGCTCAAGCAGGGGGCCCCAGACTTCCCTTTCCCGGGCCACATTGACCAGCTCTGACGGGGGGATCCCGAGGCGTTCCCAGGCCAGTGTTGAGATATAATCTCTCCACCTAGTCCTGGGTCTTCCCCGAGGTCTCCTCCCCACTGGACGTGCCTGAAACACCTCCCAAGGAAGGCGCCCAGTGGGCATCCTTACCAGATGCCCGAACCACCTCAACTGACTCCTTTCTAAGTAAAGGAGCAGCGGCTCTAATCCGAGTTCCTCACGGATGGCTGAGCTTCTCACCCTATCCCTAAGGGAGACGCCAGCCACCCTTCTGAGAAAACTCATCTCGGCCGCTTGTACCCGCGATCTCGTCCTTTCGGTCATCACCCAGCCCTCATGACCATAGGTGAGGATAGGAACGAAGATCGACCGGTAGATCGAGAGCTTTGCCTTGCGGGTCAGCTCTCTTTTCGTTACAACGGTGCGGTAAAGCGAACGCAATACCGCCCCCGCTGCTCCGATTCTCCGGCCAATCTCACGCTCCATAGTACCCTCACTCGCGAACAAGACCCCGAGGTACTTGAACTCCTTCACTTGGGCTAAGGACTCATTTCCTACCCGGAGTAAGCAATCCACCGGTTTCCTGCTAAGAGTCATGGCCTCAGATTTAGCGGTGCTGATCCTCATCCCAGCCGCTTCACACTCGGCCGCCAGCCGATCCAGTGAGTGCTGAAGGTCACAGGCCGATGATCCAATGAGGACCACATCATCTGCAAAAAGCAGTGATGAGATCCTCAGACCACCGAACTGCAACCCCTCCCCACCACGACTACGCCTCGATATCCTGTCCATGTATATCACAAACAGGATTGGTGACAAGGCGCAGCCCTGGCGGAGACCAGCACCCACTGAGAACGAAACTGACTGGCTGCCGAGAACACGAACACAGCTCTCGCTTTGGGAGTACAAAGATTGGATGGCCCTGAGGATAGACCCCCTTACCCCATACTCCCGCAGCACCTCCCACAGTTTCTCCCGGGGGACCCGGTCATACGCCTTCTCCAGATCCACAAAACACATGTAGACCGGATGGGCATACTCCCAGGCCCCCTCCAGGATCCTTGCGAGAGTGAAGAGCTGGTCCGTAGTTCCACGTCCGGGGCGAAAACCGCATTGTTCCTCTTCAATCTGAGGTTCGACGATCGGCCGAACCCTCCTTTCCAGCACCTTGGAGTAGACTTTACCAGGGAGGCTGAGAAGTGTGATACCCCGGTAATTGGCACACACTCTCTGGTCCCCCTTTTTGAAAAGGGGAACCACCACCCCGGTTTGCCACTCCTTTGGCACTGTACCCGACTCCCACGCGATGTTGAATAGGCGTGTCAACCATGACAGCCCCTCAACACCCAGAGCCTTTAGCATTTCTGGCTGGATCTCATCAATCCCTGGGGCTTTGCCACTGCGGAGATGTTTGACTACCTCAGTGACCTCCACCAGGGAAATTGACGACGAAACACCATCAACCTCGAGCTCTGCCTCCAACATAGAGGGCGTGTTATTCGGATTCAGGAGTTCCTCAAAGTGTTCCTTCCAACGTCCGACGACCTCCTCAGTTGAGGTCAACAGAGTCCCATCCTTACTGTACACAGCTTGGATCGTTCCCCGTTTCCCCCTCCTGAGGTGCCGGATAGTCTTCCAGAAACACTTTGGTGCCGACCGAAAGTCCTTCTCCATGGCCTCTCCGAACTTCTCCCACACCCGCTGCTTAGCCTCCGACACGGCAGCCGCTGCAGCCCTTCGAGCCTGTCGGTACCTTGCAACCGAGTCAGGAGTCCTCCAGGATATCATATCCCGGAAGGCCTCCTTCTTCAGTCGGACGGCTTCCCTGACCACCGGTGTCCACCACGGTGTCCGAGGGTTACCGCCCCTTGAGGAGCCTAAGACCCTGAGGCCACAGCTAGCCACCGCAGCTTCAGCAATGGAGGCTTTGAACACCGCCCACTCCGGCTCAATGCCCCCAACCTCCACAGGAATGCAAGAAAAGCTCCGCCGGAGGTGTGAGTTGAAGATACCTAGGACGGCTGCCGAGAACACGAACACAGCTCTCGCTTTGGGAGTACAAAGATTGGATGGCCCTGAGGATAGACCCCCTTACCCCATACTCCCGCAGCACCTCCCACAGTTTCTCCCGGGGGACCCGGTCATACGCCTTCTCCAGATCCACAAAACACATGTAGACCGGATGGGCATACTCCCAGGCCCCCTCCAGGATCCTTGCGAGAGTGAAGAGCTGGTCCGTAGTTCCACGTCCGGGGCGAAAACCGCATTGTTCCTCTTCAATCTGAGGTTCGACGATCGGCCGAACCCTCCTTTCCAGCACCTTGGAGTAGACTTTACCAGGGAGGCTGAGAAGTGTGATACCCCGGTAATTGGCACACACTCTCTGGTCCCCCTTTTTGAAAAGGGGAACCACCACCCCGGTTTGCCACTCCTTTGGCACTGTACCCGACTCCCACGCGATGTTGAATAGGCGTGTCAACCATGACAGCCCCTCAACACCCAGAGCCTTTAGCATTTCTGGCTGGATCTCATCAATCCCTGGGGCTTTGCCACTGCGGAGATGTTTGACTACCTCAGTGACCTCCACCAGGGAAATTGACGACGAAACACCATCAACCTCGAGCTCTGCCTCCAACATAGAGGGCGTGTTATTCGGATTCAGGAGTTCCTCAAAGTGTTCCTTCCAACGTCCGACGACCTCCTCAGTTGAGGTCAACAGAGTCCCATCCTTACTGTACACAGCTTGGATCGTTCCCCGTTTCCCCCTCCTGAGGTGCCGGATAGTCTTCCAGAAACACTTTGGTGCCGACCGAAAGTCCTTCTCCATGGCCTCTCCGAACTTCTCCCACACCCGCTGCTTAGCCTCCGACACGGCAGCCGCTGCAGCCCTTCGAGCCTGTCGGTACCTTGCAACCGAGTCAGGAGTCCTCCAGGATATCATATCCCGGAAGGCCTCCTTCTTCAGTCGGACGGCTTCCCTGACCACCGGTGTCCACCACGGTGTCCGAGGGTTACCGCCCCTTGAGGAGCCTAAGACCCTGAGGCCACAGCTAGCCACCGCAGCTTCAGCAATGGAGGCTTTGAACACCGCCCACTCCGGCTCAATGCCCCCAACCTCCACAGGAATGCAAGAAAAGCTCCGCCGGAGGTGTGAGTTGAAGATACCTAGGACGGGGGCCTCCTCCAGACGTTCCCAGTTCACCCGCACTACTCGTTTGGGCTTACCAGGTCTATCCGGAAATTTCCCCCATTCCCTGATCCAACTCACAACCAGATGGTGGTCGGTTGACAGTTCTGCCCCTCTCTTTACCCGAGTGTCCGAAACATGCGGCCTCAGATCAGATGACACGATCACGAAATCGATCATCGATCTTCGGCCTAGGGTACTCTGGTACCAGGTACACTTATGAGCACCCTTATGTTCGAACATGGTGTTTGTTATGGATAATCCATGACTAGCACAGAAGTCCAATAACAAACGACCGCTCGGGTTTAGATCAGGGAGGCCGTTCCTCCCCACCACGCTTCTCCAGGTGTCTCCATCGTTGCCCACGTGGGCATTGAAGTCTCCCAGCAGAACTACGGAGTCCCCTACTGGAGCCCCATACAGAACTCCATTCAGGGTCTCCAAGAAGGCCGAGTACTCTGAGCTGCTGTTTGGTGCATACGCACAAACAACAGTCAGAGTTTTCCCCCCTACAACCCTTAGGCGCAGGGAGGCGACCCTCTCGTCTACCGGGGTAAACTCCAACACCGCGGCGCTCAGCCGGGGATTTATGAGTATCCCCACACCCGCCCGGCGCCTCACGCCCTCGGCAACTCCGGAGAAGAATAGAGTCCAACCCTTATCCAGGAGTACGGTACCAGAGCTGAGACTGTGCGTGGAGGTCAGCCCCACCAGATCTAACTGGTAGCGCTCCACCTCCCTCACAAGCTCCGGTTCCTTTCCCCACAGCGAGGTGACGTTCCACGTCCCCAGAGCCAGCTTCTGCCGCCCGGGTCTGGTCCGTCGAGACCCCTGACCTTCGCTGCCACCCATGTGGCTGCGCACCCGACCCCAACGGGTCTTCCCACAGGTGGTGGGCCCATGGGATGAAGAGAGGGGGGGTGCCACGTAGTTTGTTCGGGCTGTGCCCGACCGGGCTCCGTGGCAAACCCGGCCACCAGGCGCTCGCCATCGAGCCCCCCGTCTGGGCCTGGCTCCAGACGGGGGCCCCGGGCTTCCTCCGGGCCGGGTCACATCTCCTCTTTTACCGTTATTCATTGGAGTTTTTTGAACCATTCTTAGTCTGGCCCCTCACCTGAGACCACTCTGCCATGAGAGACCCTACCAGGAGCACAAGGCTCCAGACAACACAGCTCTCAGGTTCACAGGGACACGCAAACCTCTCCACCACGATAAGGTGACGGTTCCCGGAGAGGTTAAATTAATGTGATAAAAAAAATATTAATGGGAATCCAAAAGTTTTGTTTGCAAACCCAAACGTTTTGTTTGCAAATCCAAAAGTTTTGTTTGCGAATCCAAAAGTTTTGTTTGCGAATCAAAAAGCTTTGTTTGCGAATCCTAAAGTTTAGCTTGCGAATCCAAAAGCTTTGCTTGCTGTTGAGCTGAATCTCGTGGGCGGGACCTACACCGAAAGATGTAAGACACGTCTCTATTGGCCAGTCTCGATCGGAGTGACAGCTTGGCAACATCCGAAAAGCCGCTGCCCCCCGACCGCCTCCAGAAGCAGATTGTCGGCCTGACGGAGAGGGTGTTCGTTTGTGCCTCTCAATCCGCGGCGGCGGTCAAGAACATCGCCCTGCTCTCCTCTGCCATGGTCTCCTTGTCGGCTGACAGGGAGGCCTACGGGATATTCAGGGCGCGCAAGCGCGCGCACGGGACAAGCTCATAAGGCGAAGCCTAGACGGCGTAGCCTACATGAAATAGAACTCCCTCTCTCGTTACTAACTGTGGATGTTGCCAAGCAGTCACTCCGATCGAGACTGGCCAATAGAGACGTGTCTTACATCTTTCGGCGTAGGTCCCGCCCCCCCAGATTCAGCTCAACAGCAAGCAAAGCTTTTGGATTCGCAAGCAAAACTTAAGGATTCGCAAGCAAAGCTTTTTGATTCGCAAACAAAACTTTTGGATTTGCAAACAAAACTTTTGGGTTTGCAAACAAAACTTTTGGATTCCCATTAATATTTTTTTTATCACATTAATTTATCTTGCAATAAAACATTTTTTGATTGCAGTGTCGATAGTTTTGCTCTCAAATCAATTTTTTGATTGCAGTGTGGAAAGTTTTGCTCTCAAACCTATTTTTTGATTGCAGTGTGAAAAGTTTTGCTCTGAAACCTATTATTTTTGATTGCATAATAAATACACAAATCTACCTCCATACCCCCCCAGATTCAGCTCAACAGCAAGCAAAGCTTTTGGATTCGCAAGCAAAACTTTAGGATTCGCAAGCAAAGCTTTTTGATTCGCAAACAAAACTTTTGGATTTGCAAACAAAACTTTTGGGTTTGCAAACAAAACTTTTGGATTCCCATTAATATTTTTTTTATCACATTAATTTATCTTGCAATAAAACATTTTTTGATTGCAGTGTCGATAGTTTTGCTCTCAAATCAATTTTTTGATTGCAGTGTGGAAAGTTTTGCTCTCAAACCTATTTTTTGATTGCAGTGTGAAAAGTTTTGCTCCCAAACCTATTATTTTTGATTGCATAATAAAGACACAAATCTACCTCCATAAAACTCGTGCATGTTGCAGAAAATGTGTAACAGCGCCCTCTGGGGTCACATATTTCGACGGGTCGCAGAATTCGGTGTAACACCTGTTTGTGTGTTTATCGCGCCAGCCAGCTGACGTTGATATACTTTAGACATGAATCAAGAACGCAAACATTTAAAAACGGTTCGTTTTTATAGGCAGGAGAAACCTAGGATCACTGCTGTGTAGCATCAGCCAAATCCAAAGGGGTATTTAGTTTCCATGGCTTTCCAAGCCAAACTGACGTGAGGAGTCAATGGATTGTAAACATAAGCCGGGATAAATATGTCATCACCACTCACTCTAAGGTCTGTAGCAGACACTTTAGTTCTGACAAGATGATTGAGACAATAAGTGTCAGTATCGCTGTCGGGACGATTGAAACACTTGTTACAAAACGCAACAGGAGTCATGTTATCCGGTTGACGTGGTCGTTTTTGTTTAAAATAAATAAAAGTATGTTCAACTGTGTATCCCTAAACATGACTTAGGACAGGGAAATAATTAAATTTAATGCAAATTTAGTCGTCCAAAAGAAGAAAGGTGAGTTTTAATCGAAATGTGCATCTTGACAATTACGCACAATTAGGCCTATACGCACGGGCCAAAAATATATTGTAACCTATTTATACTATGCGGCATTATATGAAATTTTAGCAATGACGAGTACACTACTATGTTGTCCCGAATATTGCATAAAAACAAGAGTAAGTTCAATAGTTTATTTTTAAAACATGCTTCGTTTCATTCGTCCCGCATGTGTGTTTCAAACGTCCCGACTAGGCGGGGCGTTTGAAACAGATGTCAACTTACTTTCAAAGTTAAAAAACAGCTCGATCATCCAACATATGTATTAAATTACACTTGTAACCAAGATGACAAACCTGTGAGTTGTTGATCACATGTTGAATTTATACGTAACGTCATCTTTTAAAAAGACGTTTAACTGAAAAGTGTTTCAATCGACCCGGCTCTCCCTATAGATGGGATGTTTGAGGGATGACATTTACAAGGTATTTATTCATTTCCGATAATGTAATGACGACAAGGATGTTTTGAATGATTGTTATAGTCTTCAGGAGATTTCTCCCATACCAACAACCAGCACCAAGCCAACTGCACTGCTCCTCCATCTGCCAACACTAATATATTCCTTATTCCATATGATTACTTATACATTTATCTAAAATGTTTTTATGTAGGCCTATTGCAGTTTAATACTTTTTTATTTTAAACATATATTTCATAACTCTACAAGGGATTTAATTAGACTGCATAGCATGTTTTAACAGCAATTGTCACATCCCCCTATATAGTAGCTATTACTTTGCAGTCTCTAGGAGAGTTACGACGATGTGTCCTCCTCACCATCATTATGTCGCCAACACCAGGGATCATGGTGGGCCTCATTGAGAGGGGACACATTTTGTAGCGGGATGAAATAACATTGTCATATCATGATGTGTATCTTGTGTAACAGTTGCTAGGAAATAGGAAACCTCAATCTTAACCAAGGTTATTAGATTAGATAAAATAATCCTTTATTAATGGCATTCGCAATTCACGCAATTAATTAACTCGGCGACACTCAGGCTACAGTGGAGTGAAAGCACTTGTTTTGATAGATGCGTGAATAAACTTTGCAAAACCTCGTTGTTAAACTACACTTCTAAATCGATTAATTAAAAAATCCACATGCGTCTATTTAGGTTAAATTCAAGCATAATCTATCTCCACATTCCCCAAATTCATGCGCGCCCAAGTGGCCAAGGACACGCTTCCTGACGGGGGTTCTTCCATTGCTGTGTGAAGACGAGCAGTAAAATGATCCAATAGGAGTAGGCCTAGGCCTACTACAAGGCTATAAATAAGCTATGTGTATCCGAAGAAAATATGACATATAAGCCTATATAATCTTTATATATGTGTCATTATATAAAGATTAGTCTTTTTATTTTCTTATTGCAGGGGAAAAAGGTCACTCTTGTCAAAATTTTAAAAAAATATGATCTACACGCATTTCCTCAATTAAAAAAAACACCCACTGCAGAAACGAAAGCGTCAACGTAGCCTTGAGAAACAATGAGACCAGTCAGTTCAGTTGAACACTAAAACTAATTCGCTGAATAAGGGTTTCCATTCGCGATGAAGGTGTTGCTGGTAAAGCGCATACTCCTGCTATTGGCTGGAATATGTTCAATATATTACATAGTTGCTTTCTGTATTAACCGAGATGATACAATTGAATCATTTGGAGATGCCAGTCCTCCAATGCTTTCTGATTTGGAGCAAAGTGTTAAAGATCTGTGTAAGTGACTCTTTATATCTATATTTGCGATGGTAGCACATTTTATATGGGGTGGCAAAAGAGTGGCAACGTGAAATGATGTAGGCGGCGGCCTACATTGTATTTGTCGATTATGTGTTCTAACTACAATATATCAATTTAAATTCAGCACAATAGAGCATAGCGATGAAATAAATCTTGTAGGACAAACATCAGGCGGCAATTCGCCAAGCATCTCTCCTGTTGCTAGGTTACTTTGTTTTCACCATTATGTTTAATGGTTTGATAGTTAGAAGTTAGAAGTTAGTTACCATGGAGTTACCTCTAGGCCCACTGTTTGGAGTTACCGTTACTATTCCGTTCAGAATTGAATACAGTTCTTGGTTGAGTAAACCCTCGATCAGAAACTGCCTCCGCCTCGTATTTGAGAATTTTACAATAATATATAGGCCTAGACCAATAATATATAGTCAATATAATACAACTTTGAACTCAAACAGCGGCAGGTCTTGCCACTGTTTGACAAACAGAGCCCTTGATTTCTGTCTGATGACGCGCGGTATTCACATCCCATCACTACACATTACCCGCATCGATTAAAAGACTGGAGAAGCGTTTCACAGGTAAACAATTTAACTATGTTTGTCGCCGGGAGGTGACAAACGCCTCCCGGGTGAAAAGCCCTTTATGGCACATGGAGTTCTGACCGGGTTCGGGTACCCGACGGGTGACCGGCACAATTTGGATGAAACGGGTGAAAAATAATGTTTTGTGTCGGACACGGACGCGGGTCGGACGCCTGAACGGCACGGGTCGGACGCGGGTTTTGCAATTGCGAGCAAGACTTCCCCGGTGCTGAATATGTTATTCAGGAGTGGAGGAGTCGACTAAAACCGTCAACAGTGAATGTGCTTTTTTTGCAGAGCAATTTAAAGCACCAGGCCAAGCACCACATTCCCCGGCGTTCCGTGTCTATTTTTCCTTCGGATGCGGGTCGGGTGTTGATATCCATTTATAGCGGGTTTGGTCGTGAGCTGAATGTAATTCGCGCCACTGTCGAAACAAGGGTCGGATGCGGTTTTAAGTAGCCTACTGCGGGTGCGGGTTTGCAAAATAAGACCCCCGCAGGACTCTAGCACTGGCACACTAGCCGCAGGTCAGAAGAACAAGTCAACAGTTGGCGAATGGTTCAAACACACGTAGCAGGTTGTGAAATCTTTCTCCTTCTCACGTTTAGAGACGGTTACGCACGCTCAATATTTAATCCCTAGTACCCTCCCCCTCACAAAAATTTGCCACTAACAGTGGCCATTTCCTATCCTTCTCACAATCATTGGCCCACTCCAGATTCCGGATTCGTTGACGAGACCTTCCCCATTTAACGTGTAAAAAAAATTAAATAAAAAAGGGCAAATTTACTGGTCGCACATGTGGGACCAGATGTAGTCTTGCAACATGCGTCTGGGTCGGAGTTGTTCTTGAATGCCCCCTTCAGGTTACCCTGGATGAGCTATAGGCCCAAGCATCACCTGATCTGAAGATAATGTTCATGTTCGATGTTGCAAGATTGAAGCACTGTGCATGTTTTTGTTTGGACGAAGCCATCAGAAACACCATGTCTGGTGGCTGTGTGCAGAGCATCTTCCATTGATTTTAATCGTAGCGTTTCCAAGCCCAATGCAAAATGTTATGCAACGTTCATTAGATGCAAGGCTCACTGGTGGAGCTGAGGGGTTAGCAATATTACTCATATTTCACCAACAGCAGAAATGAAATACTGCATGTAAAGGATGTATGTCTATGCTGAATTTTGGAGCCTGAGGCTTCTTTGATTTCTTGCTTTTTTACTCTGTCCAGCTAATCAATAACTCACATACATTTTTTCTTCTCTTACAGACAACTTGATAAAAGCCCTTAATCAAAAACATGAATCCATGCAGAGGCTTCTTGAAGAAGATATAGACAGACATAGAAAAATAGAAGAAAAACCAATTGCAGTGGTCAAAGAGCAGGACGAAGATAAACCTGGGAAGATTGAACAGCCAGGAAATGAGGGGAAGAAACTTTTCCCAGAGTCTGCCCTGTTCCAGAACTGGGATGGAGAGAATTTTTCAGAAGCCGAACAAAAAGAGGCACAAGCCTTATTTGTGAAATATGGTTACAACGCCTTTCTCAGCGATCGCCTACCCCTTAATCGATCTCTTCCAGACACCAGGGACCCAAGGTTGACCTTTTTTCTCTTCTCAGTGTGTGTGTGTGTGTGTGTGTGTGTGTGTGTGTGTGTGTGTGTGAGTGTTTGTATTTGTGTGTGTGAGTGCATGTTTTTGAGTGCTAATTTCCAAAAAGTATATAAGGTGTTTTTGATTTGAATCTAGATGCTTAATGAAGACCTACCCAAAGGATCTGCCCAGCATTGGAGTAGTTCTTATCTACCTGGATGAGGCCCTGTCAATCCTCAAGAGAGCCATCCGAAGTATTATCGACCGCACTCCGAAGTCCTTGCTGAAAGAAATCATATTGGTGGATGACCACAGCACCAATGGTTTGTCTCTATTAACAGGATTATTCTAACAGATGATAGACATAGTATAAAACATCACTACTTCAGTGCAAAACTTTCTTTATGGGAATATTTAAAGGGCAGGAAGATCCACCCTCTCACCGCATATGATACATGTGAAACCATCTCCCAGTTCTCATGATCTTTATGTTGCAGATTAAAGCATGCAATTTTCCAATTTCACAATCAAGCAGAGAATTCATAGGCATCATGTTCAAATGTATAAAGTCTTAATTTTCTGCCTACAAAGCTTGAGGCATGGATCTGTTACATTCAAACAAGTCACTTTTTTTTTTACTACGTATCTATTTGACCAATCTTGTTAGTAACTGACAATATATGATTCTAATGTAGCCCTTGCATCAACTACATTTCTAATTATTAATTCAGCAGTATTATCAATAGCTATTATTTACACAGAGATTACCCACCTCCCCCCACAGACGACCTGAAGCAGGACTTTGACATGTACATCAAGACCATTGAGGACCAGAATCCAGGCCTCCTCATGACCAGAGTGAGACACAGTGAGCAGCTGGGGCTGACCACGGCTAGGATCTCTGGATGGAAGGCCGCCACGGCTGACGTGGTTGCCATCTTGGATGCTCATATTGAAGTCCATGACCTGTGGTGAGGGGGTACCAAGTTACCATCATATGACAGATATAATTGTGTAGTCAAAATCCGATATCAGATGAGCACCAATCTGGGTGAATGTGGCGTTTCACTCTCCTTCGCTTCAGATTTTTTTGATCCATCATTTTGCTGGATGGGGGATCTTTCAGCTTGTAACTGGCTATGAACAGCGAACCCACACTTGGCCAGAACCGGTAAACTATAAAAAAAAAAAAAAGGGTCTGTAGAGGTCCCAGAATAATCATTTGTGGGGGTTAGAAATATCGTTCTCAGGGAGAAACAGGAACAAAAAGCGGGTCTGTGTCAGTGTTCATGCACACAGCATGCTCAAATGCAAAGCTTTACTAAGCTTCCTGTCATTGTCAAATTCCAAAATAACTATGATTTCCCTGAAGCACTCAATAAACCAATAAGCGAATACGCAGGCATTATTACCAACCAGAATTCTGATCCCCTTTGTTTCAGGTGAGTCTCATTCAGGGGAGCTCCGCTACTCCCTGGCTCCCCTGTATTCACACCCTGATTATGTTATGAGTATAAACAACCACACAAACTAAAACACATCAGTGGCGAAGGGAATTCAGTCACTTGATCACTTGTGCCAATTACTTGAAATGTTTTTTTAATGGGATCTCAATCTATTTCTGTTTTGTAGGGCGGAACCATTGCTGACGCAGATTAAAGGAGATCGGAGGCTGATTGTGTCTCCGGTGTTTGACAGAGTCAACTACTATGATCTTGAGGTTGTAGAGTACATCACTGCATCCTATGGGTTTGACTGGGCTTTGTGGTGCACGAACGAGAGCTTCAGGCCTGAGTGGTACAAACGAGATGACCCCTCCTTACCGGGAAAGTAAGTTTCACCTGATAATTGCTTTTCTAGATCTGCCTTAAAGATCCCATGGCATGAAAATGTCCCTTTAGGAGGTTTTCTAAGATTAATATGAGTTCCCCTAGCCTGACTATGGTCCCCCAGTAGCTTGAAATGGCGTTAAGTGTAAAACGAACACTAGGTATCCTGCTCTGCCTTTGAAAAAACAAAGCTTGGATGCGCCGATTTGGATTTTCCCGTATCTCGTCATACAGGAAAATGTTACCTCCCTCTGCTTTGCCCTCCCAGAGAATTTGGCCCGTGAATGAGAAAATGAGCTACCACTGTTGTACAGTTCTTTGTTATTTGGATTACCATTCTGCTGTTGGAGTTAAGGCAGATAACACATCGGGTTCATTGGCGTCTCTAGTGTTTCCACAATGAGACTCGTAGTGGGGGTTATCTCAGCCATGGTGGAGAAGGAATTGGGTTAAAAGGAACTTTGGCTTTGACTCCCTGAAGTACATGAACCGTGACATGGAGGAGAAAGGGATTGTTGCCCACGTTTGTCTCCCACAGGAGCCCCGCTGCCAGCTGCCACGAGGCACTGCAGTATCAGCGCTGCCCTCTTCCGAGACAGTGTCAAAGCGAACGAATCAAAACGAACGAATCAAACAAACGAATCGTTATAGTGAACTGAATTGAAAGAACTAGTTCCCGGAAAATAATCATTTTGCCCATCCCTAGTTTCGAAAGATCCATCCTGAGAATGATCGTATGAGCGAAGATCCATCATTGTCGGGAAACTGGGCCCTGTTCAACCAAAAATAAAACAATTCTAATCTAGGATATAAATCTCCCCGTCAACTATAAAAAAGGATGGGTTTATGTTTATTGTAACACAAATACACTATTTCAAAATGTATAACCTTGTCTTTATAAACATCTACCTCGGACATGGCTCAACGCATTCGCCGGCTTCTTTGAAAACAGATGCACATGTCTAGCGTAGAAGTGCATGGGGAAGGGTCGTCAACGAGTTGTTACGACAGAGTTGTAAAATATCTACTACGAAGCTGTGGGGGAGCTGTGTAGAGAAAAGTCTGAGCGCAAACCGAGAAAACGGCGAAGAAATGGCAGATCCATGCATAGTGGGCCTTTAAAGGAGACATATTATGATGTTTTCCCAACAAGTAAACATAGTATTTGAGTTCCAGACAACATGTTTTTGAAGCTGTTTGCTGGAAATAGCTTTTAGGAAAAAAAATATCGTCTACCGCTATGCCCCTCTGTTTCAGTCCCTTCAGAATGAGCTGTTTCTGGTGTCTGTAGCGTTGATGAAAATGATCTGCTGCCCATTGACCAATGAGCTGTCAGACTGAACCACCGCATGGAGGAGAAGGGTTTGTTGCCGTTTGCTGACTCCTGGAGCTCTATGTCTATATTATATAATGTAACATAATAATAATATTATATACGGGTATTTATATAATCGATCTAATATCACGGCCAAAAGCTATGTGCGCCTCGGATGATATTATGAATAATAAAGACTGTGTCTGACGTCTCTGGTACTTCCACAAGTAAAGACTCGTAGTGGGGGATATCTCGGCCATGGTTGAGAAGAACTTTGGCATTGACTCTCTGAAATCCATGAACCGCGACATGGAGAAGAAAAGGTTGCACTCCGGGAGCTGGGCTGCCGGATTGCAAGAGGGGGCGCCGAAACTGACTCGCTCGTTTGGTAGGTGAAGGCGGGCTGCTTCCAGAAATGCGTATCTCACTCAAAAAATCATGTACAGACTCATTTCAAAGTTTGTATGCGTGTGGGAGCACCATCTACCCACAACAACACCCCAAATCCCAGGAAAAGTGCTGTTTTCATAATATGTCCCCTTTAAAGCATCCAAAAAGTAGCATGCCATTGGACCTTTAACAACATATCTGCATTAACTAAATCCTAAACAATGACGTATTGAGCCGTGTCGTCTGTTTGACCATTTAAGGAGTCCTTCCATAATGGGTATCCTCGTCGCAGATCGGAGGTATCTTGGTGAAATTGGTATAGTATACGGTGGAGAAAATGTTGAGCTCGGGATTCGTGTAAGTATACCACATACGTTACTGGGTTAATTATATTAGGAATGGCTGAATTGTAACAATGCCCTTTAATTATTTTGTAGGTTTGGACATGTGGGGGAAGTATTGAGGTTGTTCCATGCTCCAAGATAGCCCACATTGAGAGGAACCATAAGCCATACATGACAGACCTCTCACTCACAATGAAAAGGAATGCTTTGAGGGTAGCAGAGGTTTGGATGGATGAGTACAAACACAACGTTAATCTGGCCTGGAATCTGCCCTTTGAGGTACAATTGTTTAACTTAAGATGTCATGCCAATTTACACTGATCATTAAACATAATGTCTAGTGTATTCTAGACATTTTCTTTGTTTCTTTGATATGGTTTAAAAAATGTTGGGAAAAATGTGTGTGCAAATAAAGAAATACAGGTAAGATGTTGAAACTAAACCAGACTTAACAATGATGTCCTATTTGGCTTCATTGTTTAAGGTTAAGACAGAAACTCATTCTTTGGCTTAACTGATGAAGGCTTCTGATCAACAAACACTTCTGTTCTGCAGGATCACGATATTGACTTTGGGGATGTGTCTGAGAGAAAAGAACTAAGAAAAAGGCTGAATTGTAAACCTTTCAAGTGGTACCTTGACAACGTGTATCCACTGCTGGATACCAGGGACGATATCCTGGCCTATGGAGGAGTGAGTTGTCTTAACTATATGAGGGACAGGGTGGAACATGTGGAGATTTTTAGAGCCATAGAGTTATTCTGAATCATCTCTGATGGAAGAAGCATTGTGATGAAATATCAGAAGGTATTTCATCTGTATAGTACCGTTTTTTTATTTGTATTTTTGGCAAGGTAAATACTTACAGGGGACCTATTATGCTTTTTCGACTTTTATGACCTACAAACGTTGTTATATTGATTGATAGTCATGTTTAACCATACTAAAGTGTCAAATAATGACGTACATGCATTTCGACGTATTCCCTGCTGACAGTCTGGGGTGGCTGTGCAGAGCGCTAAACACTCGGGATAACGTTTGCGATTCAGTTGTTCACATTTCCGGGAAATCATCTACGTAGATGTACTCCTGCCGCGCCCCCATATGCCTGGTCAAACTGCCCGTGCGTGCGCTTCAAGGAAGGTAACCAATCACAACAGAGTTGGGTTGGCAGGAGGGGGCAGAGGACGAAACCGAGCGTTGACAGAGAATGCTGAAAGCGCCCAGTTGAGAGGAAGAGTTTCCCGAAAATCAACATCGTTTTTTGTGTATGGTTAAACATGACTATCAATCATTATAATAACGTTTATAGGTCATAAAAGTCGAAAAAGCATAATAGGTCCCCTTTAAGCCTACTGAACACTTTAGTATAGTGCTTTTGAATCAAGTTAAACATATTTCTCCCATATTCAGCTGAAGAACCTCGATGCCAACATGTGTGTAGACCAAGGACCAGTTCCAGGCCACACACCGATTGCATATCCCTGCCACTACTCTATGTCTCAAGTAAGCCATAGGTTGTACTATTAATATGTTGGATGAAGTATCTGATAAAACTGAATGTTGTTTTCTTCTGTTTTTTTTCTCATCAGCACACATATTTCCAAGAGACTGGTGAGCTTTACATTGGTGGGATCAAGTCCCATAAGTACAATGTTAATCACTGTTTGACGGACGATGGCAACGAAGACAACGAGCCTGGCCTCAACAACTGCCACAAATCTCTTCAGAAAATAAATGGAATTGACTGGGACTTCACCCAGGTACATCTACTGTATTGTGTTGTGGGTGATTGATTGTGGACAATGTTGTGTGCGAATGCAGCAGAGAAGGATTTGATTCACGTTGGATGAATTGTGCAATAATGACACACAGTGTTCCCTGATGTATGCCTGTGTTTCTCTCCTTTTCAGGGTAAAGAATTGAAGAACAAACAGACCGGTAGATGTCTGGAAATTATAATGAGCAAGCTTTTGGTACAAGAATGTACAGGCCAAAGATGGGAAATCCAAAATGTTATCAAACCTTTCTAAAAAATCTTGAGTGTGTATAACTGTATTATAAGGATCTATTCTGTAATATAGGAAATTGCACACATTTCACTGATCTGACTGAATTTGAACATGCCAAAGGAACTAAAACGATCTCAAATGTAAGAATGTCAGTCGTGTTTTTTTTATTCAAATAAACAGACATTCATTGTAAGTGATTTATTTTTGAAAATGAACATTTTGCTTCATTAATCATGCCATAAATATGTCTATAATCCTAAAGGTTTAGTGTGAAGATTTATTAGCGGTGACGTTACAGTTGGTAACCTCTGATTACCCCACCCCTCCCTTTCCAACGACTACGGCGACCTGCACTTGCCTGTATTGTGTAAGGTGCCAGTAAAGCACCATTAATTATTCTACTTTGTTTAAGAGTGCTTGATTCTGATGGGCTGGGAGGAGGGCATTATCCCGGCAGATGGCCCGGTGACTTGCCGGTTGTACTTGCTGCTGACTGAGCACCGTCTATATCTATACATTCTGACACAGACCCGCTGTTAGTATGTCCCTGAAAACACCCACATATGATGATTATTCCGTGATGATAGGATACTGGTTTACTTGTGTATTTCTACAGCGGCCATGTCCACAATATGTTGATTCGATACCTCGACAGACCCATTATATTTAACTAGTGCTGGCCAAGTGTGTGTTTGCTGTATTCGCTATTACAAGCTTACAGATTCCCACTCCAGCAACATGATGGATCAAAAAATTACGAAGCACTGGAGAGGGAGGCGCCTGTTTCACCCAGATTTATGCTAATCTTCTATCAGACTTTACAGTATTAATCTGATTAGTGAGACTACAGAAGTATAAATCGCATATGCTGGTAAACTTGGTACCCCCTCAACACAGGTCATGGACTTCAATGTGAGCCCCCAAGATGGCGACCACGTCAGTCGTGACGGCCTTCCATCCAGAGATCCTAGCCGTGGTTAGCCCCAGCTGCTCACTGTGTCTCACTCTGGTCATGAGGAGGCCTGGATTCTGGTCCTCAATGGTCTTGATGTACATGTCAAAGTCCTGCTTCAGGTCGTCTGTGGGGGAGGGGGGAAATCTAGCTATTGATAATACTAATGATCTAATAATATAATATGTAGTTGATGCAACGGCTACATAAGTATCATATATTGTTGGGTTGTGGTCCATTCAATGGACCACAAAGCAAGCCAGCTAGGTACAATTCGAAAGAACCAAACCCGTTAAAGGAGACATAGTATGGTGTTTTCCCAACAAGTAAACATAGTATTTGAGTTCCAGAAAACATGTTTTTGAGCTGTTTGCTGGAAATAGCTTTTAGGAAAAAAAATATCGTCTACCGCTATTCCCCTCTGTTTCAGTCCCTTCAGAATGTGCTGTTTCTGGTGTCTGTAGCGTTGATGAAAATGAGCTGCTGCCCATTGACCAATGAGCTGTCAGACTGAATCATAGCATGGAGGAGAAGGGATTGTTGCCGTTTGCTGACTCCTGGAGCTCTATATCTATATTATATGATATAACATAATAATAACATTATATACGGGTATTTATATAATCGATCATATATCACGGCCAAAAGCTATGTGCGCCTCGGATGATATTATGGATAATAAGGACTGTGTCTGACGTCTCTGGTACTTCCACAACAAGAAATGACTCGTAGTGGGGGATATCTCGGCCATGGTTGAGAAGAATTTGGGGGAAGGAACTTTGGGATTGACTCTTTGAAGTCCATGAACCGCGACATGGAGAAGAAAAGGATTGCACTCCGAGAGCTGAGCTGCCAGACTGCCTCCGAGCTCTCCGCACCGGAGCTGCCGGCTGCCGTCGAAGCCGTCCGGCCGCAGTCCGGCAGCTCGTGCGGTGTACTCCGGGAGCTGAACTGGCGCCGAAGCTAGGTGGCAGCTCCAGCGGACTAGCAGCTCCGGCGGACGAGCAGCTCCGGCGGGGTGAGCTCGGCGCCAGAGAAAGGGATTGTACTGCCAGAGCTTAGCTGCAGGGCTAGCGCCGAGTTCCCCCCGCCGGAACTGCTCGTCCGCTTGTCCACAAAATCTTAGCGATGCTCTGATTGGAGGGGAGTGGGGAAGTGGGAGGTAATATTCAAATGTACCCCCTTCCTACGTAGGAGGGGGCGCCGAAACTGACTCGCTCGTTTGGTAGCTGGAGGCGGGCTGCTTCCAGAAATGCGTATCTCACTCAAAAAATCATGTACGGACTTATTTCAAAGTTTGTATGCGTGTGGGAGCACCATCTACCCACAACAACCCCCCCAAATCCCAGAAAAAGTGCTGTTTTCATAATATGTCCCCTTTAAGACAATTGATCGGTTTAATAACATCGATAGGGAAATGTCATGACCTCCCTACTAAAGAATATGCCCATGTTAATGGATATTTTAGTGTGACCAGGAGAAAAGGCATAATCACCCAGAGCGGTATTGTCCTTTAGTAATGGGAAACATTTGATCATCAGTCTTTATCAGTTCTATTTTTAGAAATTGGAAAAATGCATGCTTTAATATGCAAAATAAAAATAATGGGAATTGGGAGATACTTTCACATGTATCATGTGAGATGAGCGTGTGGATCTTTCTGCCCTTACATATATTCCCATAAAAAAAGTTTTGCACTGAAATAGTAACGTTGTAGAAGAATAAGCCTGTTAAAAAGAGACAAACCATTACTGCTGTAGTCATCCACCAATATGATTTCTTTCAGCAAGGACTTCGGAATGCGGTCGATAATACTTTGGATGGCTCTCTTGAGGATTGACAGGGCCTCATCCAGGTAGATAACAACTACTCCAATGCTGGGCAGATCCTTTGGGTAGGTCTTCATTAAGTATCTAAATTAACACCCCAAAAAACATACATGAATTTAGGAAACACACACAAACACACACACACACGCACACCGTTCTGTCTCTCTTTATCTTACACACACACACACACACACACACACACACACACACACACACACACACACACACACACACACACACACACACACACACACACACACACACACACACACACAAACACTGAGGAGAGGAAAAAGGTCAACCTTGGTCGCTGAGAAACAAGTTATATCCATAATTCTCAAATAAAGCTTGCGCCTCTTTTTGTTCGTCTTCTGACACATTCTCTCCACCCCAGTTCTGGAACAGGGCGGCCTCTGAGAAAAGTTTCTTCCCTTTATTTCCAGGCTGTTCAATTTCCCCTGGTTTATCTTCGTCCTCCTTTTTGACCACTGCAATTTGATTTTCCTCTATTTTTCAATGTCTGTCTAGATCTTCTTCAAGAAGATCATGGATTCCTGTTTTTGATGGAATTCTTTCACCAAGTTGTCTGTAGGACGAGGGAAAATGTATGAGTTAATGATTAGCTGGACGGAGGCAATGAAAGAGAGATATCAAAGAAGCCTCAGGCTCCAAAATTCAGCTTAGACACTCATATTCTATATGCTGTATTTCAGATTTACATAAGATTCTGCATCAGGCTTGGAAACTATGCAATTAAAATCAACGGAAGATGCTCCGCACACAGCCTTTCATTTTCTTTTTTCACGCTTCTTCTGTTTGGAGGGTTTGATTGTTGAAAGAACTCTGGATGGCTCCGGTCGAGCTGTGGAGTAATAACATTGTGACTGAGGGGATAAGTGATCTAAATTTGCTATGTCTGATTCCAGACTCTGCACTTCAGCAGCGTTTTGAAAACACGCGTTTTGCCCATCAAGCCAAGAAGGACATTGACTCATCCGCCTCCTCTGTTCTGGACTGTTTCAAATCCAACATTCACATTCTGACCACCCTAATACAGATTACTACATTCCCTTATCACAAGCCATAGATGAACAGAGAAGTAAGACTCTTGCTGAAGGCGATGAACATCTTCTTCAGATCCGGTGATGCTCGGGCCTATAGCTCATCCAGCGTGAGCCCTCAAAAAGGCCAAGCAAAGATACAAGCTAAGGATTGAGGAGCCCTTCAAGAATAACTCTGACCCCCGACGCATGTGGCAAGGCTTCCAGGCCATCACCGACTACAAACCTGCTCACACCATCCCCCCATCCAGCGACGCCTCCCTACCTGAGCTTAATCACTTCTATGGACGGTTTGACAGGGACAACAAGGAGGTGGCCATCAAGGCGGATTTCCCTGTACACCACCAGCCCCTCTCACTCTGCCCCGCCAACGTGTTTGCAGCACTGAGCAGGACTAATGCCCTGATTGTATCCCCGGACGTGTCCTCGGGGCCTGTCCTGTGCAGCCGACTGAGGCCTGTACTGACATATTCAACCTCTAACCAGCACAAGTAGGTATCCCCACGTGCTTTAAACTCACCTACATAATGCTTGTTACGGCAGTAGGGGCAATGTGCCACATGGGTGTTGTACCCTCCTGGTTTTCTTTCGCTCCCTCTCCTGTTTACTCTTTTATTCAATAGGTCCTGAAATCTTGATTGGAGTATCCTTATCTTTTACTATTTGCAAGTCAGTCATGCAGAATTAGCCATTGTTTAGAGACACTAGCTAGTTTGGTCGCTGCCACCCGTGTTATCGTTTTGGCAAAATATTTTAGATAAGCCAGGTAGGCCTTTTTGTTTTTTATTTTTGAGATATAGAAGAGAGCCAGGCCATGTTTTTGGTTGTCGTGTTATTGTCTCCCAATTTCCGCCATGGAGACGTAATAATGTCGGTGCCAAAACACTACTGTAGCAAGCCTTGATGACCTCCAGCCGGTTGCACCCACCGCCTCCCGATAAGGAGCACAGATAATGCCATAGACACGGCACTATACACTCCGTCCTTGCCCACATTGATAACACATGTGAGAAGGCTGTTCATCGACTTTGGTTCAGAATTCAACAAAATGATCCCGTCCAACCTAATCACCAAAACTCAGTGACCTTGGCATCAACACCTCCCTCTGCAACTGGATACTGGACTTCCTAACCAACTGACCGCAGTCTGTTAGGTTAGGTAACCACAGCTCCTCAACCCGCACCCTGAAAACCAGCATTCAACAGGGCTATGTGCTGAGCATAGCCCAAAGTAGCAAGCGGCAAAACCTGGTATGGATTTTCAGAGCGGTGGTTACCTTCGCAAAATGAAAGCAGAATGTATTCCTTTGGAGAAGTGACTTGTGAGGTTATTGTCTCTAGGACGGTTAAACTTGTTTCTGTTCATATTTGCATTTGCGCAACCTAAATGATTTGAGGTAGGATACTGTAGCTCTTAAAATTGCTGATTGTTGGCTGGTTTACCGATCGATCGACAATAGCAGAGGCGGAGCGGCCGTCGGGACGATCGGGAGATTTCCTGGTCGGCCGGCCGGCCAGCGAGGTCAGGTGGACCGGCCCACAATTGTTGTGAGTGGCCTGCGAAGTCAGTTGGACCGGCCCACAATTATTATGAGCGGCCGCGAGACGTCTTCAAGCCGGTGTGGGTACCAGATTGACTCGGCTGCCAGATCGACTCGGAGACCTGCGCTTAAAGATGACGTATCGACACTTGACGTATCGACACAAGCCAACGGTCAAAACCCGGAAGGGTTGTTTATAAACGGGGCTCAATCATGGACTTAAAAAGAAGGCTCAAGGCTAGTTTTGATTTCATTGAACGCAGCCCGTTCTTTCGCACAAACCAAGCCATTGGAAACACGTCTAAAAGCACTGATGAATGCATATGTAACCCAGTTCCTGTTAGGGACCCTTATTCTGAAGGAGGAGAACGGAAGTGTCTGCGTGTGGGTTGCTGTTTTGACTCTGTGCTGGGAGCTCTGGAAATAAAGTCAATCGCCCCGTTCGTGAATGGAGTTAACCGTTTCTTCTTTTATATATAACTCAAGTATAAGCAACAATAATTTGTACATTAGATTATTATTCATAGATTAGAAAACAAAAGGAGATTGTTAATACATGGGAATAACATGGGGATGAATGAAACGCGCATGCGCATTTAAAAGACAGCGTTTACAGTAGGTGCGTCATTATTGCGCATCTAGGACCCCGAGTCGATCTGGCAGCCGAGTCAATCCGACACCCACACCGGCCCTGAGCATAACAGAACTTTCATGGTCATAAATAAAAAATACGAACTACAGTTTACTTTAATTTCTTTGTTCTTGAATTGACGTAGAATGGAGCAAAGACTCCTGGGATTGGGAAATGCGTTTTTCCAATAAACAGCTTGCAGGTCAAGTCCATTTTCGGAAATGTAGGGGGATATATGAGCGGCCCCACGTCTAATGGCATGTCCCTAAAGACACGTCAGAGAGAGAAAGCGAGCAAGCTTGTGGTTGCTTGCTTTTTGTGGCACTCATGGAAGGCAATAAGAGAAAGGAGAAAGGGAGGGCTGAAAAGGCCAGAATAAAGAAGAAACGGATGCTGGAGGGGGATGCATCTAAGTGCTCAAAAATAACGGATTTATTTCGAAGTCAGGCATCAACGAGTCATGCAGGTGAATTGACAGAAAAACTGTAAGCTAGAGCTCAATCATTGACGTTATTGCTAGGCGGGAGCTAGTACAAGCTGCTAGTCAAATGTGTATGTGCTGGCTGGTATATTTCAGACGAATTACTGACTTAACTGATCATTCTCTTTTAATGGATGGAGAATATGTTGTTGCGGGCCAGTGGGTGTGGGGTTTCCATGCTACCAAGTTGACTAGATGAAATGACACAACACACAGAGCAGGTCAAAAGCCGAATGGTTCATTTGCCGAGTAAATCAAACCAGGGTGGGAAAAGGGTCATCCACCTCTTATATGATACAGTACAATACCTTCCACCTATCTCTTTCCCTCAGGCCGTTCCGTGCTTCCAGGCGATCACACAGATCCTGCCTGTCCTGTCCTGTCCTGTGCTAGCCCTAGCCCTAGCCCTAGCCCTAGCCCTAGCCCTAGCCCTAGCCCTAGCCCTAGCCCTAGCCCTAGCTCCAACTTCTCCCTTAGCCTTCCTTCCCCTTCACGACTGTTTGCTCGCCCTCTTAAGGCCAAACATCCCTGCCTAACGATCCCCAGGCTTGCCTCGTTAGAGGGAGGAAGTCCATATATGGCTTGGGGGTGGAGCCAGCAGGTTGCCAGACCTACCACTCCCCTCACTCCTCCCTGGCGTCTGCCACAATGTTAACAGATTTGGAACATGTAGGCCTATTTGCCAAAGCCCACTTTGAAACAATTTTGATGTTGAATGTTGATGGCGCAGTGGTTGAAGTAAACAGATTGATTTCATATAAATCATAAAAGCCTCTCCCTGTGTCATTGTGTGTGCGTGTTTACGAGGTGCTTGCGGGGTTCTTGATTGACCGATTGGCGTGTGTGTGTGTGTGTGTGTTGGTGCAGAGCGTTCTTTTCAGGCCCGTCGCTATGGGCGGGCCATAAGGGGGCCGGGCCCGCCCCCCACAATGCTTGTGCCCCCCAACTTGAGGCACAGATCCCAATTTCCGCCATGGAGACGTAATAATGTCGGTGCCAAAACACTACTGCAGCAAGCCTTGATGACCTCCAGCCGGTTGCACCCACCGCCTCCCGATAAGGAGCACAGATAATGCCATAGACACGGCACTATACACTCCGTCCTTGCCCACATTGATAACACATGTGAGAAGGCTGTTCATCGACTTTGGTTCAGCATTCAACAAAATGATCCCGTCCAACCTAATCACCAAAACTCAGTGACCTTGGCATCAACACCTCCCTCTGCAACTGGATACTGGACTTCCTAACCAACTGACCGCAGTCTGTTAGGTTAGGTAACCACAGCTCCTCAACCCTCACCCTGAAAACCAGCATTCAACAGGGCTATGTGCTGAGCATAGCCCAAAGTGTAGGCCTATCTGCCTAAGCCCACGTTGAAATCATTTTGATGTTGAATGTTGATGGCGCAGTGGTTGAAGTAAACAGATTGATTTCATACAAATCATAAAAGCCTCTCCCTGTGTCATTGTGTGTGCGTGTTTACGAGGTGCTTGCGGGCTTCTTGATTGACCGATTTTCGATGTTATTATACGAATATTGAATAGTATTTTTGCCAGAAATGCACATCCCCAATTAATACCAGTATAATTTTGATTTTTCACAGTTAAAGTTTTTTTGTTGCGTTTAAGATATTGGGCCCTATCTTGCATCCGGCGCAATTGACTTATCACTGGCGCATGTGTCGTTGCTAGTTTACAACTGGCGCAGAGCGTTCTTTCCGTATGAAACACAATCTTAAGACATGATGATGCTACAGAGATGAGCCGAGTAGAGCGGGTCTTGTAAACTGGAAGGTGGCTAGTTCGATCTAATCCTAACTGCTCTCGACAAGCTGCCTTGCATGGTTGACTCCGCTGTGGGCGTGTGAATGTGTGTACCTGATAAATGTAAAAGTAAATGCGACGATATTGTCTATATACGCCATGAGGTGGAACTTTAACATGTTGTGGGAGTGATTGTGGTGTAGTGGTGTCTAGACGACTACACTGCTGCTTAGGGATTCCATTCACACACACTCACTAACAAAAACACAACCACCTGCCTAATGTTTTTGTCCGTCAATTTGTATATGGAGCATTGTCGATATTTTGTGCTTAATACCCTTGCCTAGATGGACAAACTTTCACCTTTGCTTTATGTCATTGCAAAATGTACTACGTTTGAGTTGTTAGGATAAGGTGAAGTGACAAAATGGACTTGACCTGCAAGCTGTTTATTGGATAAACGCATTTCCGAATCCCAAGAACAGTGCACAGTACACACAATTGTGGAACAAACAAAATATTGCTTTATTTTACTTAATCACGGCACTCTTTAGGAAAAAGTACACCAAAGAGAAGCCATCAATTACCAGAGGAAAACATTTAAATGCAGAACAAACAAACACTTTTGGCTGAATAAATTATCTTAGAAAATACAAAGATTGTTTAAATAACGATATCACTGTGACAAACGATACACATTGAAAATACTTGTGCAGAGTACTTGTGTGCTTACACACTGTATGTGCTGCTGCTCTTTCTAGAAGCAAGCCATATCTTGACATTCGTAACATTGTTTACCATTTTTATCCACTTTTTCTCTTTTTTGCGAATTCCGTATAAAACATAATCTTAAGACACGTTGATGCTACAGAGATGAGCCGAGGGGCGCCAGCTGGCTGAATCAGCCGTCGTTTGTTTCAAATCATCCCTGATCCACAGCTCCCCATTAGAGTGCTGCCCTTACTCCAAATATCACTCTCAATGTTAATGTTACCTAGAAACAGAGGATCTTAACGATAAAAAATAAAAAGATCACATGGTCGTCTCTTCCCATTCCAGCTCTACGTCACCTACAGAAACAAGAACAAAAGGTTAAACATCCGCAACAATGCCCTGCTTTTTGCATGACCAAGTGTGTGACAGCTGAAGCACATTGTTTGTGTGCTGGAGAATGAACCATTAATGTTATGCTGTTCGATGAACACATCTCGGCCACCGTTTCAGTATTTACCTTCCATGGCCTCCAGAGAATCCATTTTCTCCAGAGCGGAGTAGTTTACAAACCAGATCGACTGGCTGTTGCCTTTACTGTCAAGCAGAGATAATGTGCTTTGGTGCAGGAACATGTACTGGGCCTGGCACACACAATTAAAAAAATATTCTTCAGAGTCAAATAGCTGCCATACCGTGAATCTCCATGTCGCCTTGCTAGCCCTCAGAGGCACACATTTTACAGATCAGTAAATATCTCTGTATATGTACAATTTGCAGACTTTAGGCTGAATACTCTGAAACACTGAGCAGCCAGAACGACATATCACAGGCAACAAGCTAGGACCCACGGCGGATAGACAGCATTTTTTCAAACGCGGAAATATGCAAACCCTAAATCCCTGGAAAGAAGAGCTCTGTGAACGCACCAGGTTTTGCACCATACACATCCTCTCGCTGCGCAGTTCAGCCACCAGACCGTAAACATCCACGAAATCGTGGTCACTGATATGCTGAATGAGGTGGTCAAGGGCAATAAACACTCCGGTGCGGCCTACACCGGCACTAGAGACATGGGAAAGAAACAAGCGACCGTGTATCAATTAATGTACAAAATATGATACAAATGGAGTTTGAAGCTGTTGCGTCTTGTAGATCCAGCTCTATATTTGCCACCCTATTCATATTATGTGTATCCCAAATTGTGAATACTGTTTTACGACGATGCACTGATGTGCCATAATACATTTCCTCTGCAAGTGTGCTGCATAATATTCATGCCTTCTTAAGATAAAGGAAGACTTCTTCTTTAATTGGTCATGCCTTTTCTTAAAGAAGAAACGTTGATACGTGTGTTGTGTTCTGCAGAAGTAAAGGTTTCCCGCTCTTGCCTGCGTGCGTGCCTTTTAACGGGACCATTGTATGATCATGATTCCTACTGTACCTGCAGTGCACCACTATGGTGGTGTTTTCGTGTCTGTTGGCCCGGACAGCTTTGACAAACTGGATGAGCGTGCTGCTGGACTCGGGCACCCCGTGCTCAGGCCAGGTGGTGAAGTTGAAGTGGTGGACCACCATGTAGTCCCCGTGCTGAAGAAAAAGAGAGTTTATGGGAGAAGGAGCAGTCGTATTGTCACCATGCAATGCTGGAGTGATAGCTCCCAAAGTCCTATCTGCTAATGTGAGCCATGAGGAATGACGCCTTTACTCTTTCAACTTTGATGGCCCTCACAGTCCAGTCCGAGGAGACAGTCTCCGCCAGTTTGGTAATGATTATATCCCCAAATACCGTCAGCGGCTTGTTGTCCTCTGGCCAGTATTGATGACACCGGATCTTAAAAACAAACACACACATTAAATCACAGTGGCAAATCTGAGCTCTGTGTAGCTTTGCAATGGTGTCATATCTGCTGTGAGATTAAACAATCACATATAGAGCACTATTGCAAGGCTTATATATGCGTATCCTGAGACATACCCTGCCTTTCTCGTAACACTGTGTGAGCATGGCGATGGTGCGGGTTCCAGTCTCCCAGACCATCCTCCAGAAGTCTGCCACAGTGCCCGGTAGCGGGCCCTGGGTGGCAATGAACTCATTGGGACACAGATAGCCCTAGTGGGGACATGGATGCATTGATGAATGAACTCATTGGGACACAGATAGCCCTAGTGGGGACACAGATGCATTGATAGTTTATTTTCAAATTCCCATTCCATTTGATTGGTGCTTTATCGGGCTGCCAAAGGAGCATTGAGGCGTAAGGGCAGCACACTCCTCTGCAATGAGTAAACAAGTGATTACAAATGTAAAGGTGAAATAACAGTCAGTATAATTTAGAAATAAGTAATTTAAAAACAATCTGAATCATGCTTAATGTTGGGGTTGAAGGCTGAAGGATGAAGGAGGGAGTACGAAACGGAGAGTTTACAAAGGGGTGAGAAACAGCAAGGAGAGTAGAACATGTTTGTTCACTAAAAATAAAAAATAAAACAAATTTCACATTGCATCTCAGCAAATTCGATTATTGCTGCTTTGTTTATTTTGTTCTGTGTACTTTATATACTTGGGTACTTCGTAACTTCTCCTTCATCCTTCAGCCTTCAACCCCAACATTAAGCATGATTCAGAAAAGGTTTTGGAACCCCTAACTACAGTAATAGATGTGCATGTTATAAAACTAACTATTGAGAAAGCAATTGGTTAAAATTCAGGCTGGCACTTACTGAGATAAAGCTAGCATTGATGTAATCAGAGCCGGGTATTCCTGGCTCGGACAACAGCTTCACTCTGTTGTTGTTATCTAGACAAAAAGAGAAATATTATTTTATTTTTAATTATTATTAATATCGTTTTACAAGTTTTACAAGTGGGAGTGTCTCTTGTCAACACTTGCAGCAGGTGAACCTACACGGTTTGATGTTGGTGAAGCGGTTCTTAGATCTGTTCCATGGTAGGTCTGCGTCTGAGGTGCCTAGATCCTGCAGCAGCTTGGGTAGCTCCTGGAGAAGGAAATGCTCACAGAGCCATCGTCATCATCAGGGTCGGGCAACACCTTGGTGCATTGGGAAATGGCAAACAAATAAAGTAAAAGATAATGATTGGTTACAACTACTTACAGCAAACTCTTCTTGGAACTTAGTGTTGTCATTGGCACAGAGATCGGCCACATGCTGCAAAAACGACTTCTTGTTGACAGGCCTGTGAAGGATAAGAATTAAATTTTAAGATAAACACAAAACTAGAAAGACAAAACTTGCAAGATGTAGGACCGATTAGAAGAGCAGCTTTTGGAGTCATGACGACTTACTTGAGTGACTTTCTGTAGCTGAGAAGTCTGCACAAAAATAATAATACACAGCAGAAACAATGTTACAATGTTATATAGAGTTATTAACATGACTATAGAGACAACCGAGTGAAACCTGAAGGATTTGACTTATAATTGACTACATTACTTTTCTTATCCATGATCTCATGGGCTTGTGTTAAATATTACATAGTATATACTGTATATATATGGTCACAAACAGTGCAAGCAGTGTGCAATCTACATATGAACACTGCATCACAAACAACAACACAACCTGAAAATATCTGAGGAGTGACCTGTGCTCCGATTGGCTACATCGATTAGCTCAAAGCATGCAAATACTTAGACATGCAACAGAGATCATGCTGGCGAAACGACACGCACACACCACAACTTACTGGATGACATATATCTCTTTCCGTCTGAAGAAGAACGATGAATACCTGCATTAAGGGAGGGTAGAGTGAGAGAAAGGGAGAGCGCATGGAGTCGCTATACAGTGCTGTTGGACGTGTGTGTGTGTGTGCGTGCGTGTGCGCGCGCGTGCGTGTGTGTGTGCATCTATGTGTGTGTGTGTGTGTGTGTGTGTGTGTGTGTGTGTGTGTGTGTGTGTGTGTGTGTGTGTGTGTGTGTGTGTGCGTGCGTGCATGCATTAAGCAAAGCATATAGGCATGTGCACATGTTCATGTGAGTAAGTGCGTTCAGCGTTTGAGTATGTATAATTGTTGTAACACCCCACCCTAAATAAATACGCCAAGAACTTTCCGAGTCAACTTCTGAGCCAACTCCGATAACACTGATATGGACTAAGGATAGGGACGATGTGAATGTGCTTCTGTATGAGTAATAGGTGTAACACCCCATCCTTAAAGGTTGGGTAGGTGATTTGCGAAACGCCAGCAGATTTTGAAAATACACAACTCAAATGGTCCTACCCCCTCTCCTTCAACGCTGACTCTGACTCCACCCATTCCAAGTACCTGGACGCGCAATCATGCACGAGCGCGAACAGAGATGCGCGAGAGCGAGCCAGGCTAGAGTAGGTTTTCGTTTAACAACATGGCACTACATTCAGCTGTAAGTTGCACCCAGTACCGCGGGAAGTAGGAGTGCTGGGGGTGCTGCAACACCCCCTGTCCGAGGCCCTGTCTTATCACAGAAAACGATCATTTCTAAAAACTCCGGCCAAAGTGGAGATTTCTGAAAACGCCGGTTATGTGTTGTCGTGTCAACGGGGAGAAAAGGGATTTTAGGTTCTGAAGCGTCACATTATGCACCAGGAAATGCTTAACGTCATGTGAGCGCCCGCTGTACCGTATTGGTCCGAATATAAACACAAACCCCATTGTAAGACGACCTATATTTGGAAAAAAGGTTTGAAGACCAGATCCGTTTTTTATGAATAAATAAATTGTATTCATTGAAATAATATATGAAAATAAAAAGGCATCGAATAAAACACTGCATTGCCACTAAACAGTAGTGCAAATAGGCCGTACTGATGTGTACACCAAAGACTATTCCTGACACTCCTCTGCCCCGCTGTGTTCGCTCTGGCTGTGGTCGCTCCGAACTGTTTCGGCCCGTGGCAAAGCGAGTCATCCTCGCTGCTGTCCAATGCATTTTGAGACGCAGCATTTATTTAATGCTCATATGACCTAGTGCTGAAAAAAGGTTATATGAAAAAGTGTGAGGGTAGCGGTGGTGCGCTAAACTTGTTCTGTGAGCAGCTGGATGTGAACGATCGATTTTCAACTGTCCGCGCATGCACTGGTGTAATTGAGCTGCGCTGCTATACATCTTTTTTTATCAATGTTGCGAGTCAAGTGCAGGCTGAGTTTGTTTTTTTCCCAGCACCCCCTGCTGAGAATACGTTCTCGCTGCAATGGTTGGACCAGATGTTATAAACATTAAACGGTCACATAAATCATTACTATTTTTAGAAAATGTATGTTTGTTTCATATAATTGTATTGGAAGTCCTGGTTTTCACTAGGGTTGCCGCGGTGTGGACATTTTCACACCGAGTAATACACTCGTCTCCACACCGGTATTACCGAGTATAAACGGTATAAACTTTGAAACTAGGTCAACCGCCACACAAGCATCGGTTTTTAGACCCTTCTCGTCCTTCAGTTGCCGCCAACGTTCGAAAGCAGCGCCTAGGATTATTCTTGATTTCAGTTTTTCTCTTTCAGCGTTTTTATTATCAATTACTCTCTGAAAAAGAGTTTTCCTTCTCTTTGCTGGTGGTGGTGGTGGTGGTGGTGGTGGGGATGGTGGCGTCTTGTCTGCCATGGAAATTGTCTTCTACTGCTAGGTCCAAATGTGGATTAACTATAGTTCCAGTAGCTACCGCAGGATAACAACAAACAGGAGCTTGCTCTGGGTCACGAGCTCTAGGTCACGAGTACTGCACGAAGGGGTCGCGCGCGGGGCGCGGGGGAGGGGGAGTGCAGTACGACCGTTTGATTGACGTACTTACTGTCCAATGCAACTCGGTGGCAATGGAAATGATTGGCTGGAGTTTTTCGAGCCCTGCCCGTTCCACAGATGATTGACTTGTTTAATTTTCATGTCAGTACTTCTAACTTAGTGGCTGTAAGCGGGTTATGATAAGGATTTCAAGTAATTTTGCAAAAATGGCCAAAAAAGCAAATCACCTATACAACCTTTAACATACAAACCAAACTTTAAAGAGACACATTCATTAATACATTAGTCCATAGTCGCTTGCCTTGGTCAAGTGGCTATCGACCAATGTGATAATGTATCTTTAATATTTGTAACACCCCATCCTGAATAAGCACACCAGACTTGAACAGAGAAGCCTAAATGAACCTTCTGAGTCCTTCGAACTCTGATATGCTAACGTAAGCGTAACACTGCGTTTCACCCCAGACGAACCGGTTCACTTTATCCTCCTTCAGCTCCATGTCGGCCACAGCGATCAGCTGGTCCAGTTTGCACTTGGTCTCGATGATCTCCGCCTGCCTCGGGGAATAGGTGGCGCCCTCATTTTTGCGCTGGTGAATTCTATTGGATGGGGAACGGTGTCAATCAAGTGTCAATCCATCTTGTGATGTTGCGATCGTGGTGGAAAGTGAGAGGCGGGTCTGGTTGGTCTTACCTGACCGAGGCACAGATGATGGTGATAAGGAACACGGCCAGGAAGACGGACAGCAGGACTCCCAGAATGATCTGCTCGTCTCGGGTTAACATCCCATCCACTACATTGGAAGGAGAGAAGCGCATCACTTGAATCCAATGCTCCCCTGTGCTTGGTTTTGTGATGCTGCCACCTTGTGGTTCTGCTGAACAGGGTTTGAGCGTGTTTACCTGTAGTTTTGACATCGTCCGAATACTCAGAGTCTGTGTATTGGCCTTTAATATTAGTAGCCCGAAATTTAAACCTGGCAACACGGAGAAGAAAAAGAACAATCAGGGGGAACGTACATAATATTAATCATGTTATTGAACTCATGTTTTGGCGCTTGTGTCGCATGTCATGTTTATCTTGTGTGTGTGTGCGTGTGTTTGTGCGTGGAATGTGTTAAAACTTGCAGAAGCTACACATACACATAACCAGTATTTGGTTTTAGACGTCCGTTGCATAGAGTTTCCTCTTCCTCTCCACAACTGTCATCTTCTCCAATGACGTATGTGTCATCCCCAAAGTCGACGCCCCTCCCCAGCAGGCCGCCGTGGAGAGCGACGCCCAGACCGTTCCCGTCGTGGTGCTGTGTGCCGCGGTGCACGCCCCTCTCCCGCTCACAGGAAGGGGTGGGGAACCCCGCGTCTGTCAGGTAGGGGGCAGGTTGTTCGAAAAATGCAGTCTTCCAATTGGTCGGAATTTCGCCTAACTTCACTGTGAGGGGAACAGAGGTAAATTAGCAAATTAGCCATGGACAAGAATATCACATTTACATACCTACCGGAGATGCCCAATAAAGCAGTTGCCATTTTAGCTGTCCATATTTAAACTCTATATTGAAATGTTGATTGCCAATTGAATAGATGGGTTTATGTTTTTGATCAGCTAGGAGAATACTCGCACGTGCTTAGAATACATCTTCAATCTCTCTTTACTTCAGAGTATCAGTTTACCATACTGAAAATACTTTATACAAATAAAGTCTCTTTAAAGCTATTCCTTTGGATTCGACCCCTTTCCTTGAAGAACAATCAAGTGGCCGAAAGAACGCTGCACTCTGCACACACGCTCAACTTTTGTCCTTGCTTCCCACAATTATGGTAGGCCAAAAGGGTCAAAACTGCACCCAATTGTAGACGTAAAATCAGCGTATCAATGTGAACAAAACGTTATCGTCGTCTGCATTCATGTTATTAGGTCAATGACTATTTGCCTATTGGTAGACAGCCACACTGTCTAAGTCCTGTCAGATTGATTTTCACCGTTTTTTGTTGTGAAGACAACAAAGCCCATGGTCCCACGCTTCTTCACAACATCATTAAACAATGTCCTTTGTTAATTGGATTGAGAGACCCCTGGCAGTAGATATGACATATTATATGTATAATAATTTACTTAATTTAATTTAATAAACATTATGTATCAGTGTGGAAAATGCCCATGTGTATTTGCACGGGAGTCTTACCCCCGGACTCAGCCACGATGACCTGGATGTGTCGGATTGGCCCGTTGTCGTCGCTGTAAAAACAAGCAGGCTTGTGGATGGTAATGGTCCTGGGGGTAACCACGGCGACCTCTCCTCGGATAATCACCACCTGGGGTTTCTGGGTTGGCTTGGCTGGGGCTGAAACAGGCGTATGATTGAGGGACAGCAGGTACAGTAGTTGGACATACTGAAATAAATAGACGCAGATGGATGCACCGGCACAACGCTTTTTGTCATTGCCAAATCAAACATTAAAATGCTTTTATTTATGTTATTACTACATTCTCTATGTTAGGTATACATTTGTACATTTTTGTTTATGACGCTGAGCTGGATGGAAGTGTAGGATTGGACTCTCTCTGAGAATGATTTATGAGGAGCAGTTTACCAGTCATTCCTGTTGTTATGTTGACCTCTTGGCTGAAGGGGCTTTTCCCTGCTCCATTTACTGCTGCAATCTAGAAGCATCAATCACAAGTGGTTGTTAAGAGTGAAAAGACATCCACAACAAACCTGAGACACTCTGCACGCTTCCGCCTATGGCAGCCAAACAGTGACCCCTCAGTGCTCGCCCCTCACCCGTATGCTGTAGTTATATCCTCCCTTCAGTCCATCGATGACGACCGTCACCGTGAAATTGGGGTTCCGGATGACGTTGAGGCCGCTGATGTTCATCACCAGCGGACTCTGTGGGTAGCCTTTTCTTGATACCTCCACCTGGTAGGCACTGATATTCCCGTTGGGTTCTCGCGGAGGGGTGAAGGTCAAGTACACTCGGGTCACCCCCTCGGCCGGGGTGAGGTGTTCGGGCGGGTCTTTGGGCTCTGTGTGGGGGGAGAGCGGAGGAATGAGGAGAAGATGCGTGAGTGAGATGGCTTGTTGTTAAGTCGATTTTTTCCAATCTACCAGGAGTCCTCACCTTCTTCCTGGGTCCTGACCAGTGCTGGCTCACTGGTCTTGCCGTCACTGGCGGCACGCTCCAGGTGTCCGGTGAAGGCGGTGACGGTGACGGAGTAGAGGGTGAAGGCCGTCAGGTTGGTGACCACCACTCTCTGCAGCTCACCGGGCGCACGCACCACCGACACGTTGCGGGCGGCAGCCTCCAACTGATGAGAAGCTCCATTTCAATTCTTCAAGCCATTCTTCTTCCTCTCAATTAATTCTCATCCGTTAGAATTAGAGAGTATGTGTTTATTATATTTCATAATATATAATTCTCTATATTTTATTAAGCATTCTTATTAGATTTCCTCTTTTCATTCAATATTATCTAGTCTGGGAACCAGATTAATCTGCATCCGTTTTATTTGCTTTTGCATACAGTATGTTTCTGCCCCCCATCTTGTTCAGACAGAACCGGGTAGGTAGGCAACCACAACCGTTTATCTAACATGGGGCGGGTTTGCTACGATGACTGTACAGAGGATGGAAGCCCTTTAGACATTTTCATAATCAACCAAGAAGGCTGGAAGTGCTGAGTTACATGTTTCGTCAGTCTGATTGGTTGGACGTCTATCCAATTGTGTCCAGAGCCCTTTTGGTCTGCGTCTGTTGATAACGGCCAATATGAAATCTAAAGATAAGCTTTCAGACTGCTTCACATTTGCACATTTGTCTGATGATGTCAGGCTAAATAGTATTGGAATAGGATCAAGATTCATGTGATTTGTTTGTCAAATGAACAGTAAAACCCAGGGCAGTTCTTAGCACCCCAATTCTTAGGATAAGACAACTACATAGTAGATGTATGATTTGCAATCTTATTTCTGTGACCATTTGCATCTCATTTTCAACAATCGATATAGGGTGTGTTTGATTTGAACTACTCACAGGAACCACCAGAACTAGATAGGAGGTAGGTCCAGAGAGTATTCTGGGAGCCTCCCATCTGATCTGGAGGCTGTGGGATGTGGATTCCACGATGAGGTTACCAGGAGGTGCATCCGGGTCTGGAAAATACATTTATTTTCAATCAAAGCAGTTCATCATTATGACTGGGAAGCTAGTAGTTTATTATAGCGGCGTAATTAAACATAGTTTTCTTGCGACAAAACAGATACCCCATCTGCCTCCATTAAAGGACGCAAACTTAAAATCTCACAACTCATAGATATGAATGGCTTTTGCCTAGACAGTGTCATGAATATTAGTGAGCGGATGGTCTCTCACTTCCGGCGAGGGTGTGTGCGTGTATCCAGGCTGTCTGATCCCCCACCCCAGCATTGGTCATGGCCGCCATTTGGAAGCGGTAGGCCCTGTGTTTGGCCAGCGATCCGAGTGTGAAGTTGTGGTTGCCCCCGGCGCCCTCTGAGCCGTTGACCGACACCACCGTCTCTGAGTCCAGAGCACAGCCGGCAGCCAGCTCCCCTGCTGCCCTGGTGGGGGCGGTGGCGGTGGTGTTGACGCTGGTGGTGGGGGGAGAGAGCTGGGGCTCATGGCAGCCAGGGAACAGCAGCTGGACAGTGATGCGGTACTCCCTCAGCACCCCCGGGACGGCCTGGGGCGGGGCCCACTCCAGAGTTACGCTGGTGGCCGTGACCAGAGACACGTTCAGGAAGCCAGGAGCGCCTGGAACTACACCAGAAGAGAACCCATGGCGTAACACCTCCGGTATTGAAATACATCGGGAGTTGCAACCATAGCGGTTGTTTTCTTTATCTGTGTGCGGTCTTGATTCTTGTACGGCCAACAAACTTTAATTTACTGTATATTATATACTGTCAAAAATACTCATGCTTATCACAAGAGCCAAAAAGTAAAAAAACCTAAGCCTACCATCTGAAACAAATGTTACCACATTTACAAATTGTTGAGTATCATAACACAAACTAAAAAACAACTCTATGTTAACATGTTACAAGTACTTGGTCGGTTGCATGATCGACCAATCGATCCATCTTTCATCACCAAATACATTCCAAATCACAGGAAATCGATGACAGACGATGAGAGTATTCTGATGAAAGTATATTAAACCAAACAGATCCAGGGTAAGCGGTGTGGAGCCTACCTGACTCTGGGTGCGTCTCGGCGGTGCAGTTCATTGGGTCCCCCAGCCCTGCAGAGTTGACAGCGCTCACAGACAGCATGTAGGTCTGGTCGGGCACCAGGCCGCTGACCGTGAGCTCTGACGAGCTGGATTCCAAGGGTCGCGCCATCGAATCCACCCGGACCTGATAGGAGAGGATCTGTCCGTTGGGGTTTGCCGGTGGGTCCCAGGACAGATGAACGGAGTCCCAGCTCATCCCCCAGCAAGACAGGTTGCCCACCGTGTCAGACACTGGTGGGAGATGGAGAACAGATTTTTAAAAGTTTGAAACTGTTCAGTTGTTGCCGTTGTGTGAGTGTCCTGATTGTTTGTGTGTGTGTGTGTGTGTGTGTGTGTGTGTGTGTGTGTGTGTGTGTGTGTGTGTGTGTGTGTGTGTGTGTGTGTGTGTGTGTGTGTGTGTGTGTGTGTGTGTGTGTGTGTGTGTGTGAACAGCAGTACCTGACTCGTTGGTGGTGAAGCTGACGGGGTTGCTGTACTGGTCCCCGTGCCCCACTCGGGTGTAACTGAACACGCTGATGTTGTACGAGCCATCGGGTCTGAAGCCTGAGAGATGGGCTGAGGTGACCGCATCGGACGAGTTCTGCAAAGAAGTGCGTCCGCAGCACGTCAGGGACATCACCACATGGGGGACGGCAAACGGGCACCAACATGATGGATCTTAGGGGTGGATTGTCTCTCATTCTTAAACATCAACAACATCTGGCCAGTGTGCAGTACCCTTTGGTGGATGTTGGCTGCTGCCAAATACAATTTCTTGTTGACAACATTGTCGAATTATGGACAAGATGGATGAGGATGGTTTCATATCTGTGTGTGTGTGTGTGTGTGTGTGCGCAGCCTTGCATTCACGCCCATGTGTGAGCACGTGTGATTTGCTGTACCTGGTAAGAGTCAGTGTGTGTGTTGTCATCTCGGATCCTGAAGCCGTAGTGTGTGACCACCCCGTTGGGCTCGAGGGGGGGGTCCCAGCTCAGCCACACAGACGACGAGGTGTGGTTGAATATGGTCAGGTGACGTGGAGGAGACATGGGGCCTGAGACATATAGAGGACGACACACACACACACACACACACACACACACACACACACACACACACACACACACACACACACACACACACACACACACACACACACACACAAACAAACAAACAAACACCAAAAACCACCTTGTGAGAAGACTGCCGGTTTTTCTGGTACAACAATATTTATCATCCCGTCAATCCTGTGTTAACTTTCCTACTCTCTGTAACTGAACTGATATTATTGACATCTTATTCATAATATGTCGGAGACCTTTCAGTAAGGGATAATCAATCCATGTCACACATGTCATCCTTATTAGAAGATGAACAACAATGTTGTTGTTTGAAAAAGCCGAGCAGGGCGAGCCCAACCTGCTTCATCCGTGTGGAGCAGCAGCCACAGCGCGGGCCCAGGGCCCTTGCGGGTCAGGGCCACGATGCTGAGGTTGTAAACCGTGTAGGGAACCAGGTCGGCCAGGGTGAGCGAGGTGTGTGCGGTGGTGGTGTTGGAGGCCCGCGGGCCCAGCAGCGTGAGTCTGTACTCTGTGATCTCCCCGTTGGCCTCTAGGGGGCGCTGCCAGACCACAGAGATGGAGGACGACGACAGGTTCTTGGCGGACACTAGGATCGGGGGAGAGCTGGGGACTAAAAACACACACGCACACACACACACACACACACACACACACACACACACACACACACACACACACACACACACACACACACACACACACACACACACACACACACACACACAGTGTAAATGAGCTAGCATCACTAATGTAGAACGCACTTGACTGAGATACACTATCGCTGTGGAAACTTTAAAAGGAATGCACTATCGTGCATTCATATAACCTTGTTTTGGTTTCTACCACTATTTTGGATTGTTTGCTATGATTTCTTTCAGCCTCACTCGTCTCTTTGGAAAAAGCGTCTGCCTAAAGACTAAATGAGTGAGGATTGAAGGATGTTGCTCACCGTCGTCTTCGGTCATCAGGTGGATGGTTCTGGTGTGGTTGTAGGCGGGCCCGGCGTTGGTCGCCGGGGTCACAGTGAACACGTACGCTGTGTACTTCTTGAGATTAGTGTACAGGCGGCCCCGCTCGCTGGTGGTCGCGCTGTTGGTCTTGTTTGGCAGCGGGGTGCCGGTGGAGGGGGCCTCCTGCAGGGTGACCAGGTAGAAGGGCCGGCCATTGGGCTCCACGGGGGGGTCCCAGCTGACGATGAAGCCCGGGGAGCTGAAGTTCTGCGCCGTCAGGTTGTGGACGGGGTCATTGGGCACTGAGGGACAGAATGCGCGTAGGTAATTGAGCGGCACGCGATTTACGCGCCCAAAACCGGCAACCCTAACCCACCTGCTGCTTCGAGGTACTTGGGTTTACAGGCCTTCGAATAATGCAGGCCCTCATTGAGGGTGTTACGTATGGCTGAAAGTGAGCCCATTTGGTTTCAAACCAAACGATGAACAACTTGGCGAAGAAACTACACATGAACAGCCCACTTCAGATCATTTAGGCCTACGTCTTAAACATAATAAGATAACCTACTGACAGCAGCCAGTGTGTAAGGTTCATGGAGCACTTTAGGTTGGTCAAGAAATCCATTACTTTAAACAGGTTAACGCGATTTTGGCACCTACATCATTTGATCATTATCCAGTGCATGAACAGACCTTCAACAAGGTACAGTCGGTTCGTTCTGTCAGCATCTATCACAACTGTCAGACGTGAAGGTCGTTTTTAGCGCAATTGCCACTTCAACTGATTACGCATATACAGGCTTACAGGAATACAGGCTCTGCACACCTGGAGGCCGCATTTGGGGATTCACTTCTAATTGGACACTGGAAGTCGATTACTGACAGCCTGTTGATGTCATGTAAGATGTCAAGAATGGACTATCCACATAATGTCCTAACCATGCGCCATAATCCCTATAACATCATCTCATGTTCCATCATAATCAAGCAACATTTGAGAATTGCAAACAATCCCCAGTGTGAAGGAGGATGAGATAAGAAATAGGACCCAGGTATTCTTCTACAAATATAAAACAAATGCAAAAAAGCCACACAAAATAGTACTCAAGGAAAATAAAGGAAACATTTGAGAGGTGAAATCCACAACAAGAAACTGGGAGAGATGGACACAGTAGCATGTGATATTCATCCTGACTAGGACACCTATGAGAAAAATCTATCCGAACGGGCGGTATACATCAAGAAAACGAGAAAAGGGAGAAGTTAAGACATATACAAGGTGTCGTGCATATGAGCAAAGAGGTACACAGAGGAAGTTCCACAGGTTAAAAAGAGAAAGTATGGAGGAAGAAGGGAAGTCTGCGTAGTTTATCCGTGCATACCGCTCGTCCAAACGGTATGTTCAGGACATTTAAACAAGAGGCTTCACCTGCTAGAACATAGATATTCTCTACAATAAAGAAAAGATAATCATATCAGGAGTCAAATCAGGGAGAACATTCGGATCTGGCAAGTGATTGGCTGACAGAGAGCAGGCAATGCCTTTTCCTTTTTTCACTACAGAAAGTCAGACTTCTAGAGTTTCTTCCACAGAGTGGCTGAGGTGGAGGAGAGGTGCTGGCTGTGTGTGGGGGTCTGAGGCCAGGGGAGGGAGCTCCCCTGACGGGCTTGGTTGTGCGGGAGAGGCCGTTTACTCTGGAGGTCCGGCTGACCGAGGGTTGGCTAGGAGGGCACAGGCAGAGATACAGTCAATATGAGAGCCTTTTATTCAGACAGGAGAATGCATGATGACGACACACACACAAGCGGTCACATTGTTATTGTCAGTGTCAGTGTGGACCTCACATAAAAACAATGAGCGGATTTTACACACCTTGAAAAAAACAAATGTAAGAAGTATGTGCAAATGCAATGTGCATCATCTACAATGCCATCACACTGTCCCTGATAATGAAAGTCTGATTTGGGTACATTTTTATAAACTCTTTGTCTCTTTCACTTTGTTTGCTTTATGTCTTGCTACCTCCTTCAGGCTGAGGAAAAATGAAACACATATTGGTTGTCTCCAGCATACAGGGTCTCAGGAGGACAAACTGACATTTTGCTCTGCTTAGACTCAGACTCAGACTTATATCCTTTCAGTTCATAACTACATCTTCTTTTTATGTAATTTTATGTGTAAAAGTTTGGGGGGAAAGTGTGCAGCCTGAGCCTTGAGAGACCAACAAACACTTTGATGCAGTAATTCCTTTCATCTAATGATTCTATGTATGTGTATTTATTGATCTTATGTGTATAGAAGTGTCTGTCTGTCTGTCTGTCTGTCTGTCTGTCTGTCTGTCTGTCTGTCTGTCTGTCTGTCTGTCTGTCTGTCTGTCTGTCTGTCTGTCTGTCTGTTTGTGAACAGGGGTGTGTGTGTGTGTGTGTGTGTGTGTGGGTGTGTCTGTGTGTGGCCAGGTGTGTGTGTGTGTGTGTGTGTGTGTGTGTGTGTGTGTGTGTGTGTGTGTGTGTGTGTGTGTGTGTGTGTGTGTGTGTGTGTTTGGGCATGTGCGCCTGTGTGTGTGTGTATGTGTGTGTGTGTGTGTGTGTATGTGTGTGTGTGTGTGTGTGTGTGTGTGTGTGTGACTGACCGTCCTCTGGTAGGCCCACGGTGAGGGGCGGGCTGCTGACTCCTCCGTCACCCTGCCAGGTGCTGGAGGTCATCCACAGGGTGTAGTTGGCTCCTCCCACCAGTCCCTTCAGAGTGTAGGAGTAGGGCGAGCCAGGGGAGCCAGTGGGGGGCAACGCAGACACTGGTATAGTCTTTAAAAGAAGAAGGACATTGGGGGTGTTTAGGTCAGAGGTCAAATGTAAAGATAGAAAAACTAAAAACATTTCCACCATCGTCTGACCTCCTGGGCCAAGCTGCCGTTCTCAGAGTAGTGGATGGTGTAGTGCACAATGATGCCGTTGGGCTCGTTGGGGGGCATCCAGGTGAAGGAGACAGAGGAGGTGGTCGCGTTACCAACCGTCACGTTCTGTGGGGGGTCAAATGGCTCTGGAAGAGGAGAATCAAAACCAAACTGAAAACAAATGAAAACTGCAAGGTGTGGAAGCGCACTATATACATTAGTAGAACTTGCACACACACAAAGTACATCACCATCATCTTTAACATCAAGATGTTTTGTATGTACATGTTACACGTGGCAAACATTAGGGACCCAATCCGAATACTGCACGTGTTGGCAACATTGACGTTGTGGACTGCCAATGAAAACATACATCTTCCTGGTCAGCCTTCCCGTTGACCTTTCTAGATTTTGAGTGTACAAGAGCTTATCTTCAGTACCTGAGTCCAGTGTAGTGAAGCTGATGGACACCACCACCCCTCCGTCCCCAAGGCGGGTCCAGCTGGAGACGGAGGCGTTGTACTGGCTCTCAGAGTCCACTGTGATCACCACCGAGGTGCCCGTCACGTTCGACCATGTCTCGCTTGTCTCATTCCTAACAGACACACACACACACACACACATAAACACACACACACGGTGAAAATACTGCTGTCAAAATGCCCTTTTTTTTTATATGGCATGCAGTTTGCGATGCAATGCTATCTGCGAACTCAAGACTCACCAGACCCTGAGTATGTAGTACAGGACGTCTGAATTGGCCTCCAGCGGGGGGTCCCAGGACAGCTCTACCTGGTAGTCAGACACCTTCTTCGAATGGAGGAACTGAGGGGGCGTGTCTGGCGCTGAGAGGTTGGACAAACACTTCCCGATTGGTATGGAACTCCCTCCACTAAGACCCTCCCCCTAACCCCCAGCTTGCCTGTCTGTAAACAAGGTCCTCAGAGTGCTTCAGAGGTTTGCGCTGAAAGAAAAGACGGGGGGTCAGGCGATGTACGGGGAGGAGCCTCCTGTCTACCGCAAGAGGAACCTTGGGAGTAAAGCCGTTAGAATGGAGACGCAGGCCAGAGAGAGACACAGAAACCGAAGGAAAGGGAGGAGGCGGAGCTTAGACTCCCGTTTTCTGAAAGTTGAAAAATTAGAAAAGGCAAACGTCGTCCGAGCAACTCCAACGGACGCTGAAAACATTGTATGAAAGACACACACAAATTTGACACCCTCCACTTCGCTCAACCCCTCCCCCACCCCCGCCCCACCCTCTCACCGTCCTCCAGGGTGGTGATGTTGAGTGGCTCGCTGGTGTAGTTGCCCGGGCCGGCGCGCGTGTGCGCCTGCACCGTCACGCTGTAGCGGGCGTACTTGCGCAGGTGGCCGATGTACAGGGAGCTGGCGTTGGAGGTGAGGTCCAGCGAGTGGGTGGCGTTCCACAGAGCCAGGCTGTAGTGCAGGATGAGGCCATTGGGCGCCAGCGGGGGCTGCCAGGTCAGGTTCACCTCACTGGGGCTGAGCGACGCGTAGGTCAGGTTGTACACCGCACTGCCCGGCACTGGAGGCAGAGGGGGAGGGAGAGAGAGATACAGGCTGTGGTTTTGAGGGCGTTGTAATCACGGATCCAGAAGTTTGAATAAACTATAGCAGAACTTCTGAGGGGGAGAGAGACGGCACAGAGCCTTAGCCGGAAACCAGAAAATGCAACAGCCCAGTGTTACGCCTTGTTCCCTGTTTCATTTGTGTGCATTTCAACACGTTTTGAACTTCGCTACTGTTGGCTGAGTTTGTGTTTGCCAACTTTGGTGGGAAACACATAGGAAGCAAAAGAAAGTGAAACATCCTGTTTGGCCAGAGCTGAGCTTCCAACACAAATCTAAATTCTGATTTGTGAGCCCCGGGGCATTGCGGCTGGTTGTGCGTCTTCATGAGGTGGGGAACGACCCCGGCGAGCGGACCTACCGTCCTCTCCGGACAGCAGCTGCAGGGTGTCCGAGGTGTGGTTGCCGTGGCCCAGGCGCGTGTAGGATCTGATGGAGACGTGGTAGCGGGAGAAGGGCTTCAGGTGGGTGAGCGTGGCGCCCGGGTCCGACGTGTTGACCGCCGAGGAGAAGGTCTGGTTCCAGTACAGCACCTCGTAGCGCTGGATCAGGCCGTTGGCCTTGGCGGGCGGGGACCAGGTCAGGGTGACCGTGGTGGGGTTCGTCTCCGCCACCTCCACGTCCTCAGGGGGGGAGTCGGGCTCTGTGGGGGGGGGGGGGGGGGGTCCCGGGGGGGAGGGGGTCGGTTATTACGGTCAATGGTGTCGCCACGATGTCTCTGCTGCGGGGGGGTTTGTGTGTTTGGATTTATTTTATTACACTGTGCACACTTTAAACGTTTTTCAAAGGGTCCAATACAAATACATTTCTAATAATAACAACTATTGTTTGATTGATTTAATAGAAAGTTCTCTGTCATGCATGTGTAGGGCACACACCGTCTTCCTCGGTGACCACGAAGATGTCGTCCTCCTCAGACAGGGCGCTCTCTCCGACCATCGTGGAGGCAGCGATGCGCAGCACATAAGGCGTGTATTTGTCCAAATCTGCGAGAAAAAAGCATCACAGAGCGACCGTCAGACCTCGGGGGTGGTGAATGGACACAGATGCACGTCACGCAGGCGGAGACGACGGTCGCTCCCCCCACCCGTCAGCAGGACACCGGTGCTGTTGGTGTGCAGCTCCAGGGTCTCGTTGGTGTTGAGGTTGAGGCCGTAGACGGTGTAGCGCTGGATCCGCCCATTGGGCCGCGACGGCGGGCTCCAGCTGACCAGCACGGAGGTGGAGTTCACGATCTCATAGGACACGTCAAGCACGGAGCTGGGCACTGAAGGGGGGGGGGGGGGGGGGGGGCAACATCGGGGGGTGTTACTATCTCGGAACCGCCGAAACAGCAGCGCAGGGTCTTACGGATGATGAGCCCAACCAGCGCGGGACCTGCTGCACCCACCCTGTTCGCTGGTCTTCTCCTCCACTTGGGCCGTGGGCCCCTCCCCCACCACGGTGGAGGCGCTGACCCTGAAGGCGTACGCGGTGAAGGGCCTGAGGTCTGTCACCACGTAGGACATCTCCGAGGACAGATCCGGCAGCGTCGTCGTTAGGTTCACTAGGCCTGGAACGCGCGCACACACACACACACGCACACACACACACACACACACACACAAGAAGCCGATGACCCACCTGCTCCACAGAGAACTTAATTTGACCTTTGTGAGTCGGTTTGAATAAAAGTGTCTTAATAATACTAGCAGCACATTTCTAAATATCATTATTACAAGGAATCCTGAGACTCCAACGCGCTGCAGCCGTCAAGGCGTCCTACCGGCTGGAGAAGCGGAGACGGACGTCTGGCCGGTGACGTCAGCGCGGCGGGTGCGGGGCGGGCCCGAGGTCGCCGTCATGGGGGGGGAGTCAGAGGTGGCGTCCGGGGTTTGCGATTGCCGGGTCAGCCAAGGCGGAGACGCGGCCGAAGGTGGCGCGGTTGCGAAGTCAGCGACGGACGCCGCGTTGGTGGCCACCGAGGCGGACGTCGAGGCGGACGTCGAGGCGGACGTCGAGGCCCAGTCGGGGCGGCCGCTGCTGGGGCTGCTGTCAGGGGCGGGGCGGGTCTCTTGGGCCATGGGGGGCACGGTAAGGGGGCTGCCGCCGTCGGCAAGGGGGGGCGGTGTGAGAGCGTCGCCGTCGGAGACGAGCCGCCCGGGAGAAGCCGTACTGGAGGGGGTCCGGCGGTCAGAGATGGTGGGGGTGAACGCCGGCGGGGAGGGGGTCACGGTCGGGTCCAGCGACCGCCTTCGCCGCCCTGAGAGGCCGCGGGGGTCTGGAGGCAAGGTGCTGACCCAATCCGTATCCGTGTCATTCTCATTCTGACAAAACAGAACCATAAACCTTGTATTTAAGTCGGTAGTTTGGTTTCGTATCGCTTTCGGCTGACAACACAATACATCGCAGAAATGTGATTGATATTCACTGATCCGACCAATAGACCACAGCTGATGGACAAAAGTGACATCATAGCTATGACCTCGGGCCCATGCCTGATTAGATTCCCAAGGGAAAACATTTGCCTTATTTTAAACCATGAATGCAGCGATTGAGCCCCACGCCGGTGGAGGTGCTGATAAAGAGCAGAGAGTCAGTGTACCGGCTCCCCAGTGAAGATGATGTTCCTCAGCAGCGTGTCCTCAGCCAGCACCTGGAGCCGGTACTGGGTGATCACTCCGTTGGGCGGGGCCGGGACGCTCCAGCTCAGGCGGATGGAGATGGAGTCCACTGCCTCCGCCCTCAGATCCCGCACCGCACTTGGTGCTGGAAACACACACACACATACACACACATGAACGCAGGAAAGTGTACCCAAGCACACTAGAAAACGTACACACACACACACACACACACACACACACACACACACACACGCATATACACATGACTGGGAAGATAGATTTTGGTGAAAATATAGGGGGTTCAAAGGGCAGTGTTAACACACTATTAGCCTTGATTACAGTCTATTGTGACGCTTTACTTCTACAAGGGAGAGGGGGGGATGATGCTAACAAACAAGGCAAGTTAATCGGTTGGTGCTTTGAGGGCAGGACAGGCAGCTTGATGGACCAATGGCTTGATGCTGACACGAATCTGATGGCAAACAAAAGTCAGGTATCTAGACCGGTACAGCAATGCATTGGGTCGGTCTCACCGTCTATCACACTGTTGCGTAGGGCAGACATTATTTTTGTAATTATAGATATCACTGTCAGGTGTTGGCAATGGACAATACCTGATGTCTCGAGTGGCACAGACTTACTGGGATTACTGCTACTTCACTCCTCCTCATGTCTTTCCAAGCAGAACCATTTAAGTTGGTCTGTGTGGAGCCCCCCTCCTTACCTTCAGCGGAGGTCATGACCTCCAAGGCGGCCTCAGGGCCGACCTCGCGGGCGGACTTGGCCCGCACGGCCACGGTGTGGCGGGTGTACGGCTTCAGACCCACGAGGACCAGGTGCTCGTCCGCCGTCGTGTTCTCGTACATCACGTTCCCTGACACGAGAATGACAACGGCAATGTTATGGAGGACTGGTCTGGATAGGAGGAAATACGGGATGCATTGAATGTGTGTGTGTCTGTTTGTGTGTGTGTGTGTTGGTGTGTATGCGTGTATGTTTGTTTATTCTCTGTGTCTGTGTGTGCGTGTTTCTGTACATGTACATTCATGTGTGTGTAGAATGTTGGTGTATTTTAGTGTCTCTCTTTTGTTCACATTTCTAGTCTAGGAACAGGCCAGTGCCTCTCACACTGATACAAGGTTTTATTTCCAACATCTGCCATTTGTTATGTCTCAACAAGGATGAACCGACCTGGTCCTCTGGGACATAGCCAGGGCCATATACCTTATCAAGGCTGAGAGTGCTTCTGTTTACGTGTTATTCATGCTTCTCTTATTGTATAATACTCGCCCCAACCTTTTGGTTCGGTAGAGGATTCGACAGCCAAGGAACACGTCTCAAAACTGCTCCTCAACCGCGTCCACTATAGATTATTCAACCTAAGTCTGTATCTCGCTGTATTACATCCTGGAATAAACCATCTATTCAACCCTCTGATCCAACCTGTCAAGTTGCTTTGATTTCGACTTCGAGAATTACTACTACGACGGAAAATACACAACGCAGAGTTTATACGAACAGTTTAGAAATAAGCTGAAATCTAACAGTGTGTGTGTGTGTCTTTCTGTGTGTGTTTCTGTACATGTGTATTCATGTGTTTGTGTGTGTGTGTGTGTGTGTGTGTGTGTGTGTGTGTGTGTATTCATGTGTGAGTGTGTGTGTACTTGTGTGTGTGTGTGTGTGTGTGTGTCTGTGTGTATATTCATGTGTGTCTGTGTGAGAGTGTGTGTGTGTGTGTGTGTGTATGTTCGTTTATTCTCTGTGTGTTCGTGTTTCTGTGTATTCATGTGTGTGTGTGTGTGTGTGTGTGTATTCATGTTTGTGTGGGTGTGTGTGTATTCATTTGTGTGTGTGTGTGTGTGTGTGTGTGTGTGTGTGTGTGTGTGTGTGTGTGTGTGTGTGTGTGTGTGTGTGTGTGTGTGTGTGTGTGTGTGTGTGTGTGTGTGTGTGCAGACCTGCGGGTCCAGAGAGGTACACCACGTAGGAAAATCGTCCTGTGATGATGGTGGGAGGCTCCCAGGTCATGGAGATGGTTGTAGAGGTTATCTGAGTTATGGACATGTTCTGCGGAGGGTCCTCTGGTGCTGTAACACACACACACACACACACACACACACACACACACACACACACACACACACACACACACACACACACACACACACACACACACACACACACACACACACACACACACACACACACACACACACAAACAGGGGCATCATAGTGGCTGAGTACATAATATATAATAGAATATATTACATATAATATCCAACGTTTGAATGACTGAACTTTGTATGTAATATATATATATTTTTTAATTAAATAAAGGAATTAAATGTTCTCTTAAGCATGATAGTCCAGACAATCCACATTGACCATGAAGGTAAATGTAGGCTACAGTATGTCGAGAACGGAGGGTTGAAATGTGGCGGAATTTAAAACTGTGCACACTTATACACACACACACACACATATTGAATTATTATTACTTGTTTAAATGTATGAACAGTTCATTAGGAACTACACTAATAACAGATCTTTATATTTGCCCAATTATTGGTATTTTTTTATTTTTAAAGATGTTGGAGTTACATGGACCAAGGAGAGGAAGGGGGCCCACAGTGACTGCCCAAAGTATAGGGCAGAGTTTTGTGCTAGACCCCTGGACACACACACACACACACACACACACACACACACACACACACACACACACACACACACACACACACACACACACACACACACACACACACACACACACATACAAACACAGATTGTTGTTCTATCGTACGAAACAGCAACAATTAAACAACACAGGTGTCCATCATCACACAAATGATGAGTCAGTAGCGACACAGGTGTGACAAAGCTCTATCTAGCGTCCTCATGTGGTTCTTGCGCAGGCCATGTGCACAGCATGTGCAGCGTACCTGACTCGGGCATGCGGACCATGTAGGAGGCGACCTGCCCCTCCCCTTCCGCGATGAAGGCCGACACCTCAAACAGGTAGGCGGTGTAGGGCCTCAGCTGGTCCACGCCCACCGAGATGGGCACGCTCCAGGCCGCGGCGGGGGGCACCGCAGACTCTGTGATGGAGGGGGCGGAGGCCGTCATTTCCGCCGGACTGGTGGTCCCGCGGGTCAGGATGTCTGCGGCGTCCTGGACGCAGATCGTCATGCTTAGGAAACGCACGCGGACATGGAGACAGTATAGGCCTACACCGTGAAACATGGGGGGGAGGGGGAGAGGGAGAGGGAGAGAGAGAGAGAGAGAGAGAGAGAGAGAGAGAGAGAGAGAGAGAGAGAGAGAGAGAGAGAGAGAGAGAGCCTACGTTGCAGTGGGGCAGAGCTCCCGCCATGATGTCTTCTGCGTTCAGCTCCAGCATGCGGACAGTCTGGCTGGTGCGGGCGTGTTTGACTTTCAGTGCAAACTTGGTGATGAGGCCGTTGATACGACGGGGGAGGAACCATGTGACCATCACAAAGGTGTGGTTCACAGCTACCGCCGTCATATTGGTAACCAGGCCGGGGGCTGCAGGGAACAGAACACAATGTATATAATAATGGAGTTATATACAGTTTTTTGTATATTCTTCATAATGTCTACCTCAACGGTACATCCTGTTTCATATAATTCACATTTCCATTGCTGCTTTTGGTATTGTGTGTATGTAGATATATGTGATCTGTTTATTGTGTACAGTCTCTGTGGTTCCCACCGGCCTCTGCCGTCTTCATGTACGAAGTCTTGCTGTATAACCCCACACCCTCAGACGTCTCTGCTGCCACCTGCGAGAGAGAGAGAGAGAGAGAGAGAGAGAGAGAGAGAGAGAGAGAGAGAGAGAGAGAGAGAGAGAGAGAGAGAGAGAGAGGGGGAGAGAGAGGGGGAGAGGGAGGGGGAGAGAGAGAGAGAGAGAGAGAGAGAGAGAGAGAGAGAGAGAGAGAGGGAGGGGGAGAGGGAGGGGGAGAGAGAGAGAGAGAGAGAGAGAGAGAGAGAGAGAGAGAGAGAGAGAGAGAGAGAGAGAGAGAGAGAGACTTTTGACTTTGAAACACAATTTTATTTCCCCTTATTTGAATCAAACAAAAAAATACAAACACAAACCCCAATTGTCTTAAATATAGTCTATTGAGCATATGACACCACCATAGCACCATTTGTCCTTTCACAGTATGCAAAATCAGCTGCCACCCTAGTCTTGCCCTGGGGGGGGGGGGGGGGGGGGGGGGGGGGGGGGGGGGGGGGGGGGGGGGGGGGGGGGGGGGGGGGGGGGCTTTAGTAAACCGTGCGTGCGTTTTACTTAAAGCGCCGTGTGACTTACTTAAGCGCACATGCTACATATCTTTATCAACAGATTACTTCCATGTCACCTCCCTGGCTCTGTACAGTGCTTATTTTACGCTGACCCTTTGTGTCGCCTAGGAATTTGTTCGGTCTAATAAGAAATATTACTTACTGCTCCTTCTGAACAAGCTGCTCCAGAACATCTACATTTTCCCCCACTAAAGGTTGCAGCACATTCTCCATGAGTGATTCCTCATATTCATCAAAATCAAATTAGACAACATGGGGCATGATATTTTAAATTGTCTGTTTTCCACGTACAAAACCCTTCATGCTGTTAGAGGAAATGAATATAACACATATTCCTTCCCCTCCTCCATCAATTTCACATCCACATCCAAATTCGGAAGCCCTGCATTTGAAATGATAAATGTTTGCCTTCGAAAACTTTCTACATGAACCTGATCCGGCCATTTAGAGCCGGGTAGAATAGGTTAAGCAGCAGTTTGTTTGGCATATCTGAACAGGATCCTTTCCAATCAGTCATCTTCAAAAAATGGGGGTAGATTATAGAGGATAACTCTTTTGGAAGGTGAAGATAGGAGTAAGAAGCGAGTCTTTCATTATAAGTCCTTCTTCTTCTTCTTCTTCTTCTTCTTCTTCTTCTTCGAGAGAGTGACAGAAAGACAGAGTAAGGGTGGCGTTTGCTAATTAATTCATGGGAAGGTAAGGTGTGGTCATGAGACCCACCTGAGGTGTTTATCTTCAGTGCGGTCAACATGCTTCAGGGAATTAATTTGTCAGCCACCAAACAACAGACGATATCACCAATGACAACACATTAATGTCAACACAAATCATTAAATGTTTGGCCCACAATAGTAAATATAAAGAGCACTCTGAGTAACATTATAGGTGCACACTGTCAAGGCAACAACACTCACTCATAGTGTGTGAGTGTTTCTATCTCCCTATCTCTTTCTCTCTCTCCATTACATCTGCACACAAACACGCATGCACGCACACACACGCACACACGCACACACACGTACACACACACACACACACACACACACACACACACACACACACACACACACACACACACACACACACACACACACACACACACACACACACACACACACACACACACACACTCAACCAGTTTGCTTCAATGAAGTTCATTGGGTTAATGAATTCTGAAAACTAATAAGCGTGATCACATTCAAGCTCAATAACAACAGACAGTGGAAAGGGATTATCCATAGATCTATTTACATGATCAATAATTCAACCAGGATAAATTATTGAACAAGATAATGCATATTAAAGCCCATTTAGTATAATACAATTTTGCATGTAACACATCAAAACATGCAAACGTGATCCTACAATATAACTCCAGACATTATTATTAATAATAATAATAATAATAATAATAATAATAATAATAATAATAATAATAATAATACATTTTATTACCTTAACTTAATTATCTTTTGTCGACACTCACTTCCATTTAATTCCATTAATAACCTTTTTTACTTTAAAATTAGTTTGATAGACCTGTATGGCTTCTCCTTGCACAAAGTGGTAGCAACCTTCCACACTCCCTTTCAAAGTGTTGTTTTAGTTTGCATTTGTATGCCCATTGTAGCCAAGATATGTGTGGCCAATTGACCATGTTCCCAGTTCAGACCGTGAGGACCCCATTTGCCTTCACCTTTTAGGTCCTTACATCTTTGTATCCTATGATGTGGGTGCCTACAATGAGTCTTCCTACGATCACGCTGCATCAAACCAAATTATATTTTTAGGGCCTTGCATGAAATAATCTTTCATCGACATGCGTTCTCGTCTCCCGGGATGCATGCACGTACACCGATATTGGGCCGGTACCTGGATGCCGTAGGTGGACCCTGGGACGAAGGTGTTCAGGAGAGTCTCTGCGATATTAAGGACGGTGACGTACTTGAAGTTGGTGTCGGGGTACGGGCATACCTCCTTGTATCTGTAGAGAGTGGAGCCATGAACAACAGGTAAGACGTGAAGCATCCAGAGGGACATCGGTTTGTGGGTTTCCCATGACGATGACGATGATGACGAGGAGATACCTGATAATGTAGGCCTCGACGGAGATGTCGTCGGGGGGGCGCCACGTGAGCAGAATGCCGTTGGAGCCCACCGGCTCTCCCACCAGATCAGTGGGGGCAGCAACTGCTTGGGGAGAGGGGGGGGGTTAAAGGTATAAGAGTCAAGGAATAAAAAAGTTTGCTCCATGAGCTGGAAATACAGACAAGTAATCTGTTACAACTCCGACGAGCCTGTCAATTGGTAATCTCTTTACACGCTGCTTCCTTTCTGCAGAGGCAGTGATCTGCAAATGCATGTGGCGATATGCAAATGTGTGGGGATTGGTCTGTGTGCATCAGTAGCTATACAGCCTGCATACCGCTAGTCGGAAGTATTCCCCAGTGATCTTGGAGTAAAATACTCTACTACTTTTCAGCCATTTCAGCAATTTATGTAAATTTTTGCAGTAACAGATTTGTTCACACATTTACAAGATCTAAGATTTTTACGTTTACATAATGCCTTCCTGTACACATTCTCAGCACACATTTAGACAATATTTTACACGTTTGCTAATCCTATTTTGCACACATGGATTGAGATACAGTTATACAAATCTCCTGTCAGATTTGTCGATAGTTCTGCTATAACGTGTGTGTGTGTGTGTGTGTGTGTGTGTGTGTGTGTGTGTGTGTGTGTGTGTGTGTGTGTGTGTGTGTGTGTGTGTGTGTGTGTGTGTGTGTGTGTGTGTGTGTGTGTGTGTGTGCGCCTGCCTGCCTGCCTGCCTGCCTGCCTGCCTGCCTGCGTGCGTGTCTTGGAGCGTATGTTTGAGGCTGCACTCTGCACTCTTAATCCAGGAATAAATAGGATTCCTGCGCGCACACAAAATATGTATGTGTGCATGCATGTGTGTGAATGTGTGCGTGTGAGTGTATGTGAGTGTGTGAGTGTATGTGAGTGTGTGAGTGTATGAGAGTGTGTGAGTGTATGTGAGTGTGTGAGTGTGTGAGTGTATGAGAGTGTGTGAGTGTATGAGAGTGTGTGAGTGTATGTGAGTGTGTGAGTGTGTGAGTGTATGTGAGTGTGTGAGTGTGTGAGTGTATGAGAGTGTGTGAGTGTATGTGAGTGTGTGAGTGTGTGAGTGTATGAGAGTGTGTGAGTGTGTGAGTGTATGAGAGTGTGTGAGTGTATGTGAGTGTGTGAGTGTGTGAGTGTATGAGAGTGTGTGAGTGTATGAGAGTGTGTGAGTGTATGTGAGTGTGTGAGTGTGTGAGTGTATGTGAGTGTGTGAGTGTATGAGAGTGTGTGAGTGTATGTGAGTGTGTGAGTGTGTGAGTGTATGTGAGTGTGTGAGTGTGTGAGTGTATGAGAGTGTGTGAGTGTATGTGAGTGTGTGAGTGTGTGAGTGTATGAGAGTGTGTGAGCGTGTGAGTGTATGAGAGTGTGTGAGTGTATGTGAGTGTGTGAGTGTGTGAGTGTATGAGAGTGTGTGAGTGTATGTGAGTGTGTGAGTGTGTGAGTGTATGTGAGTGTGTGAGTGTATGAGAGTGTGTGAGTGTATGTGAGTGTGTGAGTGTGTGAGTGTGTGAGTGTATGAGAGTGTGTGAGTGTATGTGAGTGTGTGAGTGTGTGAGTGTATGAGAGTGTGTGAGTGTATGTGAGTGTGTGAGTGTGTGAGTGTATGAGAGTGTGTGAGTGTGTGAGAGTGTGTGAGTGTATGTGAGTGTGTGAGTGTGTGAGTGTATGAGAGTGTGTGAGTGTATGGCGGTTCTGTGATCCCACCTGTCTCATTGTTGCTGAGGATGCGGCTGACTGCGGGACGGTTGGTTGAGGAGGCCGCTGTCACGGTAACGATGAGCTCGGTGTTTGGTCTCACACTCACCACGTCAGCCTGGGAGGCAGCGAGGGGACATATACAAGGCTACGGCGAGCGTTCAAACACACACACCACAGAGCCAACCCTAGCATGTGACACAGCAAGGCTCGCAATTAGCATTTCTTCATTCATAAGCATTACCATATCCTTATCCTTTTCAAACATGTTAGCCCTAAGAGCCTAGCAAAATCAAAGGAATAAAAAAGCTTTATCGTCTGTGCCAGCAATTTAACAGAACATTTTATTCCAATCATTTAATTCTTGTCTTCCTTTTAAGTGAAACACATGTGATTGCTGTGACGGAATTGTGTTTACTGTTTGTGTGGGCCAATAAAAAAAATAGGCAATGTTTTCAGTTTTTAATTGTCATTCGTTTTTTGTGCAGTTTTGGTTTTACAACCATAACTTTCGATCTCTCTCTCCACTTCTTTGTTGTATGACGTGCGTATATCGTCATACACCAATCTGTTGTCATTGTTACGCAACCATTTAAAACATGTACTTAATTTCGTAATGTTTCAAAACATGATCAATTAGTCTAAATATGATATTCTT